>NC_061514.1:140895151-141259690 GCF_022539505.1 Lolium rigidum
CTATATTTACAGATACACGGGCAAACCAGCCCAGACTTTGTATACAAGGCCGATTCATGTATTTCTTCCATGTGTATCCTTCAGCCCATCTTAATCATGACCCCACCTACGATCCGGTCAAATTAAGGCGATAGCGCTTGCAATAGTATGATCAAGATTATGATAGCATGTCACTTCGGAAATTATCTTTGTTATCGTTTTACCTGCTCGAGGCGGCAAGTAGGAACTAAGCTTAGGGATGCTTGATACGTCTCAAACGTATCTATAATTTCTTATGTTCCATGCTACTTTTATGATGATACTCACATGTTTTATACATTATATGTCATTATTATGCATTTTACAGGCACTAACCTATTGACGAGATGCCGAAGAGCCGATTCTTTGTTTTACTGCTGTTTTTGGTTTCAGAAATCCTAGTAAGGAAATATTCTCGGAATTGGACGAAATCAACGCCCAGGGTCCTATTTTTCCACGAAGCTTCCAGAAGACAGAGAGAGAGACGAAGTGGGGCCACGGGGCGCCGCCACACTAGGGCGGCGCGGCCACAGGTGGCCGCGCGCCTAGCGTGTGGGGCCTCGTCGGCCCTCCGACTCTGCCCTTCCGCCTACTTAAAGCCTTCGTCGCGAAACCCCGATGCTGAGAGCCACGATACGGAAAACCTTCCCGGAGACGCCGCCGCCGCCAATCCCATCTCGGGGGATTCAGGAGATCGCCTCCGGCACCTGCTGGGAGAGGGAATCATCTCCCGGAGGTCTCTTCATCGCCATGATCGCCTCGGGATCGATGTGTGAGTAGTTCACCCCTGGACTATGGGTCCATAGCGGTAGCTAGATGGTTGTCTTCTCCTCATTGTGCTTATCATGTTAGATCTTGTGAGCTGCCTATCATGATCAAGATCATCTATTTGTAATGCTACATGTTGTGTTTGTTGGGATCAGATGAATATTGAATACTATGTCAAGTTGATTATCAATCTATCATATATGTTGTTTATGTTCTTGCATGCTCTCAGTTGCTAGTAGAGGCTCTGGCCAAGTTGATACTTGTAACTCCAGAGGGAGTATTTATGCTCGATAGTGGGTTCATGCCTCCATTAAATGCAGGACGGTGACAGAAAGTTCTAAGGTTGTGGATGTCTTTGTTGCCACTAGGGATAAAACATCGATGCTATGTCTAAGGATGTTGTGTGTTGATTACATTACGCACCATACTTAATGCAATTGTCATGTTGTTTGCAACTTAATGCTGGAGGGGTTCGGATGATAACTCTGAAGGTGGACTTTTTAGGCATAGATGCATCTTTGGATAGCGGTCTATGTACTTTGTCGTAATGCCCGATTAAATCTCACTAGTACTCATCATGATATATGTATGTGCATTGTTATGCCTTCTTTATTTGTCAATTGCCCAACTGTAATTTGTTCACCCAACATCTGTTTATCTTATGGGAGAGACACCTCTAGTGAGCTGTGGACCCCGGTCCTATTCTTTACATCTGAAATACAATCTCTTGCAATTGTTCTTTACTTGTTCTTCGCAAACAATCATCATCATCCACACAATACTGTCTAATCCTTTGTTTACAGCAAGCCGGTGAGATTGACAACCTCATTGTTTCGTTGGGGCAAAGATACTTTGATTGTGTTGTGCGAGGTTCCACGTTGGCGCCGGAATCTCTGGTGTTGCGCCGCACTACATCCCGCCGCCATCAACCTTCAACGTGCTTCTTGGCTCCCTCCTGGTTCGATAAACCTTGGTTTCTTTGCGAGGGAAACTCGTTGCTTGCTGATGATACCTCATCAGGGCTGAGCGAACGTTATACCGCTTTAGCATCATCCTTTAATGAGAAAGGAAAAATTTTAGCAACGAAATAAGTACGCTTCTTAACATCATCGGAAAACAAGCTACTAAGAGTAGATAACTCAATCATGTGTTCTACAGACACTTTCTTTTTACGTACCACAAAAAGGTGTTTTCTCCACAATAGATATATGAGACAAATCAAGAGAAAAATCATAATCTTTATCCTTAATGTTTATAGGAGATGTGGCAAATTTAGGATCGGAGACGAGTTTATATCTAACGGTATGTTGTGCAAGCAACTTTTTAATTTTTCTTGCATCGGTAGTAGCATTGCATTTATCAATAAAATCATCATCAACTTCTACATAATCCTCATCAAGATTATCACTAGAGTATTCAACGGACTCGGGTGAATTAACGGAGTGTAGCAGCATTTTCATTAGGAGTTTCGAGCATTTTCAATTTGTCTAGACCTAGCAATTGTAGCATCTAGAAAAGATCCCAATGAACCACTATCATCAATCACAGCGAAGCATCATCAATATTATAAGAATTTTCAGATCTAGCGAAGTACCGGCATGTGAAGCATGTGGTGGTGAAACAAGTTTATCAATCACGAGATGGTGAATCAAGAGCAGCGGAGGTACTCAGAGTTGTACCTTTTCTTGTAGTGGATGGTAATATGGCGACTTTAGGATCACGAGGTTTACCCATGATGGAGAATTTGCAGCGAACAATATCAATCCAAGTGAACTTCCAAATAAAGCTATGCTCCCCGGCAACGGTGCCAGAAAATAGTCTTGATGACCCACAAGTATAGGGGATCGCAACAGTCTTCGAGGGAAGTAAAACCCAATTTATTGATTCGACACAATGGGAGACAAAGAATACTTGAAAGCCTTAATAGCGGAGTTGTCAATTCAGCTGCACCTGGAAACAAACTTGCTCGCAAGAGTTTATCAGTAGTAACAGTTTTATAGCGATAGCGAGTAGTGAAATAACGACGGCGAGTAACAAAGACAGACGGTAGTGATTATAGTAAACGAGCGAGGATTAAAATACGTAGGCACGGGGATGGATGAACGGGCGTTCCATGGATGAGAGAAACTCATGTAACAATCAAAGCGGGGCATTTGCGAGATAATAATAAAACGGTATCCAAGTACTAATCAATCAATAGGCATGTGTTCCATATATAGTCGTACGTGCTCGCGATGAGAAACTTGCACAACATCTTTTGTCCTACCGGCCGGTGGCAGCCGGGCCTCTAGGGAATCTACTGGAAATTAAGGTGCTCCTTTTAATAGAGCACCGGAGCAAAGCATTAACACTCCGTGAACACATGTGATCCTCATATCACCGCCTTCCCCTCCGGTTGTCCCAATTTCGTCACTTTGGGGCCTCGGGTTCCGGACGACAATACGTGTATACAACTTGCGGGTAAGATCATAAAGCAATGAATATCATCATGAATCGATAACATGTTCAGATCTGAAATCATGGCACTCGGGCCCTAGTGACAAGCATTAAGCATAACAAGTTGCAACAATATCATTAAAGTACCAATTACGGACACTAGGCACTATGCCCTAACAATCTTATGCTATTACATGACCAATCTCATCCAATCCCTACCATCCCCTTCAGCCTACAGCGGGGAATTACTCACACATGGATGGGGGAAACATGGCTGGTCGATGGAGAGGCGTCGGTGGTGATGATGGCGATGATCTCCTCCAATTCCCCGTCCCGGCGGAGTGCCGGAACGGAGTTTCTGGTCCCGAGACGGAGTTTCGCGACGGTGGCGGCGTACTGGATGGTTTCTGGCGATTTCGACTAACCCCCATGCGTTTTTAGGTCGAAGGCATTAAGTAGTCCGAAGGAGGGCGTCGGAGGCCGGCCGAGGGGGCCACACGCTAGGGCCGCGCGCCCCCCTCCTGGGCCGCGCCGGCCTAGTGTGTGGGGCCCTCGGGCCCCCACGGCTTGCCCTTCGGCTCCGTCAATATTCCGGGAAAATAGGACCTTTCGCATAAATTCCGAGGATTTTCCTGAAAGTTGGATTTCTGCACAAAAACGAGACACCAGAGCAATTCTGCTGAAAACAGCGTTAGTCCGTGTAGTTGCATCCAAAATACACAAATTAGAAGCAAAACAATAGCAAAAGTGTTCGGGAAAGTAGATACGTTTTGGACGTATCAGCGCCTCCCCAATAAATAAATAAATATGTTGGGTAAATAAATTACTGATGGGCAATTGACAAACAGAGATTCAACGCTAATGGTTGGTGCAGAATACATGCTATGAAATTATGCGGGCATTACAACAATATACATAGACCGTAATCCAACTGCATCTATGACTAATAATCCACCTTCGGGATTGCATCCGCGACACCCTCCAGTATTAAGTTGCAAGCAATAGACTATTGCTTTAAGCAATGTGTGTAAAGTAAACGATGAAACTACCGTTGAATAGAACACCGTTGTTTTCTCCCTAGTAGCAACAACACATCTACAACCGTAGAAAACAAGATCACTTCCCATGGTTAAATAGAGGCATGAACCCACTATCGAGCATAAATACTCCCTCTTGGAGTCGCTAGCATCTACTTGGCCAGAGCATCTACTAGAAACGGAGAGCATGCAAGATCATAATAACATAATACATAATCTCAACCAAAGCAATCTCTCTATAAATCAGATCCACATCAAACCAACATGTAGCAATTACAAATAGATGATCTTGATCATGTTAGGCAGCTCACAAGATCTATACATGAAGTACAACAAGAAGAGGACAGCCATCTAGCTACTGCTCTGGACCCATGGTCCTGTGGAGAACTACTCACGCATCACCTCGGATGAAGACATGGCGATGTAGAGGCCTCCGGCGGTGATTTCCCTCTCCGGCAGGGTGCCGGGATGGACTACAGAACACTCCCGAACTAGGGTTTTGGTTGACAACGGCGTCGGAACTTTTCGTGGATGGAGGCTCGGGTCCCTAGGGTTTTCCCGATACGAGGAATAAATAGGCGGAAGGGCGGAGAAAACGAGGCAACGAGGCGCCAGTACATGGGCCAGGCGCGACCAAGGGTGGGCCCGCGCCTGCCCTATGTACTGCCATGTGGCAGCTCTCCTGCGCGTGTCCTTCTGGCTCCGTCTTCGTCCCGGAAAAATAAGACTCTGGGCTTTTGTTTCGTCCAATTTCGAGAAACTTTCATGTACAACTTTTCTGAAACACAAAAACATCAGAAAACATGAACTGACACTGTAGCACTGCGTTAATAGGTTAGTCCTAGAAAATGCTAAAAAGTGTGGAAAAGTGCACATAAAACATATAAGAATTGTAACAAAACAAGCATGGAGCATCAAAAATTATAGATAAGTTTGGGACGTATCAACATCCCCAAGCTTAACTCCTGCTCGTCCTCGAGTAGGTAAGTGATAACAAACAAATAACTTTTGAGGTGACATGCTGTCACACTACTTTGATCAATCTAAGTGTAAAAGTAAACATAGCTAGAATCATAGAATCCTAACATAAGCACGATAGATATAATCAAACAATGAAACGTAATAACCATGCTAAAACATGAACAGTAATCAAACAAAAGAAAATGTATAACGTGCATGGAAAGCAAAGTGATTGTCAAGAGCATATCATAGATACATAATAAAGTGGTACTCAGCTTGTCCCATAAGTGGAAGCAAAACATAAATGCTTGGACACCTTTAAAAGATTATAAGGATGACTAGAAACAAAAAGTTTGAACAAGCAATACCATAATTATGAATCAATCAATAAAATCTTGGGACCATGCACATAAAATTAAGAATGACAACTATGCTCTCATAAGTGGTACATAAACTAAAAGGTGGAGACTCAACATCAAAGTAAAAGAAGGTCTCTCTTTGAGAGGCAAGTAAGATCACTCATGTGCTATAGCTTTTTATTGAAACAACAAGAGTATAAAATGCACTTTTGAGAGGTGGATGATGTCAAAGATAAGTACAAAGCATATGAATTGTGCAAAAGTGCTACTTCTAAATCGCAAGCCTCATGCATAATCGCTACTAGTGCTCACACCTTGTCCTACTCACCTCGGATCACCATTAGCTCTCATCACATACAAGTTGTTTTAACCGAGTATCACAAAGGGTACCCCGTGCCTCCTGTACAAAGGTCATAGGAGATGCATTGCTTTTGATTTCTCATTTTTAAAGCATCATCAACTTGGGACATCCATACCGGGACGACACGAGCAACATATAAATGGGATCCTCTTATTTTTTTTATTGCTAGAAGTTTTCTCATAGAGATTGAGGATTTGTCCAACTGAAACTTCCACCATGATACATGGCTTTGGTTAGCGGCCCAATGTTTGTCTCTAACAAAAATGTGTACTCAAACTATTTTGCATGGATAATCTCCTTCATTTCAGACAAGATGAACATGCATAGCAACCCACATGATATTCAGAGGCAAAGCACGGTGAGGTGTCCCCAGTATTTCAATGGTTATCACACAACAAGCAACTTAAAAGAGCTACGGTTACACAAGGAACACACGCTAGGCACAATAGTCATTTTTAACTACTTTCCCATGAGCAACAAAAATATAATACTTTCAATTTAAAGGTAGCACATGAGCAAACTCATATGGAATGGTAATGAAATACCACATATATGTAGATATGATGGACACTTTGGCATATTTGATTTTTGGTGGTTGGATGCATGAATAAAATACTCATACAAATGGAGGCTAGAAAAAGACCGGGTGCGACCAACTAAGAGAGCATAATGGCCATAATCATGCACAGCGACAAAATATATTAATCAAAACATAAAGTGATACACAAGTTGCAAACTAAATATCATAGAGGCAAGAGTTGACTGGAATGTAGTCATAACATTTTGCAAAACATGTGCCAAGTCGACCCAAATAAAAACATTTGCATGAGAATATATACCACAATATTATGCTTTTCTATTGTATGCTAAAAACAATGTATGAAACCTTCAATGGCACACTAAACACTCTCAGTATTTGAGACTAATCATAATGAAAACATAATTAGCAAGCTCATCATGAGAATAACATCTAGCAAGATATGCAAAAAGAACTATGCCACAGTCTAAAATGCTTCCATTTGCATCACATACACATAAATTTTTTTCATGCTTCCAACGCCAACCAAATGAAACCAAACAACTCTCATATATGAAAAACAAGTAAATGTCCAGAGAGCTATTGAAACTCAAATAAATGTAAAAGTAGAGTGTGTCTCTCTCCAACGCAAAATGCATAACAGTGGAGCGTGTCTCACTCCAAAATAAACATGCAAAACAGCGGAGCGTGTCTCACTCCAAAGTAAATATACAAAACGGTGGAGCGTGTCTCACTCCAAAGTAAACATGAATGGTGGGATCCAACTTTATTGAAAGTAAACACACAGCAAAAAGTAAAGACACTCCAAGGATAACACATATCACATGAAGGAATAAATATATAGCGTGTTGAAAAATGACGTGGTGCTTTTTGTTGATGAAGATGGGATGCCTTGGGCATCCCTAAGCTTTGACGCTTGTACTTCTTGGATATTTATTGGGGGGTCTAGGGGACATCCCCAAGCTTGAGCTCTTTTCCATGCTTCATCTTATTGCATCATTCTTCTCTCCCTATACTTGAAAACTTCCTTCACACAAAACTCAGCACAATTGATTAGCAACATTAGTGCAAATAAAAATATATCAAACCAGCAAGGCTTCAGTAATGGCACATATCAAACACTCATTTTAACATATGCTACTGTAGCTACTTCTTCCCAAATCTCTTTTTCACAAAAAACTCAAAAATACGAAGCACAAGACGCAAATGTAAAACATGGCAGAAATCTGTCAAAACAGACCAACAGGCAGAGATCGAAATGAAAGAAAATAATTTTGTTGCTCAAATCGAAAAATGCTAAACTAACGAAAGTTAGCTAACATACTGGGGCATAAGCACAAAAAAAATTCAGCTCAAAATAATGTTCTGACGATTTTTAAGAATTTTTTTCGTGACCAGCACAAAATCTGTTTCAGAATTGCAAATACCCAAACACTGCTTTCTTTCTATTAGAGGCTACCATTGGCAGAAAAACGAAATAAAAACGATAAGGAGAGATTATTACAGTAGCAATAACTTCCAAGACTCAGCAAAGCAAAAAATAACAGAAATAAAACATGGGTTGTTGATACGTCTCCAACGTATCTATAATTTCTGATGTTCCATGCTAGTTTTATGACAATACCTACATGTTTTGTTCACAATTTATATCGTTTTGATGCATTTTCCGGAACTAACCTACTAACGAGATGCCGAAGTGCCAGTTCCTGTTTTCTGCTGCTTTTGGTTCCAGAAATCCTACAAAGGAAATATTCTCGGAATTGGACGAAATCAACGCCCAGTATCTTATTTTTCCTGGAAGCTTCCAGAGCACCGAAGAGGGGCCAGAGGGGAGCCAGGGGGCCCCACCCCACAAGGCGGCGCGGCCAAGGGGGGGCGCCCCCCTATGGTGTGGTTGCACCAGGACTTCCCCGAGGCTGCCCTTACGCCTATATAAAGTCTCCGTCGCGAAAACCCTAAAGGAATAAGCCACGATACGAGAAAAGTTCCAGAGCCGCCGCCATCGCGAAGCCAAGATTCGGGGACGAAGTCTCGTTCGGCACGCCGCCGGGACAGGGAAGTGCCCCGGAAGGCATCTCCATCGACACCACCGCCATCTTCATCGACGCTGCTGTCTCCTATGATGAGGAGGGAGTAGTTCTCCCCCGAGGCTAAGGGCTGTACCGTAGCTATGTGGTTCATCTCTCTCTCATGTGATATTTATGTAATCATGAGCTTTGTGATCTAGTTGAATATCATCTATGTGCTACTCTAGTGATGTTATTAAAGTAGTCTATTCCTCCTCCATGATGTAATGTTGCGAGTGTGTGCATCATGTAGTACTTGGTATAAGCTATGATTGTGATCTCTTGTAGATTATGAAGTTAACTATTACTATGATAGTATTGATGCGATCTATTCCCCCTTTCATAGCCTGACGGTGACAGTGTGCATGCTATGTTAGTAGTCGGTATAATTGCAATGGTCTATTATGCACTCTAAGGTTACTTAAATATGAACACCGAATGTTGTGGAGCTTGTTAACTCCGGCTTGAGGGAGCTCTTGCAGCCCTACACAATGAATGGTGTTTGTCATCCAACAAGAGAGTGTAGAGAAAGTAGTATTTGTTTATTCAGTTATGTGATCAATGTTGAGAGTGTCCACTAGTGAAAGTATGATCCCTATGCCTTATTTCCGAACATCGAATCTCCGTTTACTTACTGTTCTGTTGCATGTTTACTCGCTGCCATATTTTATTCAGATTGCTATTACCACTCATATACATCCATATCACCTGTATTTCACTATCTCTTCGCCGAACTAGTGCACCTATACATCTGACAAGTGTATTAGGTGTGTTGGGGACACAAGAGACTTCTTGTATCGTAATTGCAGGGTTGCTTGAGAGGGATATCTTTGACCTCTACCTCCCTGAGTTTGATAAACCTTGGGTGATTCACTTAAGGGAAACTTGCTGCTGTTCTACAAACATCTGCTCTTGGAGGCCCAACACTGTCTATAGGAATAGAAGCGTGCGTAGACATCAAGCTATTTTCTGGCGCCGTTGCCGGGTAGGTAAGGTAAAAGGTATTGATATGTCTCCAACGTATCTATAATTTTTATGTTCCATGCTACTTTTATGATGATACACATATGTTTTATACACTTTACATCATTTATATGCATTTTCCGGAACTAACCTATTAACGAGATGCCGAAGTGCCAGTTCCTGTTTTCTGCTGTTTTTGGTTTCAGAAATCCTACAAAGGAATTATTCTCGGAATTGGACGAAATCAACGCCCAGTATCTTATTTTTCCCGGAAGCTTCCAGAGCACCAGAGAGGGACCAGAGGGGAGCCCTGGGGGCCCCACCCCACAAGGCGGCGCGGCCCAGGGGGGCGCACCCCTAGTGTGAGGAGGCCCCGTGGCCCTTCCGGCTCCGACTCTTCGCCTATATAAGCCTCCCTGACCTAAATCTTCGATACGAATAAGCCACGATACGAGAAAAGTTCCAGAGCCGCCGCCATCGCGAAGCTAAGATTCGGGGGACAGAAGTCTCTGTTCCGGCACGCCGCCGGGACGGGGAAGTGCCCCCGGAAGGCATCTCCATCGACACCACCGCCATCTTCATCAACGCTGCTTGTCTCCTATGATGAGGAGGGAGTAGTTCTCCCCGAGGCTGAGGGCTCTACCGTAGCTATGTGGTTCATCTCTCTCTTTGTGATCTAGTTGAATATCATCTATGTGCTACTCTAGTGATGTTATTAAAGTAGTCTATTCCTCCTCCATGATGTAATGTTGACGGTGTGTGCATCATGTAGTACTTGGTATAAGCTATGATTGTGATCTCTTGTAGATTATGAAGTTAACTATTACTATGATAGAATTGATGCGATCTATTCCCCCTTTCATAGCCTGACAGTGACAGTGTGCATGCTATGTTAGTACTCGGTCTAAATTGCAATGGTCTATCATGCACTCTAAAGGTTACTTAAATATGAACTCCGAATGTTGTGGAGCTTGTTAACTCCGGCTTGAGGGAGCTCTTGTAGCCCTACACAATGAATGGTGTTTGTTATCCAACAAGAGAGTGTAGAGTAGTTTCAGTTATGTGATCAATGTTGAGAGTGTCCACTAGTGAAAGTATGATCCCTGGGCCTTGTTTCCGAATATCGAAACTCAGTTTATTTACTGTTCTACTGCATGTTTACTCGCTGCCATATTTTATTCAGATTGTTATTACCACTCATATTCATCCATATCACTTGCATTTTACTATCTCTTCGCCGAACTAGTGCACCTATACATCTGACAAGTGTATTAGGTGTGTTGGGGACACAAGAGACTTCTTGTATCGTGATTGCGGGGTTGCTTGAGAGGGATATCTTTGACCTCTACCTCCCGAGTTCGATAAACCTTGGGTGATTCACTTAAGGGAAACTTGCTGTCTGTTCTACAATCCTCTCGCTCTTGGAGGCCCAACACCTGTCTACGAGGAATAGAAGCGTGCGTAGACATCAAGCTATTTTCTGGCGCCGTTGCCGGGGAGGTAAGGTAAAAGGTATTCACATCCTCCGACTACTAAGCTATTTCCTAGCATTGTTGCCGGTGTGTGAGTGCTTGAAGCTATTTCCTTTAGATCCTGCAATTGCATCTTTTTGTTTCTTGTTCACTAGTTAGGCATAATGGAAAATAAAAGTGAGCTTTTTAATCTATTTCCTGAGTTAAGACATAAATTGTGTGATGCGAAAATTAAAAAGCCTATGGAACCTTATTTGCATGCTAGTAGCAATGTTATTAGTATGAACACCATTGTTGATAGGGATTTCTATTTTCGTGCCCTCGGGTCGTTAGTTGTACTCAGTTTTCCCCAGCCCCTTAGTTTTTCCTCAGTTTTCCCCAAGCCTATGTCTGAAACCCGCAGAAGGAGCTCAGACGGAAGGAATCCGTTTATTTGGACGTTCGTGCCGACGTGTTGCGCCGCGTCGTACGTGGGGCCGCGTCGTGTGGGGCCGGGTCGTGTGGGGCCGCGTCGCGTGGGGCTGGTAGAAAGGGACCGCGTGGGACGGGACGAGAAGCGTTTGGTTGCACGTGAGCAGGAGCTGGGTTTTGTCTCTCTCGGCCCAAATTGGCATTTTTAAGAGCACCTTTTCCCCTCTTTCTCTCTCTGTCTTTTTCAACAAATTAGTATCAAATCTAGAGAAGCTTCTATTTCTGTCTTTCTTCAATATGGCAGCAAATCTAGTAGCAAATCTCTGGGGTTATTTATGCCTTTTGGCACTCGTTTTTTGCCCAATATGGCAGCAAATCTAGTAGCAAATCTAGAACCTAGTATATGATAAATTCACAACAGCATAATCACAAAACTAAGTATAATACATAAACTGCATACAGCAACCAAAAGCAGGCAATAACGTTGTTAATGTTCACGACAAACTAAGCTGAAAAATATACAAGATCACGCACGCAATGTATGGACAACAATAAGATTAGGATGAATGAATTTGTTCTTCATTCCTCCTCATATATTTCTTCGTCGCTCCATTCGTGCATTTCCCCAAGGAAATATCCATTGAACTCCTTCCGTCGCGGTGTGCGGCCAATACATCCTCCAAACGGTATGGCCTCGTGTTCATTACTCATACCGTAGCTTCCTATTCTATCCACACGTATCGGCCACTCATCCCAGGCCTTTGTATCATGAGAGTACTCTCGATATAACCCAAATCCGCGTAGTAGATGCTGCCGGGTCGAAGTGTCGGGTACACTCGGTGTCGACGGAGATACACCGGATATAATTCACGAAGAAGGCATTACTGCCAATGTTACTGACCGGATGGAGAGAGCGGCTCTGAGTGTCCACACGGTACACCAATGGTTTGCCCGCCAAAGCCTCGCTGACCAACAACACAAGCGGCAGATCACCATCCGACTTCACAAGGTAGAACTTCGACGTCGAAGTTCGGAAATGAAATTAGTGTCTCCATCTTGACGGTGCTCGCGCGCTGCCGCATAGCCGTACATTGGTGCACACTATTCTTCCGATCTCAAAATTGTCACCAGCTACGCATACGGTTCACCATTGAACGGGGTAATGCAACGCAGACAATGGTTCTTGATCGAAAATCTTCCTTCTCCCCAATCTTCATTTATATCCTTAGTTGGAGTGCTCTCATCGACCCAACCAATTTCCGACGGGTAATGTGTGGCAACGAAGACCATAGTCGGGGATTTGATAACGACGGCGATTTCAGAAAAACAGATGGCATCCGCGCCTCAAACGTAGTGTTCGATTTCTTTGTGAGTGGGTTCAGCAGCCGTATCTTGTGCGGCGGGTTCTTCTGGGCAAGCACGATGACACCACGGCAAAAGCCGACGAAGTAGTATCTAAAATATATTGATGAAGATAACATTCAGCACTAAGATGTGTTTATGATTGAAAATAAAAAGGTAGATATGGAGGAATTAGAACCTTGTATGAACTTCCGATAGATCTATGGTGACGTAGCGTGATGTGTCGAGTTGGAGGAAGGTGAACTCGGCGACGCGTGGAAGGGCGTGGTGTAGCATGATCCATTCGTCCAGGTGCACGTCGGGCTCAGGCAAACCTGAGCGCCAATTTCTACGGACTTGCCTCATAGCGAGTAGGTGTCGGCGTACTCCTCGTTCGCCGATAGCATTGGCCGATCTTGTGAAGTGGTCCATCGCCGAGAGAGAGGCCCAGTTCACGGAGGCGCCGCACTTGTATGCGCCGCCCTCGGCGGCGACGCGCTCGGCGGCGACGGGCTCGGCGGCGACGGGCTCGGCGGCGACGGGCGCGGAGGCGACGGGCTCGGAGGCGACGGGCTCGGAGACTACGGCCGCCGGCGCATTCTTCTTCTTCATCGCCGGCAGGGTAGCGTGCGTACGGCGGTTGGGTTTTTTTCGATTTGGAGAAGTTGATGGGACGTGAGAGGGGTGGTTTCGTGCGTGAGCGAGAATGAGACGACCGTGTGCGAGAGGGAGGGAGGGAGGGGCTTACGCGTCCTAAATGCGACCCGCGTCCACTATTTGCACGTCCGCACCGCGACACGCGTCAACAATGGCACGTCTTCCACTCTCGCACCGCAACACGCGTACTCGGGTCTAACCCCGGAAATTTAGATATACTCGTGTATACCCCCGAGTCATATACTAGCATTTTTTGTGTGCTCAGTTTTCTCCTTGAGTGCTAATATCGGCTAGTGTAATATACTCAGTTTTACCCTCAAGTGGCTGGTCAACAGAGAGTCAACAAATGGGATTAACTAGTTAAATGAGTTATTTAATGTGCAAAAAATTCCGAAAAGAGTGGCACTTACTCATGGAGTCTTTACCACAAATTGCCACTTCTCAAATCATAGATAAATCATATATAAATCATAGATAAATCAAGTTTCACCACAAATTGCCACTTCTCAAATCACCTAGTAGCTATGAAGGTGCATGGTTTTCCATAATAAGCCCTACCCAAAACAGCTTTCCCCAAAACATACTTTGTCTGAATGAGGCCATAATTTTCACACTCATGTAGATTTGTATTGCAAATAGTTTGAGGTAGGCCAAGATGGGTTTCATTGTACAAAACACGCATTTTCCATTTTTTAAATCTCATATTTGAATCCCTTAGTCCGTTTACTACTCACTTGCCCTTGGTTTCTTGATACTACTCAGCTTTGCCCTCTCCCTTCACAAACTCTCACAGACGCCCAACATTGCCCCGATTGTTCTAGCCCATGTCACGCGGATCGTGCCCGCCGACCGTTGATCGTATGATCTAACGGGCGAGGATAACCCCTATCTCTCTCTGCGGTCGGGGCCACCACCCTCTCTCTCTCTGTCGTCGTTAGCTTCACGCAAAGTTTGGTTTTCTGCATTATTTTTCACGAGCTAAATTATAAACTCTTTTTAGGCATTACTTTTCACGCAAAAAATGATAAACCATCACCGATTTGTTGTAGCCATTACTTTTCACGCAAAAAAATGATACACCATCACCCATTTCTTGTAGGGATTGTACCCATTACTTTTCACGCAAAAAACGATAAATCATCACCGATTTTGTTGTAGCCATTACTTTTCACGCAAAAAATGATACACCATCACCCATTTCTTGTAGCCATTACTTTTCACGCAAAAACGATAAACCATCACCGATTTGTTGTAGCCATTACTTTTCACGCACAAAAATGATACACCATCACCCATTTCTTGTACCCATTACTTTTCACGCAAAAAACGATAAATCATCACCGATTTTGTTGTAGCCATTACTTTTCACGCAAAAAATGATAAACCATCAACGATTTGTTGTAGCCATTACGGTAAATGATAAACTATCACGAATTACCATTTCTTTTAGGCATTACTTTTCACGGTAAAATGATAAACTATATCACGAAGTTCCATTTCCGTCAAGATAGTCCGCATTACTTTTTTGTTGAGATATATACCCCCACAACGGTCGTCTCCTCCTTAATTTATTGTGTAAACCCCCACAACGGTCATCTCCTCCTTAATTTATTGTGTAAACCCCCACCAACGTTCACCTCCTCCTTATTTTATTGTGTAAACCCCTACAACGGTCATCTCTCCCTTATAAACACCCACACGGCCATCCCTTGTGTCAATAGGTTCTGCCTCTCTCTTCTTCGGTCACATACACTTGATCATCCATTGCCATGGCTTCCACGTCTCGGACGCGGACCGGAAGGGGAAGGGGAAGGGGAAGGGGAAGGGGCGGCCGGGGTGGTGGATCATCATCATTGTCACCACCACCGTCGTCAACACTGCCATTGATCATAGAGGAGTTCTTCATCGTCATCTACGAAGACCCTTTGGTCAAGAAGGTACGTACGCGTTCACACATATATGATGCATGTGATTAATTATGGGCATGTTCTAAAAAACCTTTAATTTCAAACGATCGGCGCTCGATCTCTTTGCGAGCACTCCCAAAAAAGTTTGCCGACTATCTTGACGGCCAGGAGCCAGCCTAAGGTGTATCTGCGAGCAGCCGACCGCGGTCCTCGTCTCCGGACCGTGGAGGTCCTATTTGACGGACAAGGCCGGATGTATCTCGACAAGGGCTGGGAGAATTTCGCCATCGCGCACGGTGTGGATTTCGGCTGCTACGTACACTTCAAATATGAAGGCGATGATGTGCTCACGAGTGAAGGTGTTCGACGGAACAATGTGCGGGAAGTACTACTACTCAGACGACGAAGATACTGACGATGAAAGTGACGACGATGTGAAGCCATGCATCCATCCCCTTTAGATAAGGGGATTATGACCAAGAATATATATGTAGCTTCATATGCATCGATTTAGAGATCTAGCTATTTTCTATATATTATGTAAAAAATAATATCGCATTTCCACTATTATTCGAGCACCACATCCTCCAAACGATGCCGATGCCGATGCCAATATCGGCATGGTCGAACGGCTATGCTCGCCGCCACCGCTAGGTCAACGTCGGGATGCACAATGTTTAGCATAAGAGTCACTTTAGATTAAGCTGCGAAAATAGTCACCGCCGCAGCGGTCATTGGCTGCGGAGGCCCCACAGAGCGGCAATATATAATTTTCTATAAATAAATAGACGACCCATCGGTCATTGGCTGCGGCAGCCCCATAGAGCGGCCCCATTTGTCATTGGCAGCACCGCGTATACAATCGTGAAATAAAACGGCCCACGCGTCAGCGGTAGATGGATGGCTAAGAGCGGCCCCATTTGTCATTGGCAGCACCGCGTATACAATCGGGAAATAAAACGGCCCACGCGTCGGCGGTAGATGGATGGCTACCCGTCGGCACGAGACGGTCGGAGAGGAACTGCCCTCTATGCAGCCCCACCTCTGTGCAGCCCCACCCGTCGGATTAACCGGTAACGGTAAGGCCTCCGACCCGATGGCAACCCGCGTCTTCGAGGGGTTTCAAACTAGAGGGAGGGGAAAGCTGAGGAAAAACTAACGAGCTGGGGAAAACTGAGTACAACTAACGAAGCAGGGGCACGAAAATAGAAATCCCTTGTTGATAATGCTATGAAAAATTCTAAGCTTGGGGAAGCTGGTTTTGATGAGCATGATATTTTTAGTCCCCCAAGCATGGAGGAGAAAATTTACTTTGACGATACTTTACCTCCTATATATGATGATTACAATGATGACTATCATCCACCTACTATTGAGGAGAAAATTAATTATGATTATACTATGCCTCCTATATTTGATGATTATGGTGATAATGATAGCTACTTCGTTGAATTTGCTCCCACTACAATTAATAAGAATGACTATGCTTATGTTGGGAGTAGTAATTATTTTATGCATGTGAATAAGAATGCTTTATTTGATAGTTATATTGTTGAGTTTGTTCATGATGCTACTGGAAATTATTATGAGAGAGGAAAATATGGTTGTAGAAATTTTCATGGTACTAAAACACCTCTCTATATGCTGAAAATTTTGAAGTTACTCTTGTTTTATCTTCCTATGCTTGTCACATTGTTCTTCATTAATTTATTTGTGTACAAGATTCCTTTTCATAGGAAGTGGGTTAGGCTTAAATTTGTTTTGAATTTGCTTTTTGATGCTCCCTTTTGCTTCAACTCCTCATTCTTATGTGAGCATCATTAAAATTACTGAGCCCATCTTAATGGCTATAAAGAAAGCACTTCTTGGGAGATAACCCATGCTTTTATTTTCCTACTGTTTTGTTGTGTTTTGAAGTTGTTACTACTGTAGCAACCTCTCCTTATCTTTATTTTATTGCATTGTTGTGCCAAGTGAAGTCTCTAATAGAAGGTTGGTACTAGATTTGGATTTCTGCGCAGAAACAGATTTCTTGCTGTCACGAATTTGGGCAGGGTTCTCTGTAGGTAACTCAGAAAAATCTGCCAATTTAGGTGAGTGATCCTCAGATATGTACGCAACTTTCATTAGTTTTGAGCTTTTTCATCCGAGCAAGTTAAGTGCCCCGAAAAAATCGTCTTTACGTGATCTGTTCGTTTTGACAGATTCTGCCTTTTATTTCGCATTGCCTGTTTTGCTATGTTGAATGGATTTCTTTGTTCCATTAACTTTCAGTAGCTTTGTGCAATGTCCAGAAGTGTTAATAATTATTATGTCACCTCTGAATATATGAATTTTCAATTATGCACTAACCCTCTAATGAGTTTGTTTTGAGTTTGGTGTGGAGGAAGTTTTCAAGGGTCAAGAGAGGAGGATGATATAATATGATCAAGAAGAGTGAAAAGTCTAAGCTTGGGGATGCCCCCGTGGTTCATCCCTGCATATTTCAAGAAGACTCAAGCATCTAAGCTTGGGGATGCCCAAGGCATCCCCTTCTTCATCGACAACTTATCGGGTCACCTCTAGTGAAACTATATTTTTATTCCGTCACATCTTATGTACTTTACTTGGAGCGTCTGTGTGCTTTTATTTTCGTTTTGTTATTTTCATTCTCTGAATAAATTCATGCTTGTGTGGGAGAGAGACACGCTCCGCTCGTTCATATGACCACTGGTGTTCTTAGCTTTACTTTTAATGTTCATGGCGAAGGTTGAAACTGCTTCGTTCATTGTTATATGGTTGGAAACAGAAAATGCTGCATGTGGTAATTGGTATAATGTCTTGAATAATTTGATACTTGGCAATTGTTGTGCTCATATAGATCGTGTTTAAGCTCTTGCATCATGTACTTTGCACCTATTAATGAAGAACTACATAGAGCTTGTTAAAATTTGGTTTGCATGATTGGTCTCTCTAGAGTCTAGATATTTTCTGGTAAGGTGTTTGAACAACAAGGAAGACAGTGTAGAGTCTTATAATGCTTGCAATATGTTCTTCTGTAAGTTTTGCTATACCGGTTCATGCTTGTGTTTGCTTCAAACAACCTTGCTAGCCTAAGCCTTGTATTGAGAGGAATTCTTCTCGTGCATCCAAATCCTTGAGCCAAAAACTATGCCATTTGTGTCCACCATACTTACCTACTACATGGTATTTCTCTGCCATTCCAAAGTAAATTACTTGAGTGCTACCTTTAAAATTCCATTCTTTGTCTTTGCAATATATAGCTCATGGGAAAATAGCCTTAAAAACTATTGTGGTGAAGAATATGTAGCTATGTATCTTATTTCTTATAAGTTGCTCGTTGAGCGGTAACCATGTTTCTGGGGACGCCACCAACTATTACACCTTGTTGAATATAATGTGAGTTGCTATGCATGTTCGTCTTGTCTGAAGTAAGGGCAATTTTCATGATCAAATGGTTTGAGTATGCATATTGTTAGAGAAGAACATTGGGCCGCTAACTAAAGCCATGATCCATGGTGGAAGTTTCAGTTTGGACAATTAATCCTCAATCTCTTATGAGAATATTATCTGTTGTTGAATGCTTATGCATTAAAGAGGAGTCCATTATCTGTTGTCTATGTTGTCCCGGTATGGATGTCTAAGTTGAGAATAATCAAAAACGAGAAATCAAATGCGATCTTTCTCCTTAGACCTTTGTACATGCGGCATAGAGGTACCCCTTTGTGACACTTGGTTGAAACATATGCTATGCAATGATAATCCATGTAAATCCAAGCTAATTAGGACAAGGTGCGGGCACTATTGGTATACTATGCATGAGGCTTGCAACTTATAGGATATCTTATACATAACACATATGCTTTATTACTACCGTTGACAAAATTGTTTCTATGTTTTCAAAATGAAAAGCTCTAGCAAAAAAATAGTAATCCATGCTTCCCTCTGCGAAGGGCCTTTCTTTTACTTTATGTTGAGTCAGTTTACCTACTTCTTCCTATCTTAGAAGCAAACACTTGTGTCAACTATGTGCAGTGATTCTTACATGTTTACCTATTGCACTTGTTATATTGATTTATGTTAACAACTATCCATGAGATATATGTGTTACAAGTTGAAAGCAATTGCTGAAACTTATATCTTCCTTTGTGTTGCTTCAATGCCTTTACTTTGAATATATTGCTTTATGAGTTAACTCTTATGCAAGACTTATTGATGCTTGTCTTGAAAGTACTATTCATGAAAAGTCTTTGCTATATGATTCAGTTGTTTATTCATTGTCTTTACCATTGCTTTGAATCACTTCATTCATCTCATATGCTTTACAATAGTATTGATCAAGATTATGATAGCATGTCACTTCAGAAATTATCCTTGTTATCGTTTACCTACTCGAGGGCGAGTAGGAACTAAGCTTGGGGATGCTTGATACGTCTCCAACGTATCTATAATTTCTTATGTTCCATGCTACTTTTATGATGATACACATATGTTTTATACACACTTTACATCATTTATATGCATTTTCCGGAACTAACCTATTAACGAGATGCCGAAGTGCCAGTTCTCGTTTTCTCGCTGTTTTTGGTTTCGGAAATCCTACAAAGGAAATATTCTCGGAATTGGACGAAATCAACGCCCAGTATCTTATTTTTCCCGGAAGCTTCCAGAGCACCAGAGAGGGACCATAGGGGAGCCTTGGGGGGCCCCACCCCACAAGGCGGCGCGGCCAAGGGGGGGGGGCCCTACTGTGAGGGGGCCCCGTGGCCCTTCCGACTCCGACTCTTCGCCTATATAAGCCTCCCTGACCTAAATCTTCGATACGAATAAGCCACGATACGAGAAAAGTTCCAGAGTCGCCGCCATCGCGAAGCCAAGATTCGGGGACGAAGTCTCCGTTCCGGCACGCCGCCGGGACGGGAAGTGCCCCGGAAGGCATCTCCATCTACACCACCGCCATCTTCATCAACGCTGCTTGTCTCCTATGATGAGGAGGGAGTAGTTCTCCCCTGGGCTGAGGGCTCTACCGTAGCTATGTGGTTCATCTCTCTCTTTGTGATCTAGTTGAATATCATCTATGTGCTACTCTAGTGATGTTATTAAAGTAGTCTATTCCTCCTCCATGATGTAATGTTGACAGTGTGTGCATCATGTAGTACTTGGTATAAGCTATGATTGTGATCTCTTGTAGATTATGAAGTTAACTATTACTATGACAGAATTGATGCGATCTATTCCCCCTTTCATATCCTGACAGTGACAGTGTGCATGCTATGTTAGTACTCGGTCTAAATTGCAATGGTCTATCATGCACTCTAAAGGTTACTTAAATATGAACTCCGAATGTTGTGGAGCTTGTTAACTCCGGCTTGAGGGAGCTCTTGTAGCCCTACACAATGAATGGTGTTTGTTATCCAACAAGAGAGTGTAGAGTAGTTTCGGTTATGTGATCAATGTTGAGAGTGTCCACTAGTGAAAGTATGATCCCTAGGCCTTGTTTCCGAATATCGAAACTCCGTTTATTTATCGTTCTACCGCATGTTTACTCGCTGCCATATTTTATTCAGATTGTTATTACCACTCATATTCATCCATATCACTTGCATTTTACTATCTCTTCACCGAACTAGTGCACCTATACATCCGACAAGTGTATTAGGTGTGTTGGGGACACAAGAGACTTCTTGTATCGTGATTGCAGTGGTTGCTTGAGAGGGATATCTTTGACCTCTACCTCCCTGAGTTCGATAAATCTTGGGTGATTCACTTAAGGGAAACTTGCTGCTGTTCTACAAACCTCTGCTCTTGGAGGCCCAACACTGTCTACAGGAATAGAAGCGTGCGTAGACATTAGGTATTCACATCCTCCGACTACTAAGCTATTTCCTAGCACTGTTGCCGGTGTGTGAGTGCTCGAAGCTATTTCCTTTAGATCCTGCAATTGCATCTTTTTATTTCTTGTTTTTATTTTCACTAGTTAGGCTTAATGGAAAACAACAAAAAAATTAGAGATCTTTATGAACTTTATATTGAATTAGGACATGATGTGTTTGAAGAGAGAATTAAAAAACCCATGGAACTTTGTTTGCAAAATAGTTGTAGCAATGTTATTAGCATGAACTCTTTGGACACTATTATTGCTAATGCTATGGAAGAATTTAAGCTTGGGGAAGCTGGTTTTGATGAGCATGATATTTTTAGTCCCCCAAGTTTTAAGGAGAAAATTTTCTTTGATGATACTTTGCCTCCCATTTATGATGATTATAATGATAGTGGTATTTTGGTGCCACCTACTATAGAGGATAAAGTTTATTATGATTACACCATGCCTGCAATTTATGATGATTACAATGATGGTTGTGATAGTTTTACTCCCACTATTACTAATAGAATTGATTATGCTTATGTGGAGAGTAATGATACTTTTATGCATGTGAATAAGAATGCTTTATGTGATAGTTATATTGTTGAGTTTGTTCATGATGCCACTGAAAGTTATTATGAGAGAGGGAAACATGGTTATATGCATCTTAATAATATTAAGTTTCCCCTCTTTATGTTGAAAATTTTGAAGTTACTGTGTCTTACCTTCCAATGCTTGTCACTTTGTTCTTCATGAATTTATTTGTGAGCAAGATTCCTTTTCATAGGAAGTGGGTTAGGCTTAAATTTGTTTCATACTTGCTTTTTGATGCTCTCTTTTGCTTCAACTCTTATTCCTTATGTGAGCATCATTAAAATTACTAAGCCCATCTTAACGGCTATAAAGAAAGCACTTCTTGGGAGATAACCCATGTGTTTATGTTGCTACTGTTTTGTTGTGTCTTGGAAGTTGTTATTACTGTAGCAACCTCTTCTTATCTTTACTTTATTGCATTGTTGTGCCAAGTAAAGTCTTTGATAGTAAGGTTGATACTAGATTTGGATTACTGCGCAGAAACAGATTTCTTGCTGTCACGAAATTTAGCAGCCCCGTCTGTAGGTAACTCAGAAAAATCTGCCAATTTACATGCGTGATCCTCAGATATGTACGCAACTTTCATTCAATTTGAGCTTTTTCATCTGAGCAAGTTAAGTGCCCCAGAAAAATTCGTCTTTACGGACTGTTCTGTTTTGACAGATTCTGCCTTTTATTTCGCATTGCCTATTTTGCTATGTTTGATGGATTTCTTTGTTACATTATCTTTCAGTAGCTTTGTGCAATGTCCAGAAGTGTTAAGAATGATTGTGTCCTCTCTGAACATGTGAATTTTTGATTATGCACTAACCCTCTAATAAGATTGTTTTGAGTTTGGTGTGGAGGAAGTTTTCAAGGATCAAGAGAGGAGGATGATACAATATGATCAAGAAGAGTGAAAAGTATAAGCTTGGGGATGCCCCCGTGGTTCATCCCTGCATATTTCAAGAAGACTCAAGCATCTAAGCTTGGGGATGCCCAAGGCATCCCCTTCTTCATCGACAACTTATCGGGTCACCTCTAGTGAAACTATATTTTTATTCCGTCACATCTTATGTGCTTTACTTGGAGCGTCTGTGTGCTTTTATTTTCGTTTTGTTATTTTCATTCTCTGAATAAATTCATGCTTGTGTGGGAGAGAGACACGCTCCGCTGTTGCATATGAACACATGTGTTCTTAGCTTTACCTTTAATGTTCATGGCGAAGGTTGAAACTGCTTCGTTCATTGTTATTTGGTTGGAAACAGAAAATGCTCCATGTGGTAATTGGTATATTGTCTTGAATAATTTGATACTTGGCAATTGTTGTGCTCAAATAGATCATGTTTAAGCTCTTGCATCATGTACTTTGTACCTATTAATGAAGAACTACCGTAGAGCTTGTTGACGTTTGTTTGCCTTATTGGTCTCTCTAGAGTCTAGATATTTTCTGGTGAGGGTTTGAACAACAAGGAAGACAGTGTAGAGTCTTATAATGCTTGCAATATGTTCTTATGTAAGTTTTGCTGTACCGGTTTATACTTGAGTTTGCTTCAAACAACCTTGCTAGCCTAGCCTTGTATTGAGAGGGAATTCTTCTCGTGCATCCAAATCCTTGAGCCAAAAACTATGGCATTTGTGTCCACCATACCTACCTACTACATGGTATTTCTCTGCCATTCCAAAGTAAATTACTTGAGTGCTACCTTTAAAATTCTATTCTTTGTCTTTGCAATATATAGCTCATGGGAAAATAGCCTTAAAAACTATTATGGTGAAGAATATGTAGCTATGTATCTTATTTCTTATAAATTGCTTGTTAAGCGGTAACCATGTTTCTGGGGACGCCACCAACTATTACACCTTTGCTGAATATCATGTGAGTTGCTATGCCTGTTCGTCTTGTCTGAAGTAAGGGCGATTTTCATGATCAAATGGTTTGAGTATGCATATTGTTAGAGAAGAACATTGGGCCGCTAACTAAAGCCATGAATCATGGTGGAAGTTTCAGTTTGGACAATTAATCCTCGATCTCTTATGAGAATATTATCTGTTGTTGAATGCTTATGCATTAGAGAGGAGTCCATTATCTGTTGTCTATGTTGTCCCGGTATGGATGTCTAAGTTGAGAACAATCAAAAACGAGAAATCAAATGCGATCTTTCTCCTTAGACCTTTGTACATGCGGCATAGAGGTACCCCTTTGTTACACTTGGTTGAAACATATGTTATGCAATGATAATCCATGTTAATCCAAGCTAATTAGGACAAGGTGCGAGAACTATTGGTAATCTATGCATGAGGCTTGCAACTTATATGATGTCTTATACATAACGCATATGCTTTATTACTACCGTTGACAAAATTGTTTCTATGATTTCAAAATGAAAAGCTCTAGCACAAAAATAGTAATCCATGCTTCCCTCTGCGAAGGGCCATTCTTTTACTTTATGTTGAGTCAGTTTACCTACTTCTTTCTATCTTAGAAGCAAACACTTGTATCAACTGTGTGCATTGATTCTTACATGTTTACCTATTGCACTTGTTATATTACTTTGTGTTGACAATTATCGATGAGATAAACATGTTGAAGTTGAAAGCAACTGCTGAAACTTATATCTTCCTTTGTGTTGCTTCAAAGCTTTCTACTAAGAATTTATTGCTTTATGAGTTAACTCTTATGCAAGACTTATTGATACTTGTCTTGAAAGTACTATTCATGAAAAGTCTTTGCTATATGATTCAGATTGTTTAGTCATTATCTTTACCATTGCTTTGAATCACTTCATTCATCTCATATGCTTTGCAATAGTATGATCAAGATTATGTAAGTAGCATGTCACTTCAGAAATTATCCTTGTTATCGTTTACCTACTCGAGGGCGAGTAGGAACTAAGCTTGGGGATGATTGATACGTCTCCAACGTATCTATAATTTCTGATGTTCCATGCTAGTTTTATGACAACACCTACATGTTTTGTTCACACTTTATATCGTTTTGATGCATTTTTCGGAACTAACCTATTAATGAGATGCCGAAGTGCCAGTTCCTGTTTTCTGTTGTTTTTGGTTCCAGAAATCCTACAAAGGAAATATTCTCGGAATTGGACGAAATCAACGCCCAGTATCTTATTTTTCCCGGAAGCTTCCAGAGCATCGAAGAGGGGCCAGAGGGGAGCCAGGGGGCCCCACCCCACAAGGCGGCGCGGCCAAGGGGGGGGGGGCTTTGGTGTGGTTGCACCAGGACTCCCCCGAGGCTGCCCTTCCGCCTATATAAAGTCTCCATCGCGAAAACCCTAAAGGAATAAGCCACGATACGAGAAAAGTTCCAGAGCCACCGCCATCGCGAAGCCAAGATTCGGGGGACAGAAGTCTCTGTTCCGGCACGCCGCCGGGACGGGGAAGTGCCCCCGGAAGGCATCTCCATCGACACCACCGCCATCTTCATCGACGCTGCTGTCTCCTATGATGAGGAGGGAGTAGTTCTCCCCCGAGGCTAAGGGTTGTACCGTAGCTATGTGATTCATCTCTCTCTCTCTCTCATGTGATCTTTATGTAATCATGAGCTTTGTGATCTAGTTGAATATCATCTATGTGCTACTCTAGTGATGTTATTAAAGTAGTCTATTCCTCCTCCATGATGTAATGTTGACAGTGTGTGCATCATGTAGTACTTGGTATAAGCTATGATTGTGATCTCTTGTAGATTATGAAGTTAACTATTACTATGATAGTATTGTTGCGATCTATTCCCCCTTCATAGCCTCGACGGTGACGAGTGTGCATGCTATGTTAGTACTCGGTATAATTGCAATGGTCTATTATGCACTCTAAGGTTACTTAAATATGAACACCGAATGTTGTGGAGCTTGTTAACTCCGGCTTGAGGGAGCTCTTGTATCCCTACACAATGAATGGTGTTTGTCATCCAACAAGAGAGTGTAGAGAAAGTAGTATTTGTTTATTTAGTTATGTGATCAATGTTGAGAGTGTCCACTAGTGAAAGTATGATCCCTAGGCCTTATTTCCGAACATCGAATCTCCGTTTACTTACTGTTCTGTTGCATGTTTACTCGCTGCCATATTTTATTCAGATTGCTATTACCACTCATATACATCCATATCACTTGTATTTCACTATCTGTTCGCCGAACTAGTGCACCTATACATCTGACAAGTGTATTAGGTGTGTTGGGGACACAAGAGACTTCTTGTATCGTAATTGCGGGGTTGCTTGAGAGGGATATCTTTGACCTCTACCTCCCTGAGTTCGATAAACCTTGGGTGATTCACTTAAGGGAAACTTGCTGCTGTTCTACAAACCTCTGCTCTTGGAGGCCCAACACTGTCTACAGGAATAGAAGCGTGCGTAGACATCAGTTGTCTCCCATAAGCGCTTTTCTTTAACGCCTTTGAGCTAGGCGCAGAAAGGGTGCAACTCAAGTATTATCAAGAGGTGGCTCATCAACATCATAAGTTTTCCTATAAATAGTCATAAGGTGACTTCTTTATTTTTCTAGGGAAGGGTTCCATACCTCTTTTGAGTGGAAATTGATAACAAATTATTCCATCTCTCATATCAATGATAGCACCTGAAGTTTTAAGAAACGGCCTTTTCAAAATAATAGGGCATGAAGCATTGCATTCAATATCCAAAACAACAAAATCAACGGGTACATAATTATTATTCACTTGTATAAGAACATTATCAACTCTCCCCAAAGATTTTTTTGCAGCAACATCAACAAGATGAACATCCAAATAACATTTTTCTAACGGTGGCAAGTCAAGCATATCATAAACTCTTTTAGGCATAACAGAAATACTTGCACCAAGATCACATAAAGCATTACAATCAAATTCTTCTACTCTCATCTTAATAATAGGTTCCCAACCATCTTATAACTTTTTAGGAATTGAAGCCTCATGTTTCAACTTCTCTTCCCTCATTTTCATAATAGCACTAACAATATGCTTTGTAAGAGGAACATTTTGTTCACTAGCATTGGGAGTTTCAGCGAGCTTTTGCAAGAACTTTATAACTTCAGTAATGGTACAACTTTCAAAATCAAAATTGTTGCTATCAAAAATAAAAGGACAATTATCTCCCACACCTCTAAAAAATTCAGCACGCTTGTAGGGAACAGTTTTAATGGGTTTATAAACTTTTCTATGTGGAGTGGGGACTTTTCCTACATTTTCGATTTTGCTTGTAGTAGTAAGAGGTTTGCTAGCATTCAAAGGTTCAATATTACTATTGGTGGTGATTGTGTAAACCTTGGCTAAATTATTTTCTCTAGCCATCTCATCTTCTCTTTCCCACCTAGCATGCAATTCAGCTAACAATCTCATACTGTCATCAATTCTAACTTGAATAGCATTTGGTTGAGCAAAAGTTTTATTCTCGGTATTATCATGAGGAACAACCTTTAATTTAAGAAGATCAGCATCAAGAGCAAGGCTATCCACTTTAGAAACAAGAACATCTATTTTGCTAAACTTTTCCTCCATAGATTTATTAAAAGCAGTTTGTTTACTAATAAAATCTTTGAGCATACCCTCAAGTTCAGAGGGAGCACTCCTATTGCTGTTATAATAATTACCATAAGAGTTACTAAAACCACTTTCATTGTTGGGAGGATATGACCTATAATTATTGCCACCAAAATTATTCCTGTAGGCATTATTATTAAAATTGTTGCTCTTAATAAAATTCACATCTACATTTTCTTCTTTGGCAACCAAAGAGGCCAAAGGAACATTGTTTGGATCCATAGGAGCATTATTATTTGCAAGCATAGACATAATAGCATCAATCTTATCACTCAAAGTAGAAATTTCCTCAACAGAATTAACCTTTTTACTTGTGAAGCTCTCTCGGTATGCCACTCCAAATAATTTACCATCATATTGTCCAGAAGTTTTGTAGCCGCCCCAAGGGTCATAGACATAAAAGTGCCTCCAACAACTGAATCCAATAAGTTCCTTGAAGAAAAATTTAGTCCTACATAGAAGGTTTGAATAATCATCCAAGTAGTCAGTCCATGAGTGGGACATTTTTTAACCAAAGATTTCATTCTTTCCAAAATTTGGGCAACATGCTCGGTATCAAATTGTCTAAACTTCATAATATCACTTCTCAAAGATATAATTTTAGCAGGAGGATAATATTTTCCAATAAAACCATATTTGCATTTAACCCAAGAATCAATACTATTTCTAGGCAAAGATAGCAACCACTCCTTAGCTCTACCTCTTAATGAGAAAGGAAACAATTTCAACTTAATAATATCACCATCTACATACTTATATTTTTGCATCTCACATAGCTCAACAAAATTGTTGAGGTGAGAAGCAGCATCATCAGTACTAACACCAGAAAATTGCTCTTTCATAACAAGGTTCAATATGACAGGCTTAATCTCATAAAAAGCTGCTTCAGGAGCAGGTGGAGCAATGGGTGTGCAAATAAAATCATTGTTGTTGGTGCTAGTAAAATCACACAACTAAGTATTCTCATGAGTAGCCATTTAATAAAAATAATGCAAGCAAAACAATAACAAAGTAAAAGAGTGGAGTGAGAGACTCCCCTTGCAGAAGAGATGCTTTTCTCCCCGGCAATGGCGCCAGAAAAAGTCTTGCTGGGCGCAGAATTGATGACGGAGAATTTATGCGCAACGTTGAGTGGAACCCCAAGAGGAAGGTATGATGAGCACAGTAGGAAGTTTTCCCTCAATAATAAACCAAGGTTTATCGACCAGTAGGAGAAAATCATTCTCTCCCGAGGTGTTGCGAACCAACTCATGGCAGGGCGCACTGCCGGCGTCAGCAGCAACGTGGAGACATGCACACAAACAACCAAGTACTTTGTCCCCAACTTTCAGCGAGGTTGTCAAGCTCACTGGTTTTGCTGAAAACAAAGGATTAAATGAACCGTGTGGAAAAAGAATTGTTTGCAGAGAACATAACATGAAAATGTTGTAGAAGATTGCAATTAAAAGAAGAAGGACCGGGGTCCACAGTTCACTAGAGGCGCCTCCCCAATAAATAAATATGCTGGATAAATAAATTACAGATGGGCAATTGACAAACAGAGATACATAGACCGTAATCCAACTGCATCTATGACTAATAATCCACCTTCAGGATTGCATCCGCGACACCCTCCAGTATTAAGTTGCAAGCAACGGACTATCGCTTTAAGCAATGTGTGTAAAGTAAACGATGAAACTACCCTTGAATAGAACACCACTGTTTTCTCCCTAGTAGCAACAACACATCTACAACCGTAGAGAACAAGGTCACTTCCCATGATTAAATAGAGGCATGAACCCACTATCGAGCATAAATACTCCTCTTGGAGTCGCTAGCATCTACTTGGCCAGAGCATCTACTAGAAATAGAGAGCATGCAAGATCATAATAACATAATACATAATCTCAACCAAAGCAATCTCTCTATAAATCGGATCCACATCAAACCAACATGTAGCGATTACAAATAGATGATCTTGATCATGTTAGGCAGCTCACAAGATCTATACATGAAGTACAACAAGGAGAGGACAACCATCTAGCTACTGCTATGGACCCATGGTCCCGTGGAGAACTACTCACACATCACCTCAGATGAAGACATGGCGATGTAGAGGCCTCCGGCGGTGATTTCCCTCTCCGGCAGGTTGCCGAGATGGACTGCAGAACCCTCCCGAACTAGCGTTCGGTTGACAGCGGCGTCAGAACTTTTCGTGGATGGAGGATCGGGTCCCTGGGGTTTTCCCGATACGAGGAATAAATAGGCAGAAGAGCGGAGCAAACGAGACGACGAGGCGCCAGTACGTGGGCCAGGCGCGGCCAAGGGTGGAGCCGCGCCTGCCCTATGTACTGCCACGTGGCAGCTCTCCTGCGCGTGTCCTTCTGCCTCTGTCTTCGTCCCGGAAAAATAAGACTCTGGGCTTTTGTTTCGTCCAATTCTGAAAAACTTTCATGTACAACTTTTCTGAAACACAAAAATAGCAGAAAACAGGAATTGACACTGCGGCACTGCGTTAATAGGTTAGTCCCAGAAAATGCTAAAAAAGTGGAGAAAAGTGCACATAAAACATATAAGAATTGTAACAAAATAAGCATGGAGCATCAAAAATTATAGATACGTTTGGGACGTATCAATGATCTACTATGCTCATTATATGACAAGTATTTATGTATTCTATTCAAAACTATGTTATTGAGTTTACTTTTGATGCTTGCAAATAATATGAAAGATGAAGATATAATAACCCTCTTTTTATTGTCACTTTAGTTAAAATGCAAGCTACTGACATTTATATGCATTTCATACCACAAAGTTGTTGTTATTTATTCATATACAAAATGCCAATGCATAGGAGGACAATTAGGCTTAAAAGTTAATGGCTATTTGTTTTGAGGTGTGCTCTATATGCTTTCAAATACTATTATTTTGAGCACAGATTGGTATCTTTGTAACATGTAAAATAACTTTAGCTACTGCTATCTGACAATTAATTTAAGATTTAACTAAAAATAAATTTTTGGAAACTAAATGAGTAGGACAAGCAAATGGAGAAGTTGGGGTCAACCTTGAGCATGTGTTGTTCATTCCAATGGAACCATTGCAAAGCCTATATCATTAAAAAAAATCCCATGACAAAAAATAAATAAAAGGAGTGTTTTTTGGGGTATATATTTGGTTCTTGAATAAAATGGTTTCCCAATAATTACTAGAGTTTGCATCTTGGTTGAAAGTATTATATCATTTATTTGGAGAACTAACCATATTGGGCATTGAAGTATCATGGAGATGAAAATATTTATTTATTTGAGATGAAACATGATATGATAAGAAAGGAGCAAAGGACAAGAGCTAGCAAAAACTACAAGCTTGGGGATGCCCATGCCTCCCACTCTCCTTTCAGGAAATTTCAAGCAATGTCCTTTCAAACTCATGCTTTAGTTTTACCTTCATGTTCTCTTTTGTATGTTTGTGGAGACAATATTTTTATTTGACTTTTGTCTTAATTGTTTTTTATTTGAATCTTATTTATAAAGAAACAAAAATATTTTATGTTGCTTCATTTGGTTCTTATTTAGTTCTTGTTTTTCCTCTTTGATAAAGCAAAAACAATAAAACATTTTGTTTGGAAAACGCTTCTGATCAGCCCACCGATCGAGGGCATAAAATCGGTCGTTCCTTCTCAAGCTGCCCCCGCACGTGGATGGGTCCCACCTTGCCTTATCCCAATGCTGGTCATGGAATTACAGCACAGCGCCGCCGCTGCTCCTCCCTTGGCGAGCTCGGGCCGCCACCGCTCCTTCACGGCGAGCGCGGACCGTCCTAGCTCCTTCCCTTTGAGCGCGGGCTGACTCAACTCCTTCCCGGCGAGCTCGCCACCCCTGCTCCTCCCTCCGCGAAAGCGGGCCGACCCAGCTTCTTCCCGGCGAGCTCGCCGCCCCAGCTCCTACCCACGGCGGGCACGCCACCACAGCTCCTACCCCCAGCGGGCATGCCACCGCAGCTCCTTGTCAGCGAGCGTGCCACCCACCTCCTCCCGGCTAGTGCTCCTTTTGCTCCGCATCCAACTGCGCCCCCACCTCCGGCGAGCGCGCTCTCCGCCTCCAACCGCTCGCCGAGCATACGTGCTGCCCCTGCTCCCGGAGAGTGCGCCTTTTGCTCCTCATCCAGCTGCGCCCCCACCTCCGGCGAGTGCGCTCGACACCTCCAACCGTTTGGCTACGACAGTACAACACCACCTTGACCCCAGGTACCATTGTTGTTTTGTTAGACATCGGTGCCGTCGCCGGCATGGGAGGTACTGGGAGATGGTCAAGGAGATGTGGGCCACGGAACGGTAATTTTTTGTTGGTTTTACCGTTAATTACTGTTGTAAATATATTGATGATTTGTTGTAACGATATTTCTTGTTATGGGAATTATTATTTTGTTAAAACTATTTGTTGTTTTTATTGTTAATTAATGTTGTAAATATGTTGATGATTTGTTGTAAAGTTATTTCTGGCATGAAGCTGACTCTTATTGTAAACACCATAATAAAAAATATGTTGGTTTTGTTGTTAATTTGTTGTTGTTAATATGTTGGATATTTGTTGTAAAGACATTTTGGCACAGGAAATTATTGTGCTGAAACTATCGCTTTTTGTAAATCATTTTTAGAATATTGTTGTAAATACTCAACTTTCTTGTTATTTTTTGTTGACAATTATTGTTGTAAATGGTTTACTGATTTGTTGTAAATACTGTATTTTTTGACATGGATAATTATGAGTGCTAAAAAAATATTTGTTAACTATTGTTGTAATTTTTACCGAGGCGTTTGTCACAAGTTTGTGATTTTGTTCTAATCTTCTATAATTTTTACTAAAATAGATGATGAATTTTGTTGTAACTAAATTTGTAGCAAATTTATTATTTCTTAACCAATTTTTTATACCTGCAAACACGTGTTCTTTTTATTGTAATAGATGTCGATTTTTGTTGTAAATGCTATCGATTTTTATTGTTAACCAACCTGTAAGAAAATAATTATTGTTTAACCACATTTTATAAAATAATTTTTAAATTTTCTGTTGTGAAACTTTTGTTGTAACAATATATTATTTTTGTAAGCCAAGTGAGAGATTTTTTTCAATACTCGGTCTGAGTCGGGTTTGTCCTAGGGTGGCATTTTTGCTGTAAATATGGGGAAGATCGTGCCCAAAGGGATATACCTTTCAGTTTAATTGGGAAGATTAGGATTGCGGGTTGAGTTTCTGAAAATCAGGGGTGTAAGGGTATATTGCCCCTATGTGTGGTTTTGGTAATTAATGACAACCCCTATGGACTAATGTTTTCATTGAGTTTATATGAAGGAATATTCCATAGGTACTACTTGTAGTCCATGTGTTGGATTCAAGTATGGATGCCATGAAGATAAATATATACCTTGTGTATTGGCATCAAGATCATCGATTTGAAGATATATATGTGATATGATCAAGAAGAAGAAATGAAGATGGAGTTCTTATGTGGAACTCAATATTAGCCATGCTCTAGCTTATGTGATAAGCAATGAATGATCAAGATCTTGAGTGCTTGATTCCAAGTGAAGAATTCTATATACACCTCAAGATAGTATGATAGAGCATGAGAAGATACTAGGTTGACCAATACAAAGAGTGAAGAATAGATTCAAGTTTGGTCAACACATGAAGCATGAAGAATGTGCCACGAGAAGTCATGTGGTATGGTAAGCCGTGTCAATTATGCTTTATGAACTAACCCATCATATATGTTCCCTTGTGTTGTCTATGTGGGTTAGGTATCTTTCCATGGGCATGCATCAAAAATGAGATCTCATATAGCCCATGAGAGGATGACGTCAAGTGGTGATCGTCATCAAGGTTGAGTTGGGCAAGTTCAAGATGAGCATCTTGAGTGGATCACATGCTTGAAGCTTGTCGTCCATTTGGTGATAATGGACATGTGAAGATGTACTTCAATGAAGCTTTCCCATCATAGTGTACGGGGGAGCATTTGTGAGTCTTCACGAAGTAACGATGATCAAGTAAGGCATTCCGGCTTGAGTGGAGCTTGAAGAGCTATCATCAAGTTCAAGCGGGAGGCGCAAGGCAAAGGTATGGCCTTTCTAAGTTTTCCTTTTACCGGTCTCAAGGTGGTTGTTGGGAGACCGGATTATAGGATAGATAGCCGCACTATCAAGAGGGGCTTTTGGTTGGGTAACTTGATCGCATCGTCTTAGGGAGCTCAATCCTTTGCATAGTTTACATATCCCTATTGCTTCTTGGTGTTTCTCTGTGTGAGGTTCTTGAGCTTGTTGCTAGCTTTACAACAAGCCCAAGTTCATCGAAAATGGAATCCGCATGCATCTTCTATTGCGTTTTCAAGTTTGGACGTCTTCACCGTTTCTTGACGGTGGGAGACTCCCTCTCTAAAATCATCTAAAATATTCTGTGAGGAGTCTCCATATTTCCAACAAAATTGGGGTTCTATTCGTCGTTATCTTTCCAACAAAATTGGTTTCATATCAATCGGAGTCCGGACACAAAAGTTATCACAGTTTTTGTATAAACATGTTTTCTTGCTGACCCGGTTTCACGCCCGGTTGGACCGGCCGTGGCTCCGGCTGGCTCGGTTTCAACCGACCCCTGGACCGGTGCCATCCGGGCGACATCCAGTATCGCCGGCTCCTTAGCCCGGTCATGGCCCGGCGCCCGGTCCGGTTTGGGCCGGATGTCCCGGTCTGTGGCCCGGTCTGACCGGGTCCTGAACCGGATGGCCCGGTCCCAGGCCCGGTTGACCGGCCTCCCCGACGGTTGACTCAGCCCAACTTTTCCCCAACGGTTATATTTGCTCTTGGGCTATAAATAGCCCTTCTTCCACCTTGGGCTGAGTTAGTTCTTCTATTCTCTCACCTCCATTGTTGCCTTTGGAGAACTTGCTCTCTCTCTTGTCTCCCCCCATGATTCTTGCTCATTCTTGAGGGATCTAAGAGAGGAGATCTAGATCTACACTTCCACCAATCCATTTCTTCTCTAAGTGAGGGGAACTCTTGGGATCTAGATCTTGGAGTCTTTTGTTGACTTTCCCCATTGTTCTTCCTCTCCAATCTCATCTTAGCATTTGTTGCTTGGGTGGGATTTGAGAGTGAAGGATTTGAACACCTCTAGTGTTCTTGCTTTGCATCATTGCATAGTGTTGAGCTCTCCACCACGATTAGTTCGAGTGAGAGACTGTGAGCTTGTTACTCTTGGAGGGAGACCTCCTAGTTGGCTTGGCGGTTGGTGCTCCGGTGATCTCTTCAAGAAGATTGTGAAGAGGCCCGGGCTTCTCCTTCGTGGAGCTTGTGAAGTGGTTGTGGAGCTTGCCATCTCCGGAGCGGAGGAAAAGATAACCATAAGGAAAGGGCCATTATCCTTCGTGGGTGTGGTTCGGAGAATAGGGTGAGCCTACGTGGCGCGGGGAATCCTTCGTGGGACCTCCACTTCTCCAAACGTGACGTACCTTCTTGTAAAGGAAGGGAACACAGGAATACATCCTTGTCTCCGCGTGCCTCGGTTATTTCTATACCCGAGCTCTCTTTCCTTGTGATAGCCATCTTGCTTGAAGTACACATATCTTGCTATCACTTGTGCTACATATATCTTGTGCCTATCTTGCTTAGCTCTAGTTGCTATTGTTACACTTAGTTGAGCTTAGCATATTAAGGGTTTGTGCTTGTAGACTAAACGTTAGTTTAATTCCGCATTCTTACAAGACAAATCCGTAAGAGTTTTTAGTTTCCTATTCACCCCCCTGTAGGCGACATCTCGATCTTTCAAGGGGGCCAAATGCAAAAATTCCGTTGCGGGTGATTCTGGACGTCGGATCACGATCGTACGACCGGAGAACAACCGATTTTTGGGCTTCCCATCAGACGACCGACGCGTAGCGTTACCCATTTTGTTTCTCCTTACTTTGTTTCTCTTGATTCTTTCTTGGTTCTTTTTGCTTATTTTTGATTTATTGTTTTCAAACTTTTATTCCTTGTTAAATAAGTTTTTTACTTTAAGTGTTATTTTTTTAAAAAAGAAGTACCAAATTTTACCGATTTGGATATTTTAAAGTTGGCAAAACTATTTGGAGTTGCAAATTCTGCACACTCTGTTTACCATTTTTTTTCTTCATGTAACTCCGATTGCACTCATATTTATATTATCGTTACATCTTTTCATTCTCTACATGCACAAAAATTGGCAAAAAAATTCTAACATGTATAAGTGGTCGAAATAATTTTGTTTTGCAGTTGTTGTTTTTCCAGACATAATTTGTCTTTTGTTGCAAGAGTGGCTTCTTTGAGCTTTGATATTATTCCTTTTGAGACTTTTGATATTTTGCGGATATTATCCACTGAAGAAAATCTCTGGACATTTAAAACAAAATTTCATGTGGGGGTTTTTATGGCAGCTTACATGTTATCTATATATCAATGTCATCCATAGAAAAGAAATGGGAGAAATATTTGCGTGTTGAAGTTTTTTGACAAAGAATGGAGGAACATCAGACCATGCGATATCCAAGAATTTTGAAAACCATAAGCTTGGGAATGCCCGGGGCACCCCGCTGGACTTTTTTTTTTGAGTGAGAGAGACATATATTAAATCACAGAGTTACAAAGTTTGTCCTGTGTTACAAGATCACTGATTACATCTGGGAGCATACAAAACCAAATGCAGCTTCCAGCCGATCTAGCTAGTTTAGCTAGGCAATCTGCCACCATGTTGCTCTCTCTCATAACTGGCCCGACTCTGAAATCCGAGAAGGTCTTAAGGACTTGGCTTCCTCATATGTAGCCCATTGCATAGAGCGGTCGATACCTGGAGAGCTCATGGCCGCAACAACCCTAGAGCAATCCAACTCCAATATGATTTTTTCGTGCCCGGATCCCACCAGTAACGAGATGCCCTTGAGCGCCGCCTTTGCCTCCGCGTCTTCGGCGTCGAACAATTCAAGCATCGTGGAGCAAGCCGCCAGCACCACCTCGCCGTCATGGTTCCGGCAACAAGCACCAGCTCCACTTGGGCACCCCCGGCTAATGAAGGATGCATCCGAGTTCGGCTTGATCCAACCAGGAGGAGGGGAGACCAAGAATTTGCCCTCGGCAACGGGATACATGGGGAGGGATCAACTTCAAGCAAACAAAGGCCCTTTTCCTTTATGATCATGAGCAGGCTGCGGAGACATATTAGAGTCAGTTGTGTAAGCCTTGAGAAAAGCAACCGACCTGGCGATGGATTCCAGACCCTTCTCATGGATGACGTCATTCCTCAGGTGCCACGCCCGCCACAGAGTCAGAATGATATTTGATCTGGTAGTATTGTCTGCCTGGTTTAAGCATACAAGTAACCAATCTTTGCCAGTATAGTTGAAAGCATCTTCAGCTGGGAGTGACCAATGTTCGCGCATTGCCGTGCGTAGAGCCTTGGCTTTAGTACACCTCACAGTGGCATGGTGGGCGTCCTCCTCCCCGTGCCCGCAAGTCGTGCATCGGCTGTCAGGTTCTAGAGTTCTCCTGTGTTTATTTTTCCTCGTGGGCAAGGAGTCAGTGGCGAGCCTCCACGCGAAGATGCGGATCTTAGGCGCCACCTCCGTCTTCCAAATACAATTCCAGAGGGCCCTTTCACCATCAGGGCTGGCACCGTTGCTTTCACAGATCTCCGTGTTGATGCTTCGTGGATAGCGCCGGCTTGTAGGCGCTCTTAATCGTGAAAATCCCATTCCTCTCCGGATGCCGGGCCACACGGTCGTCAAGGTCCCGATTAGGGAGCTCAATGCCGGCGATAGCCCGAGCATCATGGTCAAAGAACAGCTCTTGCAGCAGTTGCAAATCCCATGTTTTATCCGCTTTTATAAGTCGTGAGACCCATCTCTTCCTTGAATTCTTCTTTATAGCCGTGATTTTGAGACCTTTGTCCCTAGGCAGCCATTGGTCTCTCAAGAATTGAGTACTCCTACCATTGCCAATGCGCTTGATGATGCCCATCTTAAGTAGATCAAGCCCAAATTCTATGCCCTTCCAAACCGGAGATGGGTCAGACGAGAAAACGGTATCGAGCATGTTTCCGTGGGGGAAGTATCTAGCCTTGAGAACCCTAGCACAAAGGCTGGAAGGATTTTGGATCATCCTCCAGGCTTGCCTGGCCAGAAGAGCTTGATTCAACAAATGCTTATCTCTGTAGCCTAGCCCACCCTTGCCTTTTGACTTTGTGAGGTTGTCCCGAGCGCACTGGTGAACTTTCCCGTGATTCTCCTCATCGCCCCAAAAGAAATCTCGGATGAGCTTCTCATACCGATCACAAAAGCCCATAGACATCTTGAACACAACCATGATGTGTCCAGAGCAAGCTTTGCGCCACGGATCCGATTAGAGTATCCTTGGCGCCATGTGACATATATCTTTCAGCCCAATTTGTCGACCTTTTAGTGAATCTTTTAAGGATTGGTTGGAACTGACCACTCTTCATTCTTCCTTCTGGTGTAGGTAGCCCAAGGTATTTCTCTTCAAAGGTTGAAGAAGCAACTCCCAGTATGGCTTTAATTTCCTGTTGTACGTCTGAAGGACAAGCATTGCTAAAAAGGACCGAGCATTTGCTAGGGCTCACACTCATTGTTTGCACACCTCTAAACTTTGTATTTTGAGCAACGTAAGATTTTTGATAAACTTGGAGCATTTGTATCTTTACTTTTTTGTTAAGTTGGGATTTTATTCATGTTGCCAAGACCATTATCAATAAAGTTTCTATAGGAATAAAAAGAAAGATTAAAATGGGTGCGTGAAAAGTAAGGGGAAAAGGGAATAAAAGTTGAAATGCAAGTTATGCATGGAGTTGTTTGTTTCATTTGCTTTAATGAATGATAATTTGCAAGTGCCTTATTTAGTGCCACCTTTTATTTACATGCATGGACGGTTAATTTTAAAGTTACTAAAAATGATTAGCACTATGGATACTTTTGCATGCTTCTGATGGTCAACTTTCTCCCTCTTGCTAGCTCAAATAATTAAACAAGCAAAAAATTGTGTATCCATAATCCCTTAAACCAAGTTATTCTAGCAGTGTCATACCTACCTACATAGAACTAATGCTATTCCAAGTATATTTTTCATGTTTGGGTTTTATTTAGCTTCCAAATAATATTGCTTATGGTTATGGTTGTCATAGAGAAGTTAGTTGTCGGGTGACCACAAACTTGAGGGCACAACCACTAAAAGTATAATAGGTGAAAGTCTCAAGAAAGTTATGTTTTGATGAAGTTTAAATTTTGAATTTGGAGAATAGATGTGGATTTGTAGGATAAAAAGTTGGGAAGAGGTGTAAACAAGGCGGAATGAGATACTCTTGTTATGCTTAGCAATCACATGTAAACCAAGGGTTATGGATATTTCAATACATATGCTCCAATGGAAAGTGAATACGAATGTAGGCACCGAAAATTTGGTTAGCCATGAAAAGTAAAAGTTAAAGGTTGAAAGAGCATATGACATGATTGAAAGATCCATAAATAAGGTTTGTGCTGGGGTATTAAGAACAAGATGATACCACATAAGTGGCGAAAGTGTTCAAAAAGTTAAACTTCATGTCTATCTTGTTATAATTACTCTCTTCTTGTAACTTGTTATCTTATGAGAGTTTATCTATTATGCAAATTCATTAATAATACAAATAGTACATTGGTTACTGCTGGAAGTTGATGTGAAAATAAAGATGCTAATGATAGGGGCAAATGGAACCAAACACTAATAAGGAACTACTGTTCAAGCATAAACTTAATGAAATAGAGTTTGGAAGCTAAACAACACATATACATGATTAATCACTACTTACTTTCTGTTAGTTTAACGTCTAAGATTAAAAGGAATAAAATAAATAAAAAATTATTATAATACCAAATAGGGTGTTATGTTATTCACTTTACTTAATTTTGCACTTTACGTGCTTAATTGTCCATAGTACTTTCATTTATTTTACACAAAATTACTTATTGTTGATCATGTATGCATAAGGGATATCACTTTATAGCTCATTTGTTTGTTGCTATTTCTTAAAGAATGAACCATTTAACATTATGTAGCAATGATAATTACCCCATTGAGAAAAACGGTTGGCGGGAGGGAATGTTCAGCTCGAAACTCCCATCTTCACCGCAATTGTCACCACCGGAGAACGATTCCGACAACCTGGTCGACTAGAGCGGGTCACCGTGGGCGGAGCACGACAAAGCGGGAGCGGGCGTCGCCGGGTAGAGCAGGATGGGCGCGACTGGACGGAGCCGGCGGTGGGCGCGAGCGACGGGAGGGCCACGGCGGGCGGGCAGCGCGAGGTCGGAGCAGGGGCGCGACTGGACGGAGCCGGCGAGAGGGCGCGGGCAGCCGACAGCGTGCGGGGCAGACGTGCAGGCTGTTCTGCCGGATTGGAAGAAGATGGAAAGAAAAAAAAAGTAAAAGAATGTTATTTTTCTATGGAATATGCTCCTTTGCAGTATGATTATAGGTCTGTTATGCGGTTTAATTTTTCGCGACCAAATTTGTGGATGCAGGTTGCATGCAGGGTATCGAGATGCTCTAAAGACTGTTTGTGCTCCCTAAGACGATGCGATCAAAAGAAAAAAACCGTTTGTGCTCGTGGTGGACGCATGAACCCGGCAACAACAAACAGACCGAACCGGACCCAGATTTGACCCCTCGTGACTCACAACTAGTCGTACGATCGGTGCTGCCCCCATCCTTTTCCCGGCCGCCTTCCCTTGCCGGCCGCGAGGACGGCGGTCGCCATGCGCCGCCTCTTAGCTGCGGCATGGCCGCACCTCCTTATCTCCCTCCTCCTCCTCCTCGTCGCGCTACAGTCAAAGGCGGTGTCAAGCTCCGGCGCCACAGCTGGCCGCCCAGAGTGGCAGGTCTTGACCAGGACCAACTTCTCCTCCCAGATCCGGCTCCACCCCCACGTTCTCCTCGTCGTCACCATGCCATGTAAGCCCTCCTATCCGTGTCTAGCTCAAAGCTCTCATTTCCGACTGGTTGAGTAGTTGCTAAGGTCAAGTAGTTAAACTGAACCCATATTTCAGAAATCTGGAAGTACTTAAGTAAATGTCACTATGTCAGGATAAGTAAGCATTCACTGAAATGTGATGTCTATTGCCCCGACAGAGCGATTTCATACTCCAAAATGCTACAGAATCACACGTCCTGACAATCTCTTATGTAGCCTGGCTGTTTCTTTTTAGTTTTACCAAATAGTTCGACTTTGGAGCTGGTACATAATCTAAGTAATAAAATTCCCATAATTTCGTAACCCCGCAATTATCATTTCCAAAGACAATGTCTGTTCCAAAGTCAGTCCGTGTATTAGAGTAAGCCTATATGCTCTAGCAAATGAAAATGTGTGCGTGAAATTCAGACCCGACTTACTCTAGCTGTTATTTCGTATGTTCATCTTTAGGGTATGGTGAATCAAGATCACTGATGGCCGAAATAGAACACCTTGTTGCAACCGATAAGCAGGAGCTTGGTCGTCTTAAGTTGATGGTTGTGTACAGAAATTCTGAGAAGTTGCTATCTGATGCTATTGGCGCCAGTGAAGGAACAAAGTTCATATACTACCGGCAATCCATACCGTTCAAGTATCAAGGAAAGCTCCGTTCACGTGATATATTATATTCGGTACACTATACCATGTCACTTAAGCATCAGGAGGCCCCTTTTGTGCCTTTGCATACCAAAGAAGAGGTGGAGGCGTTTATTCAATCAACCGATAAAGCTGTACTTCTATCCGAATTCTGTGGTTGGTTCACCAGATTGGCTAGTGGTGGAAGCAACACAAGCAGTGGGGCCACTCCATCAAAAACTCACACAGATAATGGTTAGTCAACTCTGCAATCGTCCATGGTTCATCCATCTTGTATGTACTATTTTGCTGCTTTTGTGACAAGGTGCTTGTTAAAATTGAAGTTGATTTCTACATCTCTCTCTCTCTCTCTCTCTCATTTTAGTACATTTTTTATGGGAAGACAAAGCTTAGGTTTCCATATTGACCAAGATTAATGATTAGTAAGATCCCACAAGCACATATGGTGTAAAATGGTAAAATATCCACAATTGGAAACCCATGATGACATAGTTTGTTGGCACTTGTCAGTCTGCCTTAACTTTTTTGGACTGATCCAGTTTAGTCCTTTTCCATTTCATTCACCAGTTGCTCCATGATCATCACAAAACTTCTACTTTAGTCCTTTTTTTCATTCATTCACCAGTTGCTCCATGATTGTCATAAAACTTTTGAATGGATGGTAATTCATGCCAACTCAACACTGACATGTGGAATCATACAGTTGACATTTCTGCGAAGACACTGACCAGAGAATCAGATGGCCGACTAGAGCTTGTAAGTGTACCAAAGAAGGTCACATTTATCTCTGGTTAATTATTCGTGATATGTTCCTTTGAGAGAACTACCTGTCTGTCTGAACTATTAAGGTTGAGCATATATCAGGATAGAGTCCCCGAAAACGCACTTATTTGAGATTACAAACAGGTTGTAGAGGATGAAGAACTGTCCTTTGGAGGTGGGGGCCAGCTTACTGGTTCTACTTGGAAAGGTGGATTTACCATAGCAAATCAAAGTGTCTCAGATCAAATTAAAATACCGACTGATGAAAATAGAAAGTTGTGCACAGTACAAAAGTTCCAACAGTTCGAAAGCTTCTATGCAAGGCTTACTTCCCTGTCAAGAGAATACTTTCTTCCTCCAGAGATAGTTCGATTTGGCCTTATAACTGACAAATCGTCATTACCTTCACCGGATGTTGTCAATGAAAGCAATTCAGAGACATGGTTCCTCAGTGTCCATTATGTGGGATGCACAACTTGCTCAGTTATTGCAAAAGAAGGGGATGACCTAAGAAGTCTGTTGCAATCCCATCATAATCTCGATGTTAAGGAGGTCAGTGAGAATCCCTTTCATGAGCTTAATTAATTTACTAAAAGAACATGACATGTCCCAAATATCATTTCAAGATGAAGATAGCTATTCTGCCCATGTATTTTCCGTGCTACTGTCATTAGTAAGTAAAGGAGGAGAATGTACCAATTTAAAACCTTTGAACCAGGTTCTCTGTTATTGCAAACATATCTCTTTTTGATAAAATGTTTTTAAGCTGTATATGAAGAGAACAATCCAATTCATAATCAATACTAAGATTATGTAATTTGTTGATCTTGATGACAGAATACCTTGTTTTATTTAGTAAAAGGCACTGCCTTATATGGATTGCTGCTACGTTGTTTTCTTTTGTCATGATTTATCCAAATATCCAGTGCTTTTAATTGTACATGCATCACACGATGACTTTTGGATTTGCATTTTTGTAGATTGATGCTGACGAAAGTGGTGCTGAGGCTACCTTTCCAGCAAATAGGCCCTCAGCTATTCTATTTGTCGATAGATTATCAGATTCCTTAAAAACTAGAGATGAAAGCAAATTATCTCTCAAAATACTTCGGGAGTATGTTCAGAAAAATTATCCACCTTATGTCATTTCTGGTGATCTAAATAATGGCAACTCCAAAATGGTTCCTTCTGTGCCCAGCACAACTAGGGGAGCTCCAGATGCCCGTTCTGGAACAGTTAGGTTGCATGCTTTGACTTCAAAGTATATGGAACTAGGGGATAAAATATCAGTAATGGTAGTTAAAGATGGAGAAAGTATTTCATACGAAGGTGCTAACCAAGATAGTTCTAGTAGCCCTTTATATGATATTCTAACAAAACTTATTCACAAAACAAGATCAGCACGTAGTTCAAAGAAAACAAGGATAAGTTTTGTAGCAAAAGATGTTGGCATAAAGTTGCTCTCTGATGAATCTGAAGTCAAAGTGGGGGATTTCGTGTCAATCCGAGAAAGTCAACATGATAGAATAGATGATTTATTTGCCAGCTCAGATAGTGTCAATGATGGCATCGCTGAAGTTGTGCATGAAAACAAGGCAACAGAAGAAGAATATATTGATGATGGACAATCACCCACTATAACTGAGAAAACTCCCGCATGTTACTGTGGTAATGATGATCTTGATTGTAGTGATACAGGAATGAAGGAACAACAAGAAGCCGAGGCAGAAGAGGCCTCTGATGTAAGCCCTGATCTTCATGAAGAGGTCTCCATTGATGTGCATAGCAGCAATGAAGTTCGTGGTTTATTACAGAAGCACACAGATGAGAAGACTGTTTCAGAAGGTTTGGACATTTTGGAACCAGATAGGAGAAATGTGTATTCTAACAACGAGAAATCAGGATCACCAAATCAGCAAGATGATGTATTTTCATTCCCGAGTCATGAATCTGAAAGAATTGAAGGTTTCGTTGGTGAGGATGATGTGTTTAGTCTGGATGACGAAAAAGAAAAAAGTGACAGCAAATATTCTCCACATGCGACATTTAGCTCTTCCAGCATCCTTAGAAGTGATAACACTGAATATGCAGAGCAGGTGACTTCAAGCATATCAGATAACCGTTTTGTTGGTTCGTTCTTCTTTTCGGATGGTGGTTATAGGCTTCTGAGAACTTTAACTGGTGGATCAAGAATTCCATCCCTGGTTATAATTGATCCAGTTCAACAGAAGCATTATGTCTTTCCTCAGGAAAATGAGTTTAGCTACCCTTCCTTGGCAAATTATTTTGACAGTTTTGTGAATCAAAGCCTTTCTCCGTATTATCGTTCAGCCTCACCTGTCGTAGGTTCAAAGGAGCTCCCAAGGCCACCATTTGTCAATCAAGATTTCCATGAGGCAAATTCCATCCCTTTGTTGACAGCAAGTACTTTTTGTCCCTTGGTCTTTGGATTTGAAGGCTGTGAATCAAAATATGAAACATCATTTTTGAATGCTGAAAATATTGCATCTGCCTGGAAGAAGGATGTGCTGGTGTTGTTCAGCAACTCTTGGTGTGGGTTTTGCCAGAGAACAGATCTTGTTGTCCGGGAATTGCACCGGTCATTCAAAAGTTTCCTAAGTTTGAATTCTCAAGTTGCAAACGCTCAAGATTTGCAGACCAAAGGTACTGAGCTGAACTCATATATGAACACTAATGCAACACTAACCTACTATATATATGTGCCATTGTCCAGTCAGAAAATGTTTTATTATAGCCTGTTTCCCCAGAGGTCAGAATATTTCTAAGAATTTGTATTACTTGCATTTCAAATGTAAATGATTTATTTTCACACTAACCATTATTGTATTGGTTTAGAGAAAAATGGAGAGTCTACCTCTGAGGGCCTTCCAACTATTTACATGATGGACTGCACAGCAAACGAATGCCATCAGTTACTAAAATTGGCAGGCAAGGTAGTAATCAATTACATATTGTATGTACTTAACCTTTTCCATGTTCACAAAAAAACTCTCCTGTGGCAGAGCCCAATTTCATGTGGTAAGAGAAAACAGAGCCCAGTTTACAGTTCTGATTGGGAAAGGAGTTCTCCACATTCTGTTTTTTCTTTTTGAGCTAAAAACTGTAGGGGAGGCCCCGACAGTAAATTTTATTAAAAGAGATAAAATATGTACAAGAGGAGAAGAAAGGAGGGAATGTACAAAAGGGCCTAGCCCTGGGCATAACCCAAAGAGAACTACAAAGCATCTAGCCAATCTAAGAGAGGGGTTTTTTGGTTGTCCTTCATTCTGTAAGAGAGAAGGAAGATGTCCCTCTTAAAAGAAAAGGACCAAGCTCTAATAGAAGGTGTTACATTGTCAAAAATAAAAACGTTCCGTTGCTTCCATAGATTCCAGGTGGCAGTGGCAAACACTTCAAAGAAGAAAGGCTTCCTAAAAGTTCCTCGTGCAGTAGCAATCATCTCAGAGAGTTCCATGTTGTCTTCAAGAGTGATGCCAATGGATTGCCAACAACATTTACTGAAGTTACAATTCCAGAAGAGATGGTCCCTGGTTTCTAACAACCCATCATCGCAGAGACAGCATATTCCGTTGTCATTGAGTGAAAAACTAGTAGCCTAGAGTCTGGGCCTACGGGGAGCATGGTATTTATTAAACTCTGTAAACTGTATGTTGGTTAGCTAGAGTAATAGCACTGTGTTACACTTAGTGGCGACATCTAGCCAGGGCATGTGCCTAAGCTGAAAAGAATAGGTGAATCTGATAGATGTCATAACCTAAGTACGTTATTTTCTGGTTTATCTGAACAGAAATAGCTCACATAACAATGCAATATGGCCCGTTAAAAAGCATAACTACATAAGACCTTGCCATTCAACCATTAGCTTCACTCTGATGTGTACAGTTCAGTTAAGGGGAGGTGGTTGAGCTTGAAATAAAATACAGAGATGGCCATTCTGATTAGCATACTTACTTATTATCTAGAAATTTGTATACTATAGGGCCAATTTTGCATTTGGTTTGTGCTAAGTTCTTCCTCTTTAGCCCTAACATCCCTCTGCCTAGTCAGTCCATAGACATAACATTGAGCAGAATGCTGCCTAGGAAGTTCAAGTCATTTAATGCAAGACAACGGTTTTGTGTAAAACATGTTTGCATACAATCAATTTAGCTATTTCTACTGTTATATCTGCTACGTCCACGCCCATAGCACCAGGCAATAATGAAATAAAGATAAGCTATGAAAACAGAGATAGAGATCGGCTTAGCTTCCTTTAAATTAGAGGTTAGATAAGATACGACTTGAGAATCAAGTAAGCCATCCCTATATAATCGGAGGCATGTCCCATCTATCATCGGTCAATAAATAAATTAGTTTTTTTTGCTTAACATCTCCTCCCCTGGCTACCTTTACAATGATCGAATGCTTATTACAATATCACACCCAATTTTCCTGAGAGTTCCTTCAGGATTTTATACAGCTTTCATGTTGTCTCAACAGCCTAAGTTGAATTGTAGGAAACCTTTTTTTTTCTCAAGCCCACCTTAAGTTGTTACCTTGTATGACATGACCATTTCTCTTGTATCACGTGCTTATCTTGGCTAATAATGACATAAAACCTTCATGTGCATACAGGAGGAGTTTTATCCTACGGTGTTGCTTTTTCCGGCAGAAAACAAAAGCGCAATATCATTTGAAGGAGGAGTTTCGGTGGGCAATTTAATTGAATTTTTGGAATCTCACGTGACCAATTCTCGCCATATATTATTAGAATATAAAGGTTGGTGCAAAAGCATCTGGTTGTACATAAAAATTTAGATCTGCCAAGTACTGTTATCTATATCTGTTACCGCACCAAGCCATTCTTATAAAATTTACCGTTCCTTGTACACACAAAAGTTTCCACTCCTCTGTTCACGTGCTGTCCAAGCATACAACCAGTCTGCAGAATACTGATATTTTATATGAGAGTCTTCAAACCTCTGGAAGTGTCAAGAAACCAAAGATCTGCTCAAAATATATTTGGTGGAATATTGCCTATATAATTTATTTCTCGACTGGTTCTCAGCTGACTTGCATTACATTAGTTTTTGTGAATCCACTGCTCGGTGTGTTGTGGTATTTACACATTCTAAAGCCTTGCTGTTTTTTTTGGCACACAGGATATCTGCGGAAGAAGAGGATGGTAATGCAACATGATGCACCGCAGACAATCCAATTTCATATAAATGATAAGAGCAGCAGCAGTTTTGGTTCCCATCCACCAACTGATCCAGAAAAGCGCAAGGTGCATATCGTCACAGGGTCTATCCTCGATGCCACGGAAAAGCTCGGCGGCACAGTTCCATTTGATAACGCCAGAGTGCTCATTGTGTCTGCTGATTCTCACGAGGGCTTTTACGGACTAATCATCAACAAGAGGTTAAGCTGGGACGCCTTCAAGAATCTGGACAGCTCCATGGAGCCTATCAAGCTTGCCCCTCTCTTCTACGGTGGACCTGTTGTGGTGCAGGGCTACCACCTTGTGAGTCTGTCCAGAATTGCCTTGGAGGGGTACACACAAGTCTTACCCAATCTCTATTATGGAAACATAATTGCCACCAGCCGGGTGATCACTGGGATCAAATCAGGCGAGCAATCTGCTGAGGACCTGTGGTTTTTCGTCGGCTACGCTGGTTGGGGATACAGCCAGCTGTTTGACGAGCTATCTGAAGGAGCATGGCATGTTAGTGGAGAGCCGATCGAGCGCTTGGACTGGCCGGATAGTTAGAGGATTCCTTTGCTAAAGTTCTAGTCCATCTTGCACATATTTGCTGACACAACATTATGGGTTTGTACTAGTTTGGTTCGATCAGATCATTCAGAGGCATAGTAACATTGTGTTTCAGATTAATGCTGTATTGAGGCTACGGAAATTTTGATGTGTTTTTGTAAACTGATTCATGTTTTTGGTATCGTAGCCTCTCTTTGCGATTCTCTGCTCTCCTGGTGTAACACAGGTTGTTTTAATCTGAATTGGTTTGGCACATTGGTGCACATTGCTTGAACTGTAGAATCAATTTTTTTATGAGTTTGCCTATGGTTGCATGGTCTTCACTGGTAGCTTGTCACCGTTCTCTCGTCCATTGACATCAGCACATCAACTGTTCTCCGTATTTGTTGCTGGTATTATATAAGTTTTGTGTTCAAAAAAAAAAAACTCCCTCCATTACATAATTGTTTTAGTTCAAAATTTGAATTAAAATCTCGACCAAAATTATGGAACGGAAGGGAGTATAAATTTGTTGCTTGCGTGTGAAATGTAGATTTATTTTGAACTATGCGTGTGAAGTGTAGTTGGTAGTAATGGCAGGATGGTTGGCCTTTCAGAGTTTCAGTGAGGTGAACTGCAAATCGAGCCCAAAGACCTGATCGGCCGTGCTCTGTCTGTTCTCTACTTCATCGTTCGCTAAAATTTTTTTTTCTACCTCATCGCTTCGGTTTGTTGCTTCTCTCTCGCGACTCCCGTCCCGTCCGCCTCGCAAAACCCTAGCCCACAGTCTACTCCCATGGCGACGCCGGCGGTGGCCGCCGCCGACGCGGCCAGCCCGCAGCCCGAAGAGCCTCCTCGGGACGAGGCAGCTGCCCCAGTGGCGGAATCAGAGGAGGCGCCCGGCCCTGGCGCCGTAGCGGCGGCAGCAGCGGTGGAAGAGGCGGCAGCTGGGGATGCCCCCTCCGCTCCCGCTCCCGCTCCAACCTCCACCTCGAGTCCCGCGTTGCCACCTCCTCCGGCTTCCCCTACGCCGGCTGCCGCTCCAGGGCCGCCGCGGCCGCAGTTCGCTGCCTCGCCGGCGTACATGACGCCCCCGGCGTCGTCCCCGTCGCCCGCCTTCTCTTACAACGTTCTGCCCAGGGCGCCGCCCCCGCGCCCGGTGGGCAGCGGCGCGGCCCACCAGCAGGTAGCTTCCGCCCCGGTACAGTATCCGAATCCTATCCACTGCTTCGGCTTACATGCTTCACCTAGCTATTCTATGCGCTCGTATAGGAACAGTTGTTTCTCTTTCGTGTTTGGTGTATGATCCACATAGGCAATGTTGTAATTCCTGTGGAGGGATATATGGTGTTCAAGTTGCCCGGAACTATATTTTGCTTTGCTCTGATAAAAAGTGTTAGCCGCTGACATTGGGTTAGGTGAATTGATGATGAACTTGTTAACTGCAGCAGCACACTCTGAATTTAGGGAATTTCAAATTCATGACCCTACTGTAGTCCTCTTGCCAGGAGGGTCATATATCGCCCTGCTTAAAGAGGGATATTATGTTTCAAGTTCCATGTCATATTACACGGGTCTGTGGATTTTTTTTAGCTTCTGTTAGCTTCATCACAAATGCCTAGTTCTTGCTTTTTTCGAAGAAATTTCTCTTTTAGGTGTATGTTGCATAGTTGTTGTAACTGGACTGTTATGCCGCGCTGTTTTTATCTTGATTTGGTGAAACATTTTTTGGTTCGATTTTTTTATCAGATACAAAATATATAGATAGATTACCCTTTTCGTTGTATCACGGTTCACGGATGTTTGATGTGAACCTAATTAGCTTGTGGAGCTCTTGTATAAATTATTCTGAAACCATCTAAATACTAGAAGCCTACCCAAATCAGTGATAATTCCGGGGCTTGTTTGGTTTCTTTCTATAGCCTATAGCTTCTTTCATAATTAGTAAACTGAAAAATTGTTAGTGAATCTGAGTGTACACAGCTTTGGCATCTTGCTTCTGCAACAGTTCATTTAAAAGAGTAACGAAATATGAGTATTGACACTTATGATCACCACAAAACAACTCAACAGTGTGCAAGTTAGATTATCGTAACTAGTAGTCTTATCATTTTTCCTTTCCAGGCTCCGATGGCTCCTCCAATGCCTCCAGCAGCTCTTCAGCCACCAGCCCCACGACCGTATTTTGGGAACAGGCCGTCTTTCTCATATAATGTAGCCTCACATGCCAATGCTAGCCTGCCTACTGGTCAGCAGTTTCAACTTGACACTGTAATTTCTCATGGCTTTATTATCACCAGAATTACTATTGTTCCTTTCAGTATTTTCTAATGACCAGTTCCTCTTCTGTGATGCACTAACGCTTAATGCCACCTTGTCTTCCAGGGCATGAACCATTCTGTCCAAGTTCCTATGTTTGCTCGGCCAGCATCCTTGCAGCCTCCAGCTCCTGGACAATTACCTCGCCCAAATGGACCATTCCCAGGAGCTATGGCACCAAATCCTCTGGGATCTATTCGGTTGCCATTTCCAGTGCCACCCAGGACTTCCAATATTCATTATGGAGCCAACCCACAACAGGCACAGCCCTAAAGCCTCCCAGCTTCTTTTTAAACATTGCATGCTTTGATCGGCTTGCTTCCATATGCTCTAATCTTATGAAATGGGTGCAAATAACTTCTTGAATTATTACAGGGTAACCCAGATGCTAGTGCTTCGAAGTCAGATGTCCCAAGTGCCCCAGAGGCAAGTCCCCATACCATGCAGTCACTGCCACCCCGCCCTGAGGTTTTTGGGTCTGCTGAGGGTTCTGCACCTGGACAAAGTTCTTCAAACTTGTCAACTGCACCAAGCCTCCTTGGGAGGCCTACAACCCCATCTGCTCCTTCTTTGCCTCAAACATCACCATCAGGTGCTGTTCCACGGACTGCTCAGCAACAGTTTTATCCATCCCATCCGTCAGCACCTGGTATTATTCCACCTCAACCTTTATGGGGATATCCTACACAACCTACTAGTTTTCAGCAGGCTCCTTTCTATTCATATCCACCGGGACCTCTTGGTAGACCAATGATTGGAACTTCTGCTGTAACTACATCCTTGACCAACATCCAACCACCTGGCATTACAACTGGTGGAGATCCCAAGGAACCACCGTCAACAAATCCAGGATCTGTGCAGCCCATTCATAGTTCAGTTGAACCCCATCCAACAGGTATTCTTTTTACTGGAGTTGATGATCACTTGTTGAGTCTTAGTGCCCTATTGATTCTCCAGTTCTTATGATTTCTGTGCAATGCTGAAGGGCTGGAGCACAAAAGTACTACAGGAATTCAAGATTCTGATGCGTGGTCTGCCCACAAAACAGAAGCGGGCGTTTTATATTATTACAATGCATTGACAGGAGAATCAACTTATCAAAGACCACCTGGTTATAAGGGGGAGGTAGTTGCACAGAAGAATAGCTTTATCAAGTAATATAACTTCATTCTAGTCTGTGACATGACAATTTAGCATCACAATTTAACTAACTCATTTTTTTCCCTTCTTCGCTATAGCTCGAGAAGGTTGCAGCTCAACCAATTCCAGCTTCTTGGTATGTCTGCACATTTACCTTGTCCTACTTTTGACTAATTTTATGTTGGCATGTGAGCGTTGTAAGAACCTTCTTGGATTTGATTCCTCCCACCGTTATACTCTTAAGACTTCTACAAAACCATTTGCACAAACAATTTCATGTGAATGATAGTGTCACATGGAACTCAAATATTTCACTTTGTCAGGGACAAAATTTCTGGCACAGACTGGAGCATAGTAACTACAAGTGATGGAAAGAAATACTACTATGACAATAAACAAAAGGTATGTTCTTGATAATGTCTTTGGAGGTCAGCACGTCTACTACATTGATTAATGTTGTGTTCTTTCAGTATTGCATGAATTTATTATGTATAGCTTATTTTCTCAATGATGAACAGATAAGCAGCTGGCAACTTCCGCCAGAGGTGGCTGAGCTCAACAAGAATGCTGATTCTGGTAGCTTGAAAGGAAGTTCAACTTCACTGCAGGATGCTGGTACAATAGGAAATAAGGGTGAAATAAGTGGTGAAATAAGTACTCCTGCCATACAGACAGGTGGCCGTGATTCGTTGCCACTTCGGCAAACAGTTGCCTCTGCATCGCCTTCTGCTTTGGATTTAATAAAGAAGAAATTGCAGGACGCTGGTGCTTTCAGTGTGTCCTCTCCTCTTGCTACTCCTTCATCTACTGCATCCGAGTTGAATGGATCTAAACAAGCTGAGGGTGCACCTAAGGGACAACAAGGCTCAAATAACGGTGAGAAATCAATGGATAACAGTGGCAATGAAAATATTTCAGATTCCTCTTCAGATTCAGATGATGAGGAACATGGTCCAAGTAAAGATGACTGTATTCGTGAGTTTAAGGTGATTCTTGTGACATTATCTCGGATTTCATGATATATGCTAGGGGAGCTTTTTGCTTCTCCACGATATGTGCTTTTCCTTGAGATGCTAGTTCAAGATAATGAACTTTGGTACTTGTTCAATTCTGTTTGTACTTTGTAGCCATATGCTATTTCATGATCTTTTTGTAGGACAGCATTCTTTCTACTTTATGTAGTTGGGAATTAAAATAACTTAATACAAGTTGCTTATTAATGAAACTAGATGATTTAATAGGAACAAATTAGATTCTTTTTGTTGGTGTTGTGCAGTAACAGCATGACATTGGTGCATTTGTTAATGTTTGCAGGAGATGCTAAAGGAACGAGGAGTAGCACCATTTTCAAAGTGGGAGAAGGAACTACCAAAACTAGTGTTTGATGCACGCTTTAAGGTTTGTGAAGTTCGTCATCGTTGTCTTTAATGCGACCTCTTGTGGTCTGCCAAATCATTGACCATATTCCTGCTTACAAACTACCATTTGTGCCAACAAAGACTTCTTCAGTATATTGCTTAACTCCATGTAGGGTTTCTCGTAGTTGATTTCCACTTGGAAGGCACACATATATATTTTTTTTGATTCAGATGTTTTTTTGCTCGAGAACATATAGTGATATAGTTAGAAACTTCTAAATGGATTATTGATTTTTCCGAATGACTAAATATCGAGGATAGCTTTGCACCTAGCTGGTGGTCTGCTTTTCTGTTTAATCCTGGCAGAGGGCCAGAACCTGAGCACATATTGACTTATCTGTTGTGACAACTCACAAGGATAAAAAAGTAACTATTGACTGATGATCTAAGTAATTTCATGTTTTTTTATTCCTTTCTACCAGGTGGTTGTGGTGTAGCAGTTGTGGTTTTATTTTCAAGGCAGTGATATAATTACCTAAAAAAAAAAACGAGACCCATGGGCACTAGCACCCAGGGCTTATTCTTATAGAAGAAGCTCAATGAGCCGCAAATCCGCGTCCGAGGAGATTCGAACCCGGGTTGCGGGGTAGCCACCAACTCGAGCTAACCATCTGACCCTCTGGTCATTCTCGATATAATTACCTTAACAAACTAAATTCCCGCAGCTACCTAACTTAGTTCAAGTTTTAATGGGGCAAAAAGCCAGTGCCTTCTTTCTGCAATTGATGTCATAATTTGTTATGCGTGTAGATTTACTATTATTGCAGTTAAAGGAAAAATAGAAAATCTCCTTAATAGACACTAGGTGCTATTAGAGGTAGGCTTCTTAAAAAACAGTTTGGATCCAAACCGTGGAAGCAGGCAGTTATTTTTTTTTCCTACTAGCTTGGACGGATAGTTTGTAGTTACTGAAAGAAAATGAACTAACCCACACCAGCCGGGGATCCAAACCTTTTTTGAACATCCTTGGTTATAGGTTAGCTTGAAGCTGGAAAGAAACTGAAAAATCTAGTTGATCGTGATCTGCCTTCAGACTACAGATATACAGTGATTACTCATTTGGAAAACTGAATTCTGTGTGTGCTTGTGGTTCTAAAAGAAGCTTCTAGTAGTATTTACTATTTTTAGTTATAGCAAGGTAGCAACCTCTTTAATGCTATAACAACAATAGCTTACGTGCATCGGGAAATATTTTGCATAATAACTAAATTAGGCAGCGCAATACCACAAAGCAGAGCAATGTCAAACTGTACATTTGTGCTCTGTTTTTCTACTCCCAGTTATGCTGTATCCAAGACCTCATGTTGTAGTGCATTGAGTGTGATTGATGTACTGTATGTTTGTAAAGGATCAAACTAAATCTGTAGTTTCCAAAGTAGGCCCTAAATTGTACTTCTCCTCAGTTCTCACTTAAATGGAACTAGTGATTGCTATATGCTCATAGAAGAAAGATACTTTATAGTGCTTGCTGTTGAGTAAGGCACAATATATTTTCGTTTTGCTGTCCTTGCTGCTACTTGTAACTTTACAGTGTAATTCTATAATTGAATAATACTAATGATGGATTGCCCAATACAGGCTATTCCTAGCCACTCAACAAGACGGGCTATATTTGACCACTTTGTTCGAACACGTGCTGACGAGGAACGGAAAGAGAAGAGAGCAGCTCAGAAGGCTGCTGTGGAGGCATTTAAACATCTACTAGAAGAAGCATCTGAGGTTCACTAATTGCTATCGATTTTACAAGTTGTTTGAGTTTTTTCTTTAAATTACGGCATGCGGATGATAGCCAAATGGCTCAAGCTGTTGCATATCTTTGAACTACCGCTATCTGGAATGTCATGCCTTCTCAATACATAAACTGCAGGATGTTGATCCCAAAATGGGTTACCAGGAATTCGAAAGAAAAAGGGGTACTGACCCAAGATTTGAAGCCTTGGATCGAAAAGAAAGGGAGGCTCTTTTCAAGGAGAAGTAAGGCCACTGACTTAAATAGAATTAATGATTTCCAGTTTCATCTTTCAGATCAAATTAACGGGCTATGTACATTTAGATGATGCATTTCCAATTGTTTGAGCAGGGTGAGGGCTATTGAAGAGAAATTTCAATCAGCACGGAATGCTGTCATAACTGACTTCAAATCAATGCTTCGAGAATGTAAAGATATTATTTCGACTAGCCGTTGGACCAAAGTAAGTTCATTGTACTCACTTCACTACACATCTTGCAACAAGATGAAATGACAAAGGAGACAGATTTTATTTATGTAAAGATAATGTAATTATCTGCCTCGTGATGATATTTTGTTTTCTGCACTTGCAGATTTAGGCCACACATTTAGATACACATTATTTCTTTTTGTTATCTTGTTGTATTGCTGACAGGAATGGATTCAATCTCCTATTGTGAAATTGAAACAATTGTTTAAACATGTAAATTTCATCTACTTGGATTTGTTTCTCCGTTCTACCTATTTAAAGTAACAAGTGAAATATGAATCCTTGCTTTGTAAGGAACGTTGTTGGGTTGGTCAAAACTAGAAAAGAGATTTTCATAATATGATCTGAGTAACTTGCCGAGGTTGTCTTCCTTTTCAATGAAATGAAATGCAAATCCTTTTGTGTTTTCTCGGAAAAAAACTTGCCGATTAGCCATTTCTTCTGGGAAGTGCAAACTGACCAACAGACCAAGTCAAACAGCTGCCTCTGAGGCTCTGACATAGGACATGGTTTAGTGTTGTTAGAGTATATAGTTTTGATCTCAGTTTTTCTCATAGATCTTACTACTGCATTCTACAGGTGAAAGAAAAATTCCGGAGTGATCCAAGGTACAAAGCCGTAAAGCATGAAGAGAGAGAAAACGCTTTCAATGAATACATAGCAGAACTTAAATCCGCTGAACGGGAAGTGGAGCAAGCTGCGAAGGCCAAAGTGGATGAACAAGTTAGGCAACTCAGCCAATGAACTTTACGATGCTTTATTTACTGATTGTCGCTTCACATATACTGTTGTATGCATTATCAGGCCAAGTTAAGGGAGAGGGAACGCGAAACTCGCAAAAGGAAAGAAAGGGAAGAGCAGGAAATGGAGAGAGTAAAATTGAAGATCCGAAGAAAAGATGCCGAGTCTTCATATCAGGCCTTACTTGTTGAAATTATAAAAGACCCGAAGGTGATTCAGTTGACTTATTTACTCTATATTTAACTGAACTGATCTTTGTAATGTAAGTATGTTGTTTTTCTTCCACAGGCATCATGGACAGAATCCAAGCCAAAACTTGAAAAGGACCCACAAGGTCGTGCTTTAAATCCTGACTTAGGCCAAGGTGATGCTGAGAAGTTATTCCGTGATCATGTCAAGGACTTGTATGAGGTAAATTCCTACAATTGTGGTTGTCTGTAGCTACTGTTCTAAGAATTTTAAATTGCTCTGGTATTTTGTGGCGGTTTGCTTATTGAAGTCTGCTTCCTGGTTTCTGAGCCTGTGACCGGTTCCAATCATTCTCTTCATCCATAGAGGAACTTCAAAATATTCAGCAGGTTCACATGAACTATTGCATTGAAGTATTTATGGATGGTATTATTGCATGTATTATTTGGTTGAACTCTGATGCTTGGGTCACTGCTGCTTTAACAAAGCCTCTTCAGTTTAGCGGAGTTGCTAGTGTTTTGATCGCCATATGTATCACTATCATGCGAGCTTGAATTTTTTAAGGCTCAAGTCATTGCATGCTTTTGACTGATCTTGATGTTCCTATAATTTCCTTGCAGCGTTGTGTCCGTGACTTCCGGGCACTTCTATCTGAGACCATTACCCCAGAGATAGCAACCCGGACGACAGATGAAGGAAAGACTGCAGTTAGCTCTTGGAGCGAAGCAAAAGGACTTTTGAGATCTGACCCAAGATACAATAAAGTGGCGAGCAAAGACCGTGAGTCTATTTGGCGTCGGTATGTGGATGATATGGCAAGAAAACTTAAAAAGTCAGATACAGAGAAACCAGATACTGATGCGAGACAGCAACATAGGTCCTCTGATCCGTCAAGGCGGAGGTAACTTATAGTAGAAATTGTCCACCTGTACTTCCCTAGTTATTATTCTTCTCGGGATATTCAGGGCCCAGTCTGTCCTTTACCTTTAGGCATCTCTATGTAACAACAAATGTCTTGTATTATCATCACCAGTTTTGATACCATGAGTGTACTTTTTTTTTTCGAGCTTTTGGGCATTCAATCCTTCCTGGTGCCATCTTATGCTGTCCTGTCACATATTGTTGCGAAATAAATTTCTATATACAGTTATGAGTTACCTAGAGCTGTCATGGAGTATGTTTTCTGCACGTGCCATACTATGTTGATTGTTCTCTTTACGTGCATTTTTTTTTTACTTCAAGCGAAGTGTCGGCCTGAGTTCCTGGCATTGTGAACGAGCCACGTAGCAGACATCCAGCCACACGAACTCGCGCAAGCACTTGAGCGAATAAGTGTTTCATAAATGCCATAATAAGTGATGTCTAACCTGAGATGGAACTCAGGACGCGTTTGATGCAGCAAATAATGGTTGTATTATCGACCCAGATGGCAGAAGTGATGACGCTGCTATCATTGTAGCAACAAAATTCATGGACGTGGATCAGCCTTTGTCCCATGGCCTCTATGAAGCAAATGTGCATTGATGTATCAGCAGCTAGTAAAGCAAGATAAGACCCTCCCCGGCTTGGCTTGACGATTCAACGGTGGTTTCTAAATATGTGCATCATCTCATCTTTGTTTTCCCGAGACACTTGTATGGAACAATATCCAGTACATAATAGATCTTCAAATAAATCACTAAGAGAGCTATTCCTTGGTTTTAAAAATCTCAAGGACAACCATCATGCTACATATTTCTTGTTTTTTTTTAACACAGAGAGGGGTATAGAAGACCCCAGAGATTCATCCATTAAAGTGTCAGGTACAATTTTACAGAAAGGCCCTTGTACAACACTCGCACTAAGAACCTAATATTTGAAGAAAGATGCTTGCACTTTACAAAAAACAACCTACAAAGATCTTTGAAAACGCAATCAGGGACCTAGGTGTCTCTGCCACCGTCCGCCGGCATCCTCCAGGCGTCGCTGCCGAGGAACAAGAGCAAGCAGCTCAAAGGCTCCCTTCCGGCGCAGATCTTCTGCCAACGACTGTCGTCAAGCCACCGGGGACGAGACCACTTGGTAGCCTGACGCGTCGAGCTTCCGCAGCAGAAGAGGGAGAGGCCTCCACGATGGAGGTTGAGCTCTGGCCGCCATATCGGCCAAGGATCACAACGTCAAACATGGACGCCATGTGTTCCGCACAGAAGATGATCGAACCATAGCACCCCGTAGGCAGATGCTGAGGCAGATCCTCCTGAGCAGCCACGAAATCGTCGAAGTCTTCCTCACCACCATGGCAGGAAAGAAACGACTGCTTCAACTGGTTACTCGAGCAGGAGCAGCTACAACAGGAGAGGCCAGATCCCACTCCGGGATCCAAAATCGGTCCACCCTTCTTCAGCACCTCCTCGCCATCACGGCCAGCCAGGGGAGAAGAAAGAGACAACTTTGCTAAAGGTAGACTCCGCTCTCCCTCGCCACAATGGCCGGTCAAGAGCTCGTCTGCCTTGCAGCAAAATACTCGAAGAGAAGATCCAGCAGCCACCGATTTATTGAGGGAGACGGTGTTGCCGCTTCCCACGCCAAGCTTCGACCAGGGAAGCATCAGCACAAGCAGCAGCTGAAAGTGCATGGAGCCCCCATGTGTGGTTTTGGTAATTAATGACAATCCCTATGGACTAATGTTTGCATCGAGCTATATTTGTAGGTGTTGTCCATAGGCAATGCTTGAACCATATGTTGGCTTCAAGATTGCAATAAGAAGCAAATGAAGAATATCAAGTGTCAAGTATGTCTTGAAGATGAAGATGAAGTGAGCCCTCAAGTTACTTCAAGACATCAAAATGATGAAGAATGAAGAAATGAAGTGCAAGTTCAAGATGAGCCAACTCGAAGAGTTCATAAGCTTGAAGCTTGCCATGGAGAAATGAAGTGCAAGTTCAAGATGAGCCATCTCGAAGAGGTCCTTTGCTTGAGTCTTGCCATCCATATGGTGATCATGAATATGTGAAGATGCGCCGAAGAAGAAGCTCTCCCATGGTGGATTATGGGGGAGCAATCCACATGGTGGTCATGGTTATGTGAAGATGCGCCGAAGAAGAAGCTCTCCCATGGTGGATTATGGGGGAGCAATCCACAAGACTTCGTCAAGCAAACACAAGCAAGAAAGGCGTTCCATCTTGTTGAGGTCAAGATCGTCGTCATCGAGCTCAAGTGGAATGCGCAAGTATAAGGTTTGCTCTTGATAGGGTTTCTTTCTCACCGGTCTCATAGTGTAGTTGGAGACCGGTTTATAGTTTAGTTGCCGTACTATCAAGAGGGCTCTCGCGTGAGTAACTCGATCGTATCGTTCGGAGAGAGCTCAAACCTTTGCATCCTTGCATCATCTTTCTTGGTTGTTATTTGGACCTTATCCATGTGATGTTTTAGAGCTTGTGCTTATTCTCATGACAAGCTCTAGTTCATCGAAAACGGATTTCGCATAGATCACTTGTTGCATTTTCGAGTTTGGTTCATCATCTTTCTTGGTTTTATTTGGATCTTATCCATGTGATGTTTTAGAGCTTGTGCTTATTCTCATGACAAGCTCTAGTTCATTGAGAATGGTTTTTGCATGGGCAACTTGTTGCATTTTCAAGATTGGAGGTTTTACCGGTATGTCTTTTTTAGATAGGTCAAACCTTTCATCATTTATTTCTATCCTACCTTACTGGACTATGATGGTTCCCTGCATTATCTTGTAGAGCTTGTTACTAGCTTCGAAACAAGCCCAAGATCATCAAAATCGGAGTCCGGATGCAAAAGTTATTCAAGTTTCCGTGAAGCCGTTTTTTGGCCGGAAGTTGGCCGGAAGTTCCGGTGGCCGGAACTTCCGCCCTAGTTCCGGCGAACTTCCGGAAAAGACGATTCTGCACGCAAAAGTATACTGTAAGCTTTCCGGGGACGCCCCACTTCATCCGGAACTTGGCCGGTACTTCCGGGGGGCGGAAGTTCCGCCCCAAATGACCGGAAGTTCCGGTTTTGACGAGTTTTGTGCATAACGGGCAGATTTCTCTTGCCCTATTTAAGGGGGTCTTCTTCCCCAATGTTCCCCATCCGTTTGAGCTCGCTTTTGCCCCCATTGTTGACCTTCTTTGAGTTTGCTATCTCCCCCTCCCTCGCATGAATCTTGCATCTATTTGAGAGAAAGATAGAGGAGATCTAGATCTACATCTCCACCAATCAAATCCCTCTCTTTGTGAGGGGAATCCACTAGATCTAGATCTTGGAGAAATTTGGTGTTCCTCCTCCTATTTGTTCTTCCTCTCTTATTCCTCCAATAGCTTTTGTAGCTTTGTTGGAATTTGAGAGAGAAGTACTTGAGCATCTTTGTGGTGTTCTTGCCATTGCATTTGGTGCATCGGTTTGAGTTCTCCACGGTGATTCGTGGTGGTGAAAACAAGAAGGTTGTTACTCTTGGGTTCTTGGAACCCTAGACGGATTCTAGGCCTTTGTGGCGATTTGTTGGGAGCCTCCAATTAAGTTGTGTAAGTGTGCCCCAACCTTTGTGTAAGGCTCGGTTTTCGCCTCGAAGGAAATCCCTTAGTGGAACCGTGACCTAGGCCTTTGTGGCGAGGGTCACCGGAGATTTAGGTGAGGCGCCTTCGTGGCGTTCGGTGTGTGGTGTGAGTACCGCATCTTGGGGTGAGGCCTTTGTGGCGTTGGTGTGCATCGAGCAACCACACCTCAAGGTGAGCCTCTTGTGGCGTTCGGGAGCACTAAGCAACCGCACCTCTCCACCGGAGATTAGCACTCGCAAGAGTGTGAACTCCGGGATAAATCATCGTCTCCCGCGTGCCTCGGTTATCTCTATACCCGAGCTCTTTACTTATGCACTTTACCTTGTGATAGCCATCGTGCTTGAAGTTATATATATCTTGCTATCACATACTTGCTTGTATTGCTTAGCATAAGTTGTTGGTGCACATAGGTGAACCATTGCTTAGAATAAGTTGTTGGTGCACATAGGTGAACAATAGTATATAGGCTTTGGGCTTGACAAAGTAAACGCTAGTTTTATTCCGCATTTGTTAATCCCATCTCGTAAATGTTTTAAATCGCCTATTCACCCCCCCTCTAGGCGACATCCGTGTCCTTTCAATTGGTATCAGAGCAAGGTCTCTCATTCTTAGGCTTCACCGCCTTGAGAGTAAAGATGTCGGTTAGGGGATTAGCGCACAATAACTTGTTTATATTTGATGGTACAAATTATGATCTATGGAAAATTTATGTGCTTAATATTTTGCGGCGTATGTCCCCGGACATGGAGCGATTTCTTGACATGGGTTTTTCTTCTCCTAAGGATCCTCAAAATTTATCTCTTGAGGAGGAGAAAAACTCTTGTCTCGATGCTCTTGCTTCTCATGTGTTTTCCATTGTTGTGAGCAATGTAGTTACTTCTTCAATCATGCCTTTTGGGAGCGCTCATGAATTATGGACAAAGCTTCAAGATAAATATGATGTGTCCACTATCATTGAGGATGATTGTTTTGCTTCCACTTCCGGCCGTGATGAGTTCTCATCTTCAACCACTTCACCAAAGTGTGGTAAGACACAAGGTAATGATATGGTGAGTGGTGATGAAAATTGCAATATTGATATTGAGCTTACTATTGATGATTCTTCATCTCTATGTCATTGCAATGCTTCATCTTTGGACTTAAACACATCTAGCACTAGAAATGATTTACATGCTTGTGTTGATAGTCCTTGCATATCATGTGTAAGTTGCTTGAAAAAATCTAATGATGATATGTTTGCATTGTCTTGTGGCCATGATAAAAATGATTCTATTTCCTCTAGTTGTTGTGTGTCTAACAATGTAGAGGAAACCAAAGATTCTATTGGTCAAGACAAGATCTTGAAAGGAGCCTCAACTAACTCCTCATCTTTATCTCACGGTCCTCATATATGCCTTATGGCCAAGGGTTCCACGGTACCTCCTACCATGGAACCTAATATGTCTCGTGGTGATAAGAATGAGGATGGATATGAAGAAGAGGATTGGGTTGTCTCTCTACGCGATAAAGGTGAGAGTGTATTCAAGGTTCTTTACAAAGATAAAATTGCTAGCTCTCACTTCTTTGAAATCTTGACTACCACTATTGAGAGCCAAAAACTTATTTGGATGCATGAAAACACCATTGATAAAAGGGTGCTCTCGAACGAGAGTATGCCGATGATGTAGCATCATTAAAGAATGATCTTGAAGAAGAACAAGAGACCATGGCCTCTCTTGAGGAGCAACTTCAAACCCTTGAGGTGTCTCAAAATGAAATATTTGCTAAACTCACTAAAGAAAGAGACCATGCTAAAGCTAAATTAAAATTGCTTAAAAATGAAAAGTTCAAAGTTGGTGTTGGTCATGATAAACTTGTTAAGGATCTAGATGATCTAGACAAGGCCCACAAGGCCTTGGAGAGCGAACACTCTATCCTCACCAAGTCATATGGGCAACTACAAGCTTCATATTTAAAAGAGCATGCTATGTTACCCTCTCTTCTTGATATGTCTTGTGATGCTGCTTGTGCTACTAACTCTACTTCTTGTGAAGCATCTATCTTGAAGGAGAATGTTGAGCTAAGGGCTCAACTTGATTTGCTAACTTGCAATTATGGAAAATTGGAAGAAAATCATGGAAAGCTTTCTAGCTCCCATGAGGATCTTCTAGCCTCTCATGATAGGCTAAAGTTAGCTCATGAGGCTATCATATCTAAGGCAACACCTTGTGAGCCTCATGTGGGTACTAGCACTACTACTCAAAATGTTATATTGCCATGTGCTAGTCCTAGTAATTCATCCACTCATAATATTGCTAAATCTTGTGATGAATTATCTTCCTTGCCTTGTTGCTCTAACAATGAAGGTTCTACTTCCTCTAGTACTTGTGTTGTTACTAACCATGTAGAGGAAATCAAAGAGCTCAAGGCCCAAGTCTCTTCTTTGAAGAACGACTTGGTAAAGGGTCATGAAGGGAAATGCAAACTTGATAAGATGTTAAGTGTGCAACAATCCCCCAATGACAAGAGTGGACTTGGATTCAACTCCAACAACAAGATCAAGTCCAAGAACAACAAGATTAAGAAGGGCCAATTACAAGTCAAAGACCCGGCCAAGATTGTTTGCTTCAAGTGCAAAATTGAAGGGCATCATGTTAGATCTTGCCCTTTGAAGAAGAAGCAAAAAGGGGAGCGGCCTCAAGCTCAAACTCATATTCAACCTCAAGTTGAAGAAATGTCACTTCCCAAGAAGAATCAAGCCAATGCTCCCATTATGGAGAAATCTAGTGAGAAGAAGGAGAAGAAAAGAACTTGCTACATATGCCGCGAGAAGGGCCACATCTCCTCCTTTTGCACTATTGGTACCTCATCCAACTCTATCACCGTTGATGATGTTTATTCTCTTCGTAAGGATGAGGGTGGCAATGTGTTTGCCAAATTTGTTGGTGCTCAAAGTGGTGTCAAGAAAAGAACCATTTGGGTTGCCAAGCCTATTGTGACTAACCTCTTAGGACCCAACTTAGTTGGGGACCAACAATCCAAAACTTGATCAATAGGTGCTTGTTGGAGGGCATTGGAGACTTGGCTACATCATGAAGAATTAAGGGATCTTCATCATTTATATTATATCAAGCCAAGTCTTTTGATTATCTTGCTACTATCATATATCCAACGTTCCTCCTTGCGGTAACATGTTCTCAACTCATTTATATTGAAAGTTACTCGCCCCTTTGCATGTGTTAGTTTTGTTCCTAACATATGTTTGTATATGTTGTGCTTCCTAATAGTTTTGCTTGAGAAATCAAGTCTATGCATGTTGGGTTGAACACCATGTATTTGTGTTTGTGTTGGAGCCTCTTTGCATCTTGTTGTATCTTATATGGCTCTTATGAGCGATTAATGGACAATCCCATTTTGGGGGAGTGATATTCCTTTGGGAATTTCATGATCCTAAACAATGTGTGTACATGAGGAATATCACTTAGAATTGATATTGCGAGATTATCTAGTCGCTATGTGGTATGTCATCTTCATGAGAAATTCAAATTCTAATGTCCATTAATATCTCTACTTGGATCTTATTTGCCTCTTGTGAAAATAAATTCCTTATCACATTATGGGGGAGTAATAAGCTTTGTGCATATTACAAGCCTAGAAAATGTGAACATTTGAGATTGTGTCACATAGAATTGATACCGTAAATTATCTCTTTCCTATGTGGCATGTTTGCTCAAACAAGCTCCAATTTGCTTAAATGGCTTCATTGCTAATATCTTTGTGGATCTTATTTGTGAAAGTTTTTCTTGGCATGGTTTTTCACAACGTGTCCCTCAATACATTTTTGGAAAACCATGTGCTTCAAGTCATACTATTAATTGCTTTGCATGTTGGTATGAATACTATTAATTGCTTTGCATGTTGGTATGAATACTATTAATTGCCTTGCATGTTGGTATGACTAAATGAAGCTATCAAGAAACTATCTTTGCATGATGGTTAACTCTTATCTTTTACCATATGCTTTGTTCGTTGTAAATATGATCTTATGTATACTTACAAACTACCACCGGGAAATATTTCCTAATACCTCTTGTCCTAGGACAATTGGTAATTAGTTATGAGGTAGATATTTATTGATCATATCTACATTGGCTCTTATATTTATATTGCCTTATTTATTGCCATGAATTTGTTGTGCTTTGACTCCCATGTGTCTTCCTTGCATCTTATGGATCTAAGTTGTCTATTCAAACTTTCTTAGCATTGTTAGAAGATATAGGTAGCGTGATGATCCTAGTTTTGTGCATTTTGTATTCATATAAAAAATTCTAGATAATGCACCAAACTTGGGGGAGCTCTTCTATATTATTAGAATGCTTAACATCTCTTGATCTTTATCAAAAATTTGGTTTTGGGAGACATAAAATTTTCTTTTTGGTACTTTGTGCCATCATAAAAAGTTTCGACGGTTTGGTTTATTTGTTGGAACCTTGCTTTCTTGGGAGTTGGTTATCTCATTCCTTTGTGTTTAGGTTTAATTAGCTTCTTACAATGAGATAAGTCTTTGGAGTCAATCTTGTGTTGATTTGATTCTTTGATATAATTTGGACAACCATTGTCTCTTGGTTTATTTGGTGTTTTGTCCAAATTGTATCTTCCTTTGGTTCTTGAAAGTATTGTGCATGCATATTTAATATATGTATATCTTATGGTATGTGTCACTTTCTTTGATCCAATATATAGGGTAAACTCCATCAAATCCTAATTTGGTTAAGATGTGCATGAAATTCAATTTCATATCTATATGCACATAGAATTGTGGAGTTTGTCCTATATGTTGTAGTGTGTCTAACTACTTCGGACCCAATCAGTTTGGGGACCATTTTGTACTTACCTTTGTGTTAGGTACAATGGATATGCATTGAATGCTTGTCTCACTCTTGGAAAGAAGTGGTGACTCAATGGTAACTTGAGGCAAGCTAGGATGGTCAACGAACACATATCTACTACATCCACACCAATGCTATCTTGGTAACAAGTATCTTCTCATGCATATTTTTCTAGTATCCAACCTTATGGTTGCATCTTGGCATGAATCTCTTGATTTGCAAATAGTGTGCTTCTTGCAAAAGTCTTAATGAAACCTCTTTATTGTGAATGCGAGTAATTTGAGATGAGTGCATTTGTTGGGAAGTATATTAAATCATGCTCATGATTCATCCATCCCAACTATGCCTATCTAGCAATTTTATTGCATATCAATTCCTCAAGGCTCTCACATGTGCAATATAGATGAAAGTGCAAATTTAGTTATTTCTTTTGGTATCCTCGTTTGTGACACTTGTTGACTTTCTCAATGCATCCCAACTATCTTCTTTCCCTTGTTGATATTTGTGATGTATTTTAGATGTTTGTGGTTGAAGTTCATGAATGTACAATAAGATAAAATTGAGCCTTTGGCCATGCTAATAAGCAAAAATTCTTATTGGTATATTGCATGACTTCGTCTTGGATATCATGCTATATTTGTTGCATATCTATTTTGTGTGTGCATGTTTCTTTGTGGATAAATATCTTTGTGATATTGCCCACTTAGAGAAACTTATACACATAAGAGATGATACACATCTCCTTTTGATATCTTATTTATTTATTGCGTGTTGATTGGTCATGCTAAGCAATATAATTCATTGAAGACTATGATGATGTTTTTTTTATCCTTGTAATAGTCTTATAATATGCTTTATCATGCCTTTCACATATCCTCTTGGTTGAGCCTTTTTATTATGGTGCCTCTTACTTGTTGCTCAACTATTTGTTTGTTGCAAGTGTTAAGCTTATTTTTCTATCTATGATCTATTGCAAATGTTTGTGTTTTAAATGGTAATGAGGGAGTAAGGATTCCATGTTATGCATATTGTATTCAAATGGAACATTTTAATTTATGCATGTACCTTGGGGAGCTTCCTCATTTTATTTAAGGCACTATTTTGTGGTGATCATTAGAGTTTGATTCACTTGGTATCTTTTGTTTTGAATGATATTATGGGAGTGATGATTCCATGTTTGTGCACTTTATACTCCAATGCAAATTGTCTTGTTTTGTGCACAAACCTTGGGAGCTTCCTCAAATTATTTAGAGCAATCTTCTTGATCTTATCATAATATCTTATCTTTCTTTTGGTATCTTCTTTGTGGTTCATTTGGTTGCTTGCTTCATTTGTTGAAGCTTCTTGACTTTGTTATCTTTTTGCAATCTTTGATCCTATCTATAGTGTGATTCCTTCCGAATATTCGTCATTGGATATGTGCATTTGATTCCACTCAAATTATGAGAAATGCACACGCTATGGAGGAACTCTCACTATATTGGCCTTCTAAATTTTTCACCCATTTCGGCAATTGGTGCCAATGGGGAGAAGTTTGGAGGGTTTAAGGGAATTTGGTTATGTCTTTGCTTTGTGCTTAAGCATGTGCCTTTATTGCATTGCATCTTGTTGCTTTGCATAGTTGAATATTTAGAGGAAACTCCACTAGGCTTTGAATGCCAATATATGCAATGAAAGGCAAGATCATTCACACATGCATATATCATGGGGGAGTTTGCTCTATGTATTCAACTTGTTTGTTACTTAAATTCCTTATATAAACCCTCTCAAAGAGATTGTCATCAATTACCAAAATGAGGGAGATTGAAAGTGCATGGAGCCCCCATGTGTGGTTTTGGTAATTAATGACAATCCCTATGGACTAATGTTTGCATCGAGCTATATTTGTAGGTGTTGTCCATAGGCAATGCTTAAACCATATGTTGGCTTCAAGATTGCAATAAGAAGCAAATGAAGAATATCAAGTGTCAAGTATGTCTTGAAGATGAAGATGAAGTGAGCCCTCAAGTTACTTCAAGACATCAAAATGATGAAGAATGAAGAAATGAAATGCAAGTTCAAGATGAGCCAACTCGAAGAGTTCATAAGCTTGAAGCTTGCCATGGAGAAATGAAGTGCAAGTTCAAGATGAGCCATCTCGAAGAGGTCCTTTGCTTGAGTCTTGCCATCCATATGGTGATCATGAATATGTGAAGATGCGCCGAAGAAGAATCTCTCCCATGGTGGATTATGGGGGAGCAATCCACATGGTGGTCATGGTTATGTGAAGATGCGCCGAAGAAGAAGCTCTCCCATGGTGGATTATGGGGGAGCAATCCACAAGACTTCGTCAAGCAAACACAAGCAAGAAAGGCATTCCATCTTGTTGAGGTCAAGATCGTCGTCATCGAGCTCAAGTGGAATGCGGAAGTATAAGGTTTGCTCTTGATAGGGTTTCTTTCTCACCGGTCTCATAGTGTAGTTGGAGACCGGTTTATAGTTTAGTTGCCGTACTATCAAGAGGGCTCTCGAGTGAGTAACTCGATCGTATCGTTCGGAGAGAGCTCAAACCTTTGCATCCTTGCATCATCTTTCTTGGTTATTATTTGGACCTTATCCATGTGATGTTTTAGAGCTTGTGCTTATTCTCATGACAAGCTCTAGTTCATCGAAAACGGATTTCGCATAGATCACTTGTTGCGTTTTCGAGTTTGGTTCATCATCTTTCTTGGTTTTATTTGGATCTTATCCATGTGATGTTTTAGAGCTTGTGCTTATTCTCATGACAAGCTCTAGTTCATTGAGAATGGTTTTTGCATGGGCAACTTGTTGCATTTTCAAGATTGGAGGTTTTACCGGTATGTCTTTTTTAGATAGGTCAAACCTTTCATCATTTATTTCTATCCTACCTTACTGGACTATGATGGTTCCCTGCATTATCTTGTAGAGCTTGTTACTAGCTTCGAAACAAGCCCAAGATCATCAAAATCGGAGTCCGGATGCAAAAGTTATTCAAGTTTCCGTGAAGCAGTTTTTTGGCCGGAAGTTGGCCGGAAGTTCCGGTGGCCGGAACTTCCGCCCTAGTTCCGGCGAACTTCCGGAAAAGATGATTCTGCACGCAAAAGTATACTGTAAGCTTTCCGGGGACGCCCCACTTCATCCGGAACTTGGCCGGTACTTCCGGGGGGCGGAAGTTCCGCCCCAAATGACCGGAAGTTCCGGTTTTGACGAGTTTTGTGCATAACGGGCATATTTCTCTTGCCCTATTTAAGGGGGTCTTCTTCCCCAATGTTCCCCATCCGTTTGAGCTCGTTTTTGCCCCCATTGTTAACCTTCTTTGAGCTTGCTATCTCCCTCTCCCTCCCATGAATCTTGCATCTATTTGAGAGAAAGATAGAGGAGATCTAGATCTACATCTCCACCAATCAAATCCCTCTCTTTGTGAGGGGAATCCACTAGATCTAGATCTTGGAGAAATTTGGTGTTCCTCCTCCTATTTGTTCTTCCTCTCTTATTCCTCCAATAGCTTTTGTAGCTTTGTTGGAATTTGAGAGAGAAGTACTTGAGCATCTTTGTGGTGTTCTTGCCATTGCATTTGGTGCATCGGTTTGAGTTCTCCACGGTGATTCGTGGTGGTGAAAACAAGAAGGTTGTTACTCTTGGGTTCTTGGAACCCTAGACGGATTCTAGGCCTTTGTGGCGATTTGTTGGGAGCCTCCAATTAAGTTGTGTAAGTGTGCCCCAACCTTTGTGTAAGGCCCGGTTTCCGCCTTGAAGGAAATCCCTTAGTGGAACCGTGACCTAGGCCTTTGTGGCGAGGGTCACCGGAGATTTAGGTGAGGCGCCTTCATGGCGTTCGGTGTGTGGTGTGAGTACCGCATCTTGGGGTGAGGCCTTTGTGGCGTTGGTGTGCATCGAGCAACCACACCTCAAGGTGAGCCTCTTGTGGCGTTCGGGAGCACTAAGCAACCGCACCTCTCCACCGGAGATTAGCACTCGCAAGAGTGTGAACTCCGGGATAAATCATCGTCTCCCGCGTGCTTCGGTTATCTCTATACCCGAGCTCTTTACTTATGCACTTTACCTTGTGATAGCCATCGTGCTTGAAGTTATATATATCTTGCTATCACATACTTGCTTGTATTGCTTAGCATAAGTTGTTGGTGCACATAGGTGAACCATTGCTTAGAATAAGTTGTTGGTGCACATAGGTGAACAATAGTATATAGGCTTTGGGCTTGACAAAGTAAACGCTAGTTTTATTCCGCATTTGTTAAGCCCATCTCGTAAAAGTTTTAAATCGCTTATTCACCCCCCCTCTAGGCGACATCCGTGTCCTTTCAGCAGCAACCCTAGAAGCTCCATGGATCCGACGACCGAGATCCAGAGCTCCGCCTCCACTACGGGCAGGCCGCCCAAAACGTCGGCAGAGGTCGGAACACCCAAGGAAACCTACAGATCTAAGCCCTAGACTAGTCCGGCGCCCAACCTAAACCAACTCCGGCCAGCTATTCCGGCGGAGTGGCCGTCGGCAGCCCGGTCAAGGCGGAGAGTCTCTCAAAGCTACTGTAGCGGTGTTAGAGCTGGGAAGGGGGAAAAATATTGGCTGCTCCATATTCCTTGTTTGTTCCATCTAATTTGGTTCTTATGGAGTAAGTTCAAATCTTAAGTTAACCGTGGTTACATGGCCTTCAAAAGTTTTTTTTTCCGTGTGTGTCTGAAATGGGCCAGTGCTATGAGCAGTTGTAGCTCGCACAGAAAGGGGAAAGAGAGCGAGCACCCAAACCCTCGCAAACCCCGTCCGTGCTCATCACCATCACCATGGCGTCCCTCCTCCGCCGCCGCCACACCCACCCGTCTGCCGCCGCCGTCTCCGCCCACCTCCTCCGCCGCTTCTCCGCGCTCCCCGACCTAGATCCCTCACCGGCCTCTGCCTCTGCCTCCGTCCCTGCCCCAACCCTCGCAGCGCCTGCCGCCCCCCGCGCCTCCATCATCGACCTCCAGCTCGCCGTCCGCGCGGCGACCGACCCGGACCGCCTCCACGCCCTCGTCTCCTCCGCGCTCTCCAGCCCCGACTACCACCGCCTCCACAGCTCGCGCCCCCTCTTCTCCCTCGCCGCCGCCCGCCTCGCTCGCTTCCACCGCCCCGACCTCACCGCATCCCTCCTCGACCAGCTCCTCGCCTCCGCCCCGCCCACCCCCGGCATCCTCGCTCGGGCCCTCTCCCTCTTCCCATCCCCAGACGACGCCATCCGCGCCTTCTCCTCCTCCCCGCCCGCCGCGCGCTCCGACGTCTCCCTCTCCGCCCTCCTCTCCGCGCTCCTCCGCGCCGGCCGCCTCGACGAACTCAAGTCCACCTTCAAGTCCGCCGACTCAGCCCTCGGCGTCGCCCCCGGCTGCGCCTCCCACAACGTGCTCCTCCACGCTCTCGTCAAAACCTCCGACCACGCGGCCGCCCGCAAGCTGCTCAACGAAATGGCGAAGAAGAAGTTCAAGCACCGCCCGGCGCCAGACATCATATCCTACAACACCGTCCTCGCGGGGTTCTCCGCCAAGGACGACGCCGAGGAGTTCGAGAAGCTGCTCAAGGAGATCAGCGAGAACAAGCTGGAGCCCAACATCACCACCTACAACTGCCGGGTCCAGTGGCTCGCCAAGAAGGAGGAGACCTTCAGGGGGGAGGAGCTGCTCGACGTGATGGAGTCCAAGGGCGTGCTGCCCAACTACGTCACCTACCACGCGCTCGTGCAGGGGTACTGCAAGGAGGGGAACGTCGGGGCGGCCATGCGCGTGTTCAAGAAGATGAAGGTCATGAAGAGGCGGGAGGGGAGGAGTGACTTGAGAGTGTCGGTGCATGCGCTCACGTACATGGTGCTGTTTAGGAGTTTGGTGGAGAGTGAAAGGCTCGACGATGCGTTGTGGATCTGTAACAGCTGCTTCGCGATGAAGGCAGCCCCGCCGTTTGATGCCGTCAAGGGTTTGGTGGATGGTTTGGTCAAGGCTGGGAGGTCTGCAGATGCAAAGAATGTTGTTGCCAAGATGAACTTCCTTGTCAATGGGGATGCTAAAGTTACTTGGGAGAAGGTTGCTGGTAAATTATCTATTGAAGAGGGAGCGCCAAGTTCAAATCCATGATTTGGATTTGTTCACGTGTTTTGTCCTTGGAATAAGGATGAAGAAAAAGAAGCGCATTCACATACTTTTGCCTTCGTCCTACCGTAGGGCTATTTTTCAAGGTTTGAATGGTTAAGGTCAGAGTGTAATGTCTGTCTTTATCAAGCAGAATGGTAAGAAGTGCCCTTTTCTGTAAGAGCTTCTTCTATTTTTTCTTTTTTTTTTGCCTTTTAGTTATATTAAAAGATGTTAAACATTTGTTGAAGTGATAAGGAGATCATGATACTATCTAGTATCCTGCACTGTAACATGTTTGATTAGTACACTTCAGAATAGTTGAAGGATAATTGTGTGTTTCAAGCCTTAACCTTAAGTTGTTCCGCTTTCTTCTTTCCTTTTGAGAGGAAGGTAGTTGTACTAGTATTAATGTACTCACCACATATTAGGAATTAATACTCACACAAGTTATCCTTTAAATTAATAAGTCATATGGTTGAACATGATGCAGTATCAGTGCCAGACTTGTACATTTATCTTGGGAACAAAGTCGAGTACCTGACAGTGTTTCATAATTGATATATAAAGCATTGAACTAGAGTAAAATAGTGACTAACTAGTTACAGAGCATAAATACACTATGCTCCTTATTACATTCTTAGACTAGAAATCGTAATCATGAAATGGCACTGTGCCATGTAAAGCTTGTGTCTGATATTTCCATGTACTTGGACCTCTTTCAGTTTCAGTTAATGCCCCGGACTAGCATTCCTTCAAATGTGATACCAGGGCCAAATGCCAAGATTAATCCCCACTCCTCCCTTATTGCCCCTTTCTTCAATTCATCCCTCAAATACTCCAACACATAGAAGACTGTGTTGCTGCTCACATTTCCATAGTTCATCAGAGCCTTCCTACTGATCTTGAGTTTATCTGGCTCAAGTTCGAGGCAAACCTCTAGCCTGTTCAATATTGCTGGTCCACCGGGATGCACAGCCCAAAATAAATCATTGAACTCCTTTATGCCAACCTTGTCCATGAGTGTCCTGCAGAACCCTTCTATACGGCTTTCAATCTTTTCTGGCAAATCACGCCCCAGTTTGAAGTTAATTCCTTCCTCTGCGATCTTGCCATCAATTACCTTGTCTGTCCCTGGTAGGAACTCCTGCCTTGAGAACTCAAGCTCCAAGAAGGGGTCCTCTTCTGCCCTGATAGGGCTTGCTCCAATAATTGCAGCTGATGCACCATCACCAAACAGCGCAGCACCAACAAGGTCATAAGGGCGGTCATGGCTTGGCGGCCGGAAACCTAACACAGTTGTCTCCGCAGCTATTACAAGGACACGGCTCCCTGGATTGTTCTCTGCAATGTCCTTGGCAGTGCGGAGGCCGGCAGCACCACCTGAACAACCAAGGAGGAGAAGGGATGTGCGCACTGTGTTTGGAGGGAGGCCAAGACAATTTGCCAAGAAAAGATCACCCCCTGGGAGGCGAATCTCGCTGGATGAGACGTAGACTAGGTGGGTAATATCAGCTGCGGGACGACCCCATTCACCAAGGGCAGCACGAGCTGCAGCAGCACCAAGTTCAAGCACCGCGGCGTTGCAGATGTCAAGACGTGGTGTCAATGTTGGAGTACCCTCTGTCTTCAGATCTGGGTGCTCATCCAGGAGCTCCTTTGACATGACAGTGTACCTTGTCCTCACTGTGGTGGTCCTGCCTGCAGAAAGTTGAATCACATGCAAAAAATTATGCATAAATTGGAGGTACTGATGCAAATCACTACATAACAAAACATAGTCTATAAATTATGCTTCTATACTAGGAATTCCTATTTGCTCAGCCCTCACCAGAAACTTGAAAAACCTAAATAGGTGTTCTAGTAATTTTCTTCGAGTGAAAGTACAAATAATTCACAATGATACTTATAGTGTGCACATGCTATTTCTAAGTGTAAACTAGTTTTCTTGTTGCACTATTATCTATTCCACATTATGATAGATAAACTAAAACAGGTTATATGCTACTTATTTTCTTAAGCAAAAGTGCAACTGGAAATTTGGTGAGTACTCCCTCCGATTCGATTAAATTGACATGGAGTCGTGAAGATTGCGTGCATGTACCCTGTGGTATTCACGCTGATTAAAACGGATCGGAGGTAGTAGTAATGATCATGTCAACATTTTAGTTACTGAGTGGAAAATTACCTGTGTTAAATCCATTTCGCACTTATGATAATTGATGGTTAGATTAAATTGGTGTCCTAGTGGTGCACTTAGAGCTTAAGTACAACAGATGAGTATTGAGTAATGATAATTTATGTGCATATGTTGTTTCTAGGAGGATTTTATCTTTCGTATTGCACTATTTTCCTTATTATGATAGATACATCAAAATAGGTTAGATACCTACTTATTTTCTATGAATTCTTATTGTATATTATAAATTTTTATTTGCTCAGCCCACACGGAAGCATGAAAAAACTAAATCAGTGTCCTAGTAATTTTCTTAGAACAAAAGTACAACTGATGCCTAACGATACTTATACTGTGCGCATGTTGTTTCTATGTGGAAATTTGTTCTTTTCATTGCACTATTTTCCATTCCACATTATGATAGACACATCGAAATAGGTCCGACACTACTTGTTTTCTTTAAGAAAAATGTAACAGGAGTTTTAATGATCATGCAAACATTTTATTTACTGAGTGAAAAATAATCTGTCTTTCCCATTTACCAATTCTATTTTGCACCTACGATAATTGATGTTATACTAAAGCATGGTAGATTTTGTACACTAAGGTGTTACAACCAGATGGAACCCTATTGCAAAACTTACTGTAGTTGATGATCTCTTCAAGGAGAGCGGATTACTATTACCAACTTAAAAGTCTCAGCCGTAGAAAACGAGATGTAAAAAAAAGGTAAAGCCATGAAGTAAGGAAGTAACTCACAGAGGCGCTCGAGCTTTGCCCTAGTGGCGGGATCGTCGCAGCTGGTGTCCTGGAGGTAGGTCTCCACGACCTTGTCCTGGTGCAGCACTTGTTTAGGGAGGCCCTTGCCCAGCGCGAGCAGTTTGGCCTTGCCCCCGAGCAATGGCTTCTGCCATTGCCCTCCCCGCTGATGTTACCGAGTCCAAGGCCTGACATTGCTCCTTATGCTATGAATATCTGTCGATAAGTTTTCTACTCGTGTGATTTCGTTGTGTGCATGATGTGGGTGCTTGGCCGGTGCTTTTTATAGGGGATGGTCGCCATGGGGCTGTTTGGTTTTCAGGCTTTGCAGGGAACTGGTTGTTCGGATTTAGGCTTGAGGGAACAACAGCGTGAGTTGAACAAGGATGACAGGTTGGTTGTGGAACTGTTCATCTCGTTTTCTTCCGTTTTTTATGCAAAGGTGGCTAGGTGAAGGTTCATTCCTCCCACCCTTCTTTGGTTTCTCCATAATATTTGCCCATCGATATGGTGTGATCTTCGTGTCCCTGTTCTAAAACTGTCTCATGTTTGTTTTACCTGGAACGTGGTTGATAGTCTGTGGGCTATCAGGCGCACTACATGAAACGTACTTGCAGGCTTATATGTAGTTAATTTGAGCCTGATATTGTTTATCAGCTTATTGATTTGACCAGTGTCTCTCGGCTTCTTTGGTCTTCTCTTTCTTCGAAACTAATAAACGTACACGATAAAAATACATCATAATAATTTGTGAACTATCAACTATGTCCTTTTAAGAAGTTTACATGTAATTTTTTCATAATTACAAAAAATAGACGTATCACTTATGTTTGATCTCAAGGGGTGATTATTTTACAATACTACAAATTCCTTTGGACGCTAGGAGTCCGAGCAAGGCAAACCTGGACCCAACCCAACAGTAATTTGAGAAGATAATTTTATAACGCAGCAACATTCAACAGAGCGAGCTACTTCAGACTTGAGAGAGTGGTTTTGTTGGCGAGCTCCATCTTCCACACTGCTGCTCAAATCATGCCCTGGATGCGGGATGACATTAATTGTTTTAAAATAAATTGTCCATATCTGCACAAACAAGCCAAACTGGACTAGAGGGATAGGGATTATCCTGCAAGTACTTTTCAAGAGGTTTTCATAGCTTCCTGGAAGAGAAATTGAAGGAAATTTATGAAACTGCATTACCACACTGATATGCTGATACTAACAAAATGCTAAAATCACTGACTTCACATGCTATTTGCTATTTACGTTCTCTTCTTCGTGGAATGTAAGAACTACTGGCGGTGCAAACAGGGTGACCATTAAATACTAAAGATTCTTCTTTTCCAAGACTCCATAAACAAGACCAGTTCACAAAAAATAACTATACCAAAAAAAAAGTGTATATATGGGAAATACCTGTGTATCAATTGGGAAAGCAAGATGAGTTATCATTAGCACATGCAAAACTAACAATAACATGTTCGCCATTAGGAGACTAATGAACTAGTATTTGATCTCATGTCAATACCTTCTAGCACTTCTGAGAAACAATATCATGTCTCAACAGAAAGGCACATTTCTTCATCAATTAATAGCAAGTTAATAACAGTCTGAGTAATAACATCTTAAGCCATACGGAATTGCTATGTTCCACCAATAACTATCTTTGAAGTTGAGATCATAAATTAAAGATAGTGAGTGGCATGTAAATATATTTTGACGTAAATAAGCTCATGGGCAATGATGCATTGATGCTGTTACACTATTGAATAGCATGTGCTTCTACAATTCAGTATAGGCCATCATCAGAAAATATAACTAAATACAAACACAAATGTGTAATTCGTCAATGAATCTAAAAACACTCAACCTAAAACACTCAGTATGTAAGCATGTATTTCTTATGATTAGAGTTGGCAACATGTAATTTGTCCAAGTTCTTTGGGGCATGTCCAAGACCCACCATGTAATTTGACCTTGATAAATTATTTGTATTTTTTCCTGCATTTAGAAACATCCGACAACAGTCTTATTATTTTCATATTTGCAAAAAAATCATATTTCTCAAGATTGGAAAGTGAGGAAAATAATCTCAGGATTCAATAAGAAAGACAAAACAGCTTAGAAAGATATCACCTTTCCCTATTACCAAAATTTGTTGGGCTCTCATTTGGTTTCGCCCCCAAAATCACCAAAAAGAATCTCAAGCATGGAAAAAACCCTCATCGCTAGGATCACCTAAGATCCGATGTATAAATGTATGCAATTAAATACACGCCATACAAATATATATGTATCAAAAGGCGTTGCGTACAGGCATACCAAACATTTGATACTTTGACGATCCACAATTCAAAGCTTGTTCAATCCCAGAGGAAAAGCACACCAGGACACCTATATGCAGTAGCTGATTTGGCGGCACAATGGATGGATGACTGTTGTCAGCTCGTGGATGTTTAAATCACAATAGCAGAAATTAAATTGAAAACTCTATCCATCAACAACCTGAAAAATGAAAATGAGAATATTTGGTAGACATGAATTGTGCAATATTGGAACTTTCTATCATAATGATCAGAAGTACAAAAAGGAGCAAACAACAATAACGAAAGAGAAAGTTGTAGTGTGTTCAGGAATAAAAAGCTCTGCATCTTATTCAAGTTTCAACACAAGATTTCAATATGAAAATAACAAACAATTAGACTATATGGTACCTATAGAAGATTAAATATTATCGATATTTCAGCTCAGTTATGTCCTCTGTAGAAGCATGATTCGTTCTCAAGTAGACATGAGAAATTTGACTTCGATGCAAGTGAAATACATGGGACAACTTTTGCACTAAGCAGTATCCATGAGGATACAAATATATGAAAGGCATCTCATCTAGCCAGGCTGGCCAACATTGAAACCAGTGATCCTCCTTTTCTTCTCCAATGGTGAATCTTTTTCTATACTTCACTTCTCATATACTTCGTATCATGTGATTCAATTTTCAATGACAGAAATTGGCATCAACCTAGCGAATTCATTTGACCTGATAATCATTAACAAGTACTATAGACATGCGCAGGGGATCTGCGACGTGCTCGTGGAGACGATGAAACGGGAACATGAGCTCCACGTAGACCCTCTCACCGACTTCGCCATCTGCTGTGGCCAATCCGAGGCCTTAGCTGCAGCAACATTTGCAAGTAGTAATGCTCATCCTGTTTGTGTGTGCGACTGAATCATGGCGTCTCAAGGGGAATGCCATACTATGCATTTTATTCACGCGTATGCCATTTCTGTTCATGCAGTCATAGATCCAGGGGATCATGTTTTGCTCTTCGACCCCGCTTACGAAACGTACCAAATGTGCATCGAGCTGGCCCGGGGTGTCCCTGTAAGTCTTTCGTTCAGTTCAGGGGTTCATCGTCTAACAGGAACGATGATGACCTCCTGTTGGTCAATGGCATGTTTCTGTAATTTGATTTCTGTACATGAAGGTGTATGTGCCATTGGATCCACCTTCTTGGACACTGAACGAGGATAAGTTTTTGGAATCTTTAACGAGTTGGACAAAGAGCGGGATCTTAAATAGGTGAATGGCTCACCACATTGTTTCTATTAGTGGATATGGATGTGCTGCTAGAGTTCTTTTTTAATGATGCTCACCTTTGGAAGCACATACTACTGAGTGATTTGCACTTAGTATATTAGTAATTGGTTGAGTCCAACAATGGTATTTCACTTCGTTACATTGCTACATCTCATTAATGCAGCCCACATAATCCAACAGGGAAGGTTTTTAGCAAGGAGGAGTTGCTTATTATTTCTAAAGCTTGTCATAAAATGGATTGCTTTGCAATAACAGATGGGGTAAATCTGCGTGATGACATATACAGAAATAGCTTGTGGTACATAAATGTCTTAAATAAATTTCATTAATATGTTTGTCCGTTGTTGAAATTATAAGTCTGAAACTCTAAAAATGTTCCAGGTTTATGAGTATATTACTTACGACGAGAATAAGTATATCTCTCTGGCTTCTCTTCCAGGAATGCAAGAGAGAACCATCATCACATCTTCACTGTCAAAAACTGATAGTGTAACTGCTAGGTATTACTCAGTTGCTGTGGCGCAAACAACACATAGCTACATTCGGTGCAAATTCTTGCTACTGATTTGGGATGTTAACTATGAGCTGTGCAAACATACTAGGTTGGAGAATTGGATGGGTTTGTGCTGGAGCAAACATAGCAGCAGCAATAATAAATATCCATGTCAAACTTACAGATTCAGCTCCTGCACCATTCCAAGAAGCTGCATTGATTGATTTTTTTTTAAAAAAAGCTGCATTGATTGCATTAACCAGCACAACAGACTATTACGAGTCCCTTAAAACAGTAAGGTTTTCTGTTAATCGTTTATGATTAACTACTTACCATCACATGACTTACCTTGGACAGGACTATGTGGTGAGAAGAGACTTCATTCTTCAATTTCTGAAAAATTACGGTTTCCACATTAGCTTCGAGCGGCAAGGTTTAGGGTGTGTTTGGATTGCTACCAAAATATACCTTACCAATTTTTTGGTCATGGCCAAAAGATTGGTCCTTGTTTGGATGGTTGCCAATTTTTGGGTTTGCCAATGCTCCACTACCAACTCTACGGGTGTGTTTGGATTGCTACCAAAATATACCTTACCAATTTTTTGGTTATGGCCAAAAGATTGGTCCTTGTTTGGATGGTTGCCAATTTTTTGGTTTGCCAATGCTCCAGTACCAACTCTACTTCATTTTTTTTAGCCAATGTTGAACAACTTGCAGGCAAGGAATAGCTCAACCAAAATTTTGGCTAGCCAATATTTTGGTAGGGCAATCTTGGGCACAAACCAAACAAGCCCTACTTCATTTTTTTAGCCAATGTTGACCAACTTGTAGGCAAGGAATAGCTCAACCAAAATTTTGGCTAGCCAATATTTTGGTAGGGCGAAGGGCGGGCCTGGTGCAGCGGTAGAGCCTCACCGCCTGTGACCGGTCCCAGGTTCGAGTCGCGGTCTCCTCACATTGCACTTCGTGAGGGTAAGGCTTGCCACTAACACCTTCCCCAGACCCCGCACAGTGCGGGAGCTCTCGGCACTGGGTACGTCCAATATTTTGGTAGGGCAATCTTGGGCACAAACCAAACAAGCCCTTAGTCTTTGTGCTTGCTGAGTTGCCCAAGTCTTGGAAAATTTCAGATGTGAGATAGTTTTACATACTAAACTACTGTTGAAGTATGAGGCACATGTATAATCTGCAATTCAAGCATTTGAACAAACAATTGTTCAGTGAAATGGGAAGTAAAACACAATATTATTTGACGGGCACTTGTTGTTTTATAAGTTCCTTTGCGGACAACAACCCATGTGTTATAAAGAAATACAGTTTCTCATGAATGGTTTACTATATTGATTTTCCAGATAATATTGTACTACTATGTTTCATAATTGATAGATAAAGCATTGAATTACAGTAAATAGTGACTAAGTAGTTACAGAGCGTAAATACACTATGCGCCTTATTACATTCTTAGACTAGAAATCATAATCATGAAATGGTACTGAGCCATGTAAACTTTGTGTGTGATATTTCCATGTACTTGGACCTCTTTCAGTTTCAGTTAATGCCCCGAACTAGCATTCCTTCAAATGTGATACCTGGGCCAAAAGCCAATATCAATCCCCACTCTTCCCTTATTGCCCCTTTCTTCAGTTCATCCCTCAAATACTCCAACACATAGAAGACTGTGTTGCTGATCACATTCCCATAGTTCATCAGGGCCTTTCTACTGATCTTGAGTTTATCTGGCTCAAGTTCGAGGCAAACCTCTAGCCTGTTCAATATTGCTGGTCCACCCGGATGCACAGCCCAAAATAAATCATTGAACTCCTTTATGCCAACCTTGTCCATTAGTGTCCTGCAGAACCCTTCTATGCGGCTTTCAATCTTTTCTGGCAAATCACGCCCCAGTTTGAAGTCACTCCCTTCCTCTGCGATCTTACCATTAATTACCTTGTCTGTCCCTGGTAGGAACTCCTGCCTTGAGAACTCAAGCTCCAAGAAGGGGTCCTCTTCTGCCCTGATAGGGCTTGCTCCAATAATTGCAGCTGATGCACCATCACCAAACAGGGCAGCACTAACAAGGTCATAAGGGCGATCATGGCTTGGCGGCCGGAAACCTAACACAGTTGTCTCCGCAGCTATTACAAGGACACGGCTCCCTGGATTGTTCTCTGCAATGTCCTTGGCAGTGCGGAGGCCGGCAGCACCCCCTGAACAACCAAGGAGGAGAAGGGATGTGCGCACTGTGTTTGGAGGTAGGCCAAGACGAGTTGCCAAGAAAAGATCACCCCCTGGGAGACGAATGTCAGTGGATGAGATGTAGACTAGGTGGGTAATATCAGCTGCGGGACGACCCCATTCACCAAGGGCAGCACGAGCTGCAGCAGCGCCAAGTTCAAGCACTGCGGCGTTGCAGATGTCAAGACGGGGTGTCAATGTTGGAGTACCCTCTGTCTTCAGCTCTGGGTGCTCATCCAGGAGCTCCTTTGACATGACAGTGTACCTTGTCCTCACTGTGGTGCTCTTGCCTGTGAAAGTTGAATCACATGTAAAAAAAATGCATAAATTAGAGGTAGTGATGCAAATCACTACATAAAAAGCTAAATAGGTGTTCTAGTAATTTTCTTAGAAAGAAAGTACAACTGGTGCATAATGATACTTATAGTGTGCACATGCTATTTTTAAATGGGATCTTGTTCTTATTGCACTATTTCCCATTCCACATTATGTTAGATACACTATAATAGGTTATGCGCTACTTATTTTCTTAAGCAAAAGTGCAACTAGAATTTGTGAATGAGCTGCGTCAACTATTCCGGGCCAGAGGGAGTTGTAATGATCATGTGAACATTTTAGGTATTGAGTAGAAAATTACATGTGTTAAATCCATTTCACACCTATGATAATTGATGGTTAAACTAAATTGGCGCCCTAGTGATGCTCTTAGAGCTTAAGTACACATGATGAGTATCGAGTGGTAATTCTACTTGTTTCCTTTAAGAAAAAGTGCAACTGGAGTTTTAATGATCATGCAAACATTTTATTTACTGAGTGAAAGATAATCTGTCTTTCACATTGTACTAATTCTATTTTACGCAGTCGATAATTGGTGTCATACTAATGCATGGTAGATTTTGTACACTGAGATGCTACAACCAGATGGCAATCCTATTGCAAAACTTATTGGTGTTGATGATATGTTTAAGGAGAGCGAATTACTAGTCTCAGCCGGTGAAAATGAGACGTAAAAAAAGGCAATGGCATGAAGGAAGGAAGTAACTCACAGAGGCGCTCGAGCTTTGCCCTGGTGGCGGGATCATCGCAGCTGGTGCCATGGAGGTAGGTCTCCACGAACTTGTCCTGATACAGCACGTTTTTAGGGAGGGCCTTGCCCAGCGCGAGCAGCTTGGCCTTGCCCCCGAGCAATGGCTTCTGCCATTGCCCTCCCCGCCGATGTTACCGAGTCCAAGGCCTGGCATTGCTCCTTATGCTATCACTCTTGGTCGAGAAGTTTTCTACTCGTGTGATTTCGTTGTGTGCATGATGTGGGTGTTCAACCGGTGCTTTTATAGGGGATGGTCGCCATGGGGGTTGTTTGGTTTTCACTTTTCAGGCTTTGAGTTGAACAAGGATGGCAGGTTGGTTGTACGGAGTAGAACTGGTCATCTCGTTTTCTTCTGTTTTTTATGCAAAGGTGGCCAGATGATCTTCGTTCGTGTCCCGACTCCCCGTTCTAAAACTGTCTCATGTTTGTTTTACCTGGAACGTGGTTGATAGAGTCTGTGGGCTGTGTCAGGCACACTACATGAAACGTAGGAGCAGGCTTATATAGTTAATTTGAGCCTGATACATGGAACGTGGTTTATCAGCTTGTTAATTTGACCAGTGTATCTCGGCTTCTTCGGTCTTCTCTTTCTTCGAAATAGATAATAGGATTCTTGAGCTGAAACCTGGAGATTCAGTTGCTGCTTGACGCCTAATACGCAGAGTCTGAAAACAGCCAGCTAGCAGTGCGACCAGGACCACGATCGAGGGCATGAGGCACTTGCTGCAAAAACTGAGAAGAGAAGAGATGATTTACGTACACGACTTTCATTTCAAAGTCAAGTCAATATTACTGCCGTTTGATCCTTATCTATGGACGTACAGTCGGTCAAATATTAAGGCATCTACAACGGGTCAACGGCTCGATGTAAACTGATATAAAGTGATTATTTGCGTTTGCGCAGCTAAAGAATAGGTTTATATCAGCCCAGCGGCCGATACAAACTGGCCGGCATGACCATGAAATAGCAAACGCGGTCTAAATTTATACCACAAATACGTCGGTATAGAAGCTGCACAGGACCACGCGGCACAGGCAGCAGCGTTGGCTGCAAAAACTGAGAAGGGATGATCTTGGCAATCGTGTGTTTAATTATGTTTTTTTGCCATGTGGGTGTCCGACTAAACATAAAGATCGGTTTGGTTCCAGCTTTACGTGTTAGACATAGACTTCACATCTAATCGTTCACTAAATCTTAGCCGTAAGTTACAGTTAAATGGGGCGCATCAGGTTTCGGAGTGCCTTCGTACAGACGAGTTAGTTGAATGGGAGAACCTCTGCAGAATCTTTGATCCGCACCTCTTTGCCGAGGGGGAGGACCAGGTGATATGGACACTGGATCCTTCGGGGGTCTACTCCACACACTCTATGTACCTTAGGTTGTCGCAAGAGGCGGCAGTCATGTACTTCAAGGAAGTCTGGCGCACAAGGGTTCCGCCCAAGATCAGAGTCTTCCTATGGCAATTGATCAGGGGGAAGCTCCCGTCAGCGGAACATGTAGCTAAGAGGCAGGGGCCGTGTGACGGAAGCTGCGCATTGTGTGGCGTGTTGGAAGATTGTGATCACATCTTCTTCAAGTGCCACCTTGCAAGGTTTATGTGGGCAGGGGTGAGAAAACTACTCCCATGTAACTGGAATCCGACTGGGTCGGCGACTTCATCGCCATAGTCCAAGGTCTTTCCGGACCACTCCGTAGGCTAGTTTGGTTTGCTTTCGCAGCCTTAGGCTGGACGCTTTGGAACACGCGTAACAAGTTAGCGATCGAGGGAAGGTGATCGGACATCCAGCTGATGTGCTCTTCACTATGTCTATCTATATGCAGAGATGGAGGGTGTCAGACAGTGGGACAGGGACCTTCTGGACGCGGCGCTGGGCGAGCTTAGGCGACTTCACGCGAGGACGAGGAGGGAGGCCACTTGACGGACGATTCTGCGGCTCCTCCACCTTGGTTTTTGCATGTGTGTTGTGCCCAGGGGGCGGATGCATGAGCTACTGTTCTATTGTGTGTGTGGGTGCTGAGCACCAGATGTTGATGTTGGCTGTATCGAACTTATGCTTGCCGTTATGGATTTATTTATAAAGCCGGACCTATGGCCTTATGTTTTAAAAAAGTTACAGTTAAAAGTAATTTTGATGATGTGGTGTTTCTAATTTAAACTACTATATTAACAGTAGATTATAGATTTGATAGTTAAAAATAATTTAATGATGTGTATTAACATGGTGTCGCTATTTTATTTTTTTCTATTGTGCTATTAGAGTATAGAATAGATAAAAGATTATTTGTGTTAGAATTATATATAACAATTAATATCTTGAAACTATTTTAGTCTTTATATATATAGATAGTACATATATGAAGGGTGGAGCAAATGACGTCCCCTCAGCGCTCCACCCATGCAAAGTACTGTAGAGCAACTACATTTTCCAATTAGCTCATGCTATGTCAACCTATGTTTACTTTAAAAAAAAATCTTTGATGGTAATTTTTCGAGATAACTTCCTAGCCATGATTTTTCATCGGTAGTTACTCGACGGTACCTCTCGACGGTGAGTAATTCTTCAACGGTAACTCTTCCACCTCATTCTCCAACACTAATATAATATCAGTTTTTGTTCTTTTTCTATTCTTTGACCAACTATTTCATCCAATCAGCGCACGCCACATCGGCCTCCGTTAATTTCTTTATTACTTTTTTAAATTCTTGGATGGTAACTTTTCGAGATAATTTCCTGGTTGTAATTTTCCGTCGGTTGTTACACTCTGGTACCACTCGACGGTGAGTAATTGTTTGATGGTAAATTTTCCACCTAATTATCCAAGACTAACTTAATATTTTTTTCTTTTTCTATTCTTTGATGATGTGATTCCTCTACGGGCACGGCGGAGACACTATTTTCTTCCAATCAGCGCACACAACGTTGTCCTTTGTTAAAAAAAAATCAAGTTTCTAATTCTTCGATGTTAGCTTTTCCACAAAACTTCATGGCTGTAATTTTCCGCCGTTAGTTACCCCACGGTACCTCCTCAACACTGAGTAATTGTCCTACAATAATTCTTCGATCATAATTCTTCAGCGGCAAATTGGTAATTTTTTGTTTCTCTATTCTTTGGTAAATTACCCTATGGACACAAAATGCGGCCATGCCAATGCTTCCTAATACATATATTAAAGATCGAGGAATTCAAGCCTCCTCGGCGCTCCACTGTGTTGTCACTATAGAGCATCTATTTTTGGCCAATCAAGGGCTAACACGTCAGCCTTTCTTTAAAAAATTACATAATCCTTTTTCTACGTTTCTCTCCTTTTACTCTTCGATGGTAATTTATTGAGATAACCTCTCTACCACATTTTTTCACCGGCAGTTAACCCATAGTACCTCCTCGACGGTGAGTGACTCTCCATAGTAATTTTTTGACTAATTTTACCATGGTAACACTAAAGGTGATTTGTTGACTTCTTTAATGGATATTCTCGAAACAGGTCTTTGAACTCAACGTGATTTTTCGATATTAATTATTCATCACCATGCCGGTCATGGTGGGTGTTCGGGTATACCTGCAAAATCGGGTCGGGTAATTCAGGTTCTAGAAATTGACACCGATATTTATCTTAAAAAACAAAGCCCTACATTTCGGGTACCTGACAAATCGGGTTATGGTTTTCCCGAACAAACAACGCAAAAACATTGTCATCCGATTCGGCGGCTCGACGCAGGCGACCTCGTTCGCCATCTAATCCTCTAGGCTGGGTGCGCCTCGTTGTAAAGTCTCCCATCCTGGCGAGAAATTGTCGGGGAAGCTGTCGGGGAAGCTGGGGAATATGCCGCATGTGAGTAGAAGAGCCGCGAGAAATTATCGGGGAAGCTGGGGAATATGCCGCTTGTGGGCTTCGAAGAGGAAGGAGACCAGGAGGACCACCGGAGGAGCAACCGGTGCAGGGACTAGAGGAGAGGAGGCGAGGAGCGGCTGTGGCGGCAGATCGGCAGAGACGCATGGGAACTGGGAACTAGGGATCATGCTTGGAAATAAGGTCATCTGCTTAGACCTTTGGATGCTCGTTGTTAGAGCATCCCCATCCGTCTCCCCGATGAGGTCCCTAGGATGCCTTTTTGTCATTCGGATGGACGAAAACGGCGTAGTCGCGTCCCCGGTTCCTCGTTTTCGTTCGGATTAGGCCTTTCATCCGTCCGGGGAGCCCAGGCCATCCTCGCCCCCCCGGGGAGCGCTCGGGGACTCCGGACAAAATGAAAGCGCGGGAAACACCGAGAAAACTTCCTGCGCGGCTGGTGGCCCCAACTTATCGGCGAGAGAGACCGATCGTCGTCCTCATCGCATCGTCTTCCGCGTGCTGTAAAAGCCTGCCGCCGGTCATTCTTCGCCGGTCACATCGATTCCACGCGGCGAGTTAATGTCATCGTCTCGGTTTCACGCACGTCGACCTCTATTTATCACCGAACTACCGCGTCTGGCCGCATTCACCTCGCTCCTTTTTCTCAACCTTCCCCAATCTTCCCCAATCTTGAGCGAGCTAGCGGCAATCAAACAATGGCGAACGACGGCGCGTCCAACAATGGCTTCGGCCGCCGATCTCTCCACCAATGGGAGGGGCGGCTCCTCCACATGGCGGGCTACCCGGCACCGCCGGACTTCCGCGGGCCAGGAGAATGGCGACACATCGAGGGTGGGAACTCCCCCCTCTGGGGATGCCGCCGTCGGAGGCGGCTATCGTGTCGCGCCAACACGGTAGTTCCTAGATGCTGAGGAAGATGACGCCGTCCTCCTCCTCGTCTGGGTCGAGGTCCGCGTCCAGGTCCGGCGGATCGGCGCCCTCGGTCTTCATCAAGAAGGAGTCGGCGTCTCCATCGACACCGGTCTTCATCAAGAAGGAGGCGGCGTCTCCACTGCCGACCAGAGGGCGCAGGAGCGGCGCCCTCGTCATCCACGACCAACCCTCCTCTCCATCGCGTGGGCAGAAGAGGAAGTCATCGAAGAAGGAGGCCACCGCCAACGCCGCCTCCAACCAGCTAGCCGAGGAGGAGGCCAAGCGCGCGGAGGACGCCGCGATGGAGGAGGCGATCGCCAGGTCGCTGAATGACCTGGTGCCCACCGACAACACCCTCCCCATCGATGCCGTGCTGGAGTGGTCCAGGCGGGACAGGGAGCGCCAGGAGGCGGAGCAGCAGCGTCGGCTGCTGGACATGGCCGCCGCCCGGCAACGCGCCGTCCGCGCTGCCGCACCGTCCGCGGCAACGAACGCCGCGCCTAGGCCCATCGAGCTAATCAAGCTCGAGGAGAGCAGCGACGACGACATCTACCGGCCGACGCCGCCACGCGCCGATGACCCTGGCTAGGCTTTGAGCTGCTGGTACGAGGCGGTGTCGCCCCAGGACGCCGCCAGCTCGAGCGACGACGACGACGGCGCGGACTACACGGCCTTCTACCGCCATTTCGGCATGTAGAAGGCCGCTATTAGTTTAAGTTAATGTTTCCATCTGGCCGAATTCAAATATATGTATGGATTTGGTCTATATATGTACGCACTCGCTATGTAAGTTAAATATCACTAAATTTCGCTTATGTTTGCATGAGTTTCGCCTAGTTCTGTCTGAATTCGCCGTATTTTATCAAAAACTTTCATCCATCCTGAACTCGCCGCTGGGAAAATGGGCCTCCCCAGACCAAACGAAGTGTTTCCCAATATGCCTATCCGTGAAAAAGGGAAAGCTCGGTAGACTTTCTTGATTCACACACAGGCGAACATGGAATCAGACTTATGGAATCGGGTCAGCCTGGTGGATCCGATCCGGCGCTATTTAGCGCCGGATTTCGTCCTGGAGAGCCCCAACTGCTGGAGATTCTCTTAGGGCTAGCTATCTTTTCTTACTGCACTTCTGGATCTAACGTAGGGTACCTATATGTTAGTTTGTTCGGGTTATTCAGGTACCATACAATGGAACCCGAGTTTACATAATTTAGTTCAGGTATTCGTATTTGCCATCCAAAAATTTCAGTTTCAGGTACGGAGTTTTGTGCCAACCGTGCCACGCCCATAGGTATTGTTGTGGGTATACTCCATAGGTGTCCCATCGACAGTGCCTAGATCCGGTAATCCCGGGTGACCCATAGACGGTGATGGTGGCGTATGGCCCATCGGGCGGCCCGAGCTTGCCGTAGATCAAGATGGATGAAGTCTAGCCCGGGAACAAGGAGCCGGATCCACCGACCGACCCTGAAGTCGGATCCGGCCTGGCCCGTCAGGGGTAACCGGATCCGGTACGGCGTATAAGGAAAGATGGATCATTGACGTGCACGGCAATGTAATGTTCCGTAGTTAGGTGACTTGTATTCCGGCTAGGACTTTCCGTGTAAACCCTAGATCTTGGCGGCTTTATAAGCCGGATCCCGGGAGCCCTAGAGGCACAACCACAACTCATTGTAACAATGCGAAAGCGCCTAGATAATTCCAGATAAGCAACGAGAGGGCCATGTCATCATGCAGGTATTCCAAAGCTGGGTAAATCGCGTACCACCGTCCCGAGGACTCTCCACCCGATGCCCCTACTTCTTCGCCCCCTCGTGAGGATCCCTCCTCCGAGGTACCGTCGAATAGGCAACGACAGTTGGCGCTCACCGTGGAGCCAGCAGCGTCTGGAGGCCGGAACCGGGAGGGTTCCGCCATGGGAAGCTACGACGAATCCATCGCCGTGGGGCGCGTCCTTTACGCCAGGAATTTTCCGATCGTCCCTCAGGACGAGTGTTGGATTTTTTCTAAAACCGACCCCATCAAGCTCTCCATCGTCCCAATCGGCGGCATTCACATCGTCATTGATGATACCGTTGATTCCGACGGAAACACCCTGGTAAGTCACGCTGACGCGAACGCCGCTGAGCAGGACGCGAGCCGCGAAGATCCGATTCGAGACGCATGAACTTCCTAAGGAAGATTCCGCCTTAGATCTTGAAATTTCAAAACCCACCCAATCCGCCCCTGAGCAGGAAATTACGGTGGAAGACAATTGGAGATCCGCCTAGGTTTTCCAGGTGTTAGAGAAGCAAAGGTGCCACTTCGTGCGCTTCCTCGCACATACCGCAGGAACCGCCCCTCCTCAGGATGGAGCCGAACCCATGTAGGCTGAGGCTACAAGAGACAACGACGCTCCGGATCAGCAAGAGGATGTCGGAGACAAAGAAGAATCAATCCTTGGCAACTTAAGCCCAACTTTCGACGATGCTTCCTCTATGGACACAGAAGAGTACAATCGCCTTACGAAGGAGTTGGAAGATGAGGAGAAAGCTGAGGCAGAATCCGCCCCGCCAAAGCAGGTCATTGCGACCATAACTGGGCTGAAGCAAGGAGCTGACGAAGAAACGACTCCGACCGATACCAGACTCCTAGGCCCGTCCAATTCGGAGACTCCTCCTTGGCACCCGCGTTATCGCATTGTGCCGGATCCCGAGAAGGACGCATCCTCGAACACGGGGAAAATATGTCCACAGAAGAGCTCATCGAACAAGCAGGCCGGGGTGCTATCGCGCACTCGGAAATCCTCACCAAACCAATAACCCCGGACGATGCCACAGACCCGGAAACTCTAGAAGCAAAAAAGGAAGGAAATTCTGGCTACCGCCAAAATATTTCCCAACATCGCAAGTAGCAATGCTGGAGGAAAGGCAAGAGGCGTAAGAAGTGATGGAAAATTTCCTCAAAAGAGTGCGCGAAGCCGTAGAGTACTTGGAAGAGGCCAAAGCACTCCGAGAACGATGGGAAACCATCATAGAGGATGCTGGCAAGGAAGCAGATAGGATCTTTCGGGAAGCCATTCGCCCCCGCAAGATCAACTTTGCGACCCCCACCAATAAACAACCGCTCGCAACTCCAACGGACAATATGAAGAAAGCTGCGGAGATCCTGGCAAAAAACGATGAAGAAATTGACATCACCCACCTCCGCACACTTGTGGCTTCAGCAATGAAGCAATAGAGTAAGGTAGACACTTCGCGCATGTTGGAATCCAACCCGGAACTATGTGTATCCACCGCGCAGAAGGACGCCTCGAGAAGGGAACATAGTGATGATGAATCGCGCACCGGATCCACGGAGAGCAAAAGGAGATCCAGAGAACATCCAAATCCAATCCCTGTGCCCTCGAAAACACCTCCGACGGACCCAAACAAGGGAAATGATTCGATGTACACTGGTAGGGACAAGTACCGGAACCCGTCACCTCCGCCGCGGAACCCTTCGGGTACCCATTATTAGTATACCTGACTCGGCTCGGCCCAATATGGAGAAGGCCCAACAAGGCAACCCGAAGAAGTAGTCGACTAGGACTCTTGTAAAACCCTAGACTGGCTGCTTATATAAAGCCAGCCAGGGCACCCGATAGAAAGAAGGCCAACAAATAGACAACAGATAGACAACATAGTTCCGCTACGGCGGCACCCTGTAAACATACATATGATCATATACTGGATTGCTAGCAGCACGTAGGGATCCTCCACTGAGGGGACCCGAAGCTGGGTACGTCGTGTGCCTAATCTCGCTCCCGGAATCTCCATCGTCGCTCTTCCCAAAACCCAAATCTACAATACGTAAGCATTGACAAGTCGATACCTTATCAATTGGCGTCGTCTATGGGGACCGCGACGATTGGATTTTGTCATCCGGGTGGGATTCATCAAGATCTATGCTTCGGCGTGATTCAACGTCAGTATCGTCACGAGTGGGCAAACTTCATCGCGGAAATCATCATCGATTCGTCCATGACATGGGCATTGCGGCAAGACTGTTTCCGCATACGCGGGTGGGATCAAGCACAACGGCGTAGTCGGCGCACACTTCACAAGTTTCGTAGATCTGATCGAAAAACTAAGTGTTTGCTACTTCTACTTTTTTGTATGTACATACAGTGGTGACAAAAAACAATGCGACTGGTCCGGCCGGCCGGAAACCCAAATCCATGTGGAGAAAAAGAGAAAACAAATCGTCAAGGCCACCGCGTGATCTTGGCGTGGCTGATTGGACTGCCTGAAAGATTAAGCCATGACCATATCATCCAGAAACAGTTAGTTCAGTCTCAAACCAAAAGAGCGAAGAAATTCCGAAACGGCGAAACTCGGTGGCTCCGCATAACCATTGCTGGTCTGAAGATTGCACGGCTTCGTCACACCAATCCGCTCCGATGCGGCCGACGATTCCTCTCAAGTCAAATCCCTCTCTCAGCTCGACTTGAGAAAAATATTAGGTGTTATATTTCTAATTAATTACTCTTTGTAATTTTATTTGGCCAAGAAAAATTCCGTCTTGTATTATTATTTGCAGGTTTTTTGCGCCGTAACATAACTGCAGATCGGTAATAAGCTCCGACTACTTTGCTGTGTCAACCCCGTTCGCCATCATGCGTCTCGTCTTCTAGCCGCAAAATTACTTCGACTACATCGTCTTCATCGACCACGCTGGCTAGAGGCTCCGCATGACTACATCAACCATGCCGGCCAGGCGCTACGCGACTATATCGAATACTCCCAGCCAGATGCCACACACCTACATCGATTGTGTCCGTTGCGCGACCTGCTTCAGCTGCCGACTCCGTCGCACCCGATAAAAAAACTAAGTGTTCCTCTTCCGAGAGTTAATTATTGTTTACTTTCGCTACACCCGAATACTCGGGGCTGCACCATTACATCATTAGAGAAAATTCACGCAACACTCGGGGCTGTGACATTACTTTGTGACCACAAATACACTCGATTACCTGGTGCATTTCTTTTTCTTCGCCTCTGAATATATCTCCTTCGGCTCAATGGATTTTTCTCGCTTAGTGAAATTACCTTCTTTGGCTCACTGGATTCATCATCTTCGGCTTATTGGATTTTTTCTTCGTCGGATTCATCTTATAAGATTCATCTATATGGATATTACTGGTTTACTGTTATACAACATTACCCGAGGCGTTTCGGGTCAGTGGATTTATCATTTAGGATTATTACTGGATTTATTTTCCTCGGCGGATTCATCTTCTATGCTTATTACTGGATTCTTCGGTTCAATGGACTCATCCTCTATGTGGATCCATATTATATTATTGTTAATGGTTTCGTCTTAAATGGCTTCACCTTATATGACGCAACGATTCCGTCAACTTCTTCCGACATCACGACTAACACTCGGGGGCTCGACAACGACTTCGCCGCGGGTCACAACAGCTATACGGCGCCCAAGCAACAATCATAACGTTACCCGGCTCGGCTATTTCTTCATCAACCATTTGGTGACATCTATTATCGCTATTTGGTGGTTTCTACTTCGGCTCGACTTCTTCTATGCAGTCGAAGACTTTATTGCGCGTCGACTCTGGCCGTATCTAATAAGATAAGTGTTTCCTTTTAATTTACATAAAGTTGATTATCATTTACTTTTGCCGCACACGACACTCGGGGGGGGGGGCTGTGCGGCATAAATTCACTTTACATATCATCGAATCCGAGCATCTGACACCGCATGTGAAAAAGAGAGTCAAGCAAAAGATGGAAAAAGTTTGTTTATTTGTGCAGGAGAAAGCAAATTTCAAAGTATACAAGTTCTTGAGCCTATGTCCGGATGCGCGCACCCGACCATAGCCTCGGGGGCTACTCCCATCGGGAGCGCTAGCCGCGCACCCGAAGAAATTGTCTTCAAGAGAGAACCCGACACAATCTTCTTTAGGGAGTAAGCCGACGAAATCTTCTTTAGGGAGGAACCCGACGAAATCTTCTTCAGGGAGAACCCGACGAAATTGCCTTCAAGATAGGACTGGACCCGACGAATTTTTTCCTGAACGAGAAACCCGAAAATATTTCCTCAAGGAGAACCCGACGAAATTGTCTTCAAGAGAGGACAAGATCCGACGAAATTTTTCCTCAAGGAGGACCCGAAGAATTTTCCTCAAGGAGGACCCGAAGAATTTTCCTCAAGGAGGACCCAAAGAAATTTTTTCAAGGAGAAACTTGACGAAATTTTTATCAAGGAGGAACCCAAAAAAAAAGTGGAAAAATCTTCGGGTTCATTAACTCGTCATTTATTCCGAACAAGAGCATCGGCGAGGTACCTAACGGAAATATAGAAGAACCTAATATATTCGGCTATCCCATCACACCCGGAAAATATAGAAGAGCCCAAAAATGGGTCATTACATCAGCCGAACAAGGCACTAGACAATATATTCTCTGAGCGCGTCCGCCGTGGGAAAAACTCCGAATGGCGTGACTCGTAAAAAGGACACGAAGGTAAGACCCCAGGATCCATCCTGTGTGGCGTGGCATCGCACCCGAATGCGCTCTGCCACTTTTTTCCACATCAATAGATGTGAAGAAAAATCCCAGCAGACGCGCTGTGGACCCGATAATTTTGCTGGAATTCAGTTTCGGTAAGTCCTAAAGTGGCACGTTCTAATTACGCCAGTATCCCGAATTCGTGTCCGGGGACGCGAGTTTGAAGTAGGTTTATCCGGATTTTGCTGGAAATCAGTTTCGGTAAGTCCTAAAGCGGCACATTCTGAACCAGCCGCATTTACCAATATCCCTCTACAATATATTTGATAAAGAAAATATAGTGTCTCTTTGGTCTCGAAGAATTTGAAAAAGAGAAAAAGCATAGAAATTTCATTCGATTATGTAAATATATAAAGGTTAGTAGACTCAACGCGACTCTGCGACTCGAGTGGAGCCTACTCCCATCGGGAACGTTGGATTTCATTAAGTCCTCCAACAGGGTCGATAAAAAGAGGGATGCACCCAGAAATATAGTCAAGTTCTTCATCGAGTAGTACAACTTGAGTCTATGCCCTAGTGCAAGCACTTATCCATAGACTCGGGGGCTACTCCCATCGGGAGCGCTGCCGCGCACCCGATAGAAAAAATAATTTCGAGAATCGTCGATATCATCTACGCTACACATGATCTACGACATGGACCGCGCCTTGTATTTCTTCGACATCGGAGATGGTTATGCTTGGAGTCTCTACGAAAGTCTTTGACTTCCCTAGACACTCGGGGGCTACTGACATGGGTATACCCTTCGGGTACCCATTATTAGTATACCTGGCTCGGCTCGGCTCGGCCCAATATGGAGAAGGCCCAACAAGGCAACCCGAAGAAGTAGTCGACTAGGACTCTTGTAAAACCCTAGGCTGGCTGCATATATAAAGCCAGCCAGGGCACCCGATAGAAAGAAGGCTAACATATAGACAACATAGTTCCGCTACGGCGGCACCCTGTAAACATACATATGATCATATACTGGATTGCTAGCAGCACGTAGGGATCCTCCACCGAGGGGACCCGAAGCTGGGTACGTCGTGTGCCTAATCTCGCTCCCGGAATCTCCATCATCACTCTTCCCGAAACCCAAGTCTACAATACGTAGGCATTGACAAGTCGATACCTTGTCACCCGTGGCCTCGAAAACACCTCTGATGGACCCAAACAAGGGAAAGGATCCGATGTACACTGGTAGGGCCAAGTACCGGAACCCGTCACCTCCGCCGCGGAACCCGCGTCCTCCTCCACCACCTCGCTGCCGTAGTCCAGCCAGAAACACCAGACCCCATGGGCCTGGTGGAATTAATATCCACGACAATGTGGTACCTCAGAGGAATAGGAACATGGAGCGCACGTCGGACCCTCGTCGGAGCCGGAACGAAGAACGCTTGCCCGAGCCCCGCAGAAGCCGGAACGAAGGAGGCGACCGCCATCATGGAGAAGGTAGCCACCGAAGCCAGAGTCAGTGATACGTCTCCAACGTATCTATAATTTCTGATGTTCCATGTTTGTTTTATGACAATACCTACATGTTTTATACATACTTTATGATGATTTTATGCGTTTTCTGGAACTAACCTATTGACGAGATGCCGAAGTGCCAGTCCTGTTTTCTGCTGTTTTTGGTTTCAGAAATCCTAGTAAGGAAATATTCTCGAAATTGGACGAAATCAACGCCCAGAACCTTATTTTTCCCGGAAGCTTCCAGATCACCGAAGAGATTACGAAGTGGGGCCACGAGGCGGTGACACAATAAGGCGGCGCGGTCTAGGGGGGCGCCCCCCCTACTGTGAGGGGGCCCCAGACCCCTTCCGACTCCGTTTCTCCGCCTATTTAAGCCGTCCTGACCTAAAAACTTCGGATGGAAGAGCCACGGTACGAGAAACCATCCAGAGCCGCCACCATCGCGAAGCCAAGATCTGGGGGACAAGAGTCTCTGTTCCGGCACGCCGCCGGGACGGGGAAGTGCCCCCGGAAGGCTTCTCCATCGACACCGCTGCCATCTCCACCGCCATCTTCATCACCGCTGCTGTCTCCCATGAGGAGGGAGTAGTTCTCCATCAAGGCTAAGGGCTGTACTAGTATCTATGTGGTTAATCTCTCTCCTATGTACTTCAATACAATGATCTCATGAGCTTCCTTACATGATTGAGATTCATATGAGTTTTGTATCACTATTCATCTATGTGCTACTCTAGTGATGTTATTAAAGTAGTCTATTCCTCCTGCACGGTGTAATGGTGACAGTGTGTGCATCGTGTAGTACTTGGCGTAGGTTATGATTGTAATCTCTTGTAGATTATGAAGTTAATTATTGCTATGATAGTATTGATGTGATCTATTCCTCCTTCATAGTGTGATGGTGACAGTGTGCATGCTATGTTAGTTCTTGGTTTAGTTGTGATGATCTATCATGCACTCTAAGGTTATTTAAACATGAATATCGAATATTGTGGAGCTTGTTAACTCCGGCATTGAGGGTTCGTGTAATCCTACACAATTAGTGGTGTTCATCATCCAACAAGAGAGTGTAGAGTATAGCATTTATCTATTTTGTTATGTGATCAATGTTGAGAGTGTCCACTAGTGAAAGTATAATCCCTAGGCCTTGTTCCTAAATACTGCAATCATCGCTGCTTGTTTACTGTTTTACTGCATCTGTATTGCCTGCAATATTACCACCATCAACCACACACCAGTTGTAGCATCAAGCTATTTTCTGGTGCCATTACTACTGCTCATATATATTCATACCACCTGTGTTTCACTATCTCTTCGCCGAACTAGTGCACCTATACATCTGACAAGTGTATTAGGTGTGTTGGGGACACAAGAGACTTCTTGCTTTGTGGTTGCAGGGTTGCTTGAGAGGGATATCTTTGACCTTTTCCTCCCTGAGTTCGATAAACCTTGGGTGATCCACTTAAGGGAAACTTGCTGCTGTTCTACAAACCTCTGCTCTTGGAGGCCCAACACTGTCTACAAGAATAGAAGCACCCGTAGACATCAAGCACTTTTCTGGCGCCGTTACCGGGGAACGAAGGAAAGCTACACCATTTCCACCCTCGTCAACCACGCGCCAGTCCTGGACAACATCAAGCACTTTTCTGGCGCCGTTGCCGGGGAGGAAAGGTAAAAGGCACTCACACTCCGGATCTCGGCTACTAAGCTATTTTCCGGTGCCGTTGTAAGTGCTCGAAGCTATTTCCTTTAGATCCTGCAATTGCATCTTTTTGTTTCTTGTTTTACACTAGTTTGGCATAATGGAAAGCAACAATGAGCTTTTAAAATTATTTCCCGAGTTAAGACATGGATGGTTTGATGCGAAAATTAAAAAACCCATGGAACATATTAGTATGAACACTTTGAACACCATTGTTGCTAATGATATGGAAAATTCTAAGCTTGGGGAAGCTGGATTTGATGAGCATGATCTTTTTAGTCCCCCAAGCATTGAGGAGAAAATTTTCTTTGACGATACTTTGCCTCCTATTTATGATGATTATAATGATACTAGTCTTTTAGTACCGCCTGTTATGGAGGATAAATTTGATTATGATTACATTATGCCTCCTACATTTGATGATGAGAATAATAATGATAGCTACTTTGTTGAATTTGCTCCCACTACAACTAATAAAATTGATTATGCCTATGTGGAGAGTAATAATTTTATGCATGAGACTCATGATAAGAATGCTTTATGTGATAGTTATATTGTTGAGTTTGCTCATGATGCTACTCGATATTATTATGAGAGAGGAAAATATGGTTGTAGAAATTTTCATGTTACTAAAACACCTCTCTATATGCTGAAAATCTTGAAGCTGCACTTGTTTTATCTTTCTATGCTTGTTGCATTATGCTTCATGAACTTGTTTATTTACAAGATTCCTTTTCATAGGAAGCATGTTAGGCTTAAATGTGTTTTGAATTTGCCTCTTGATGCTCTCTTTTGCTTCAAATACTATTTCTTGCGAGTGCATCATTAAAACTGCTGAGCCCATCTTAATGGCTATAAAGAAAGAAATTCTTGGGAGATAACCCATGTGTTTATTTTACTACAGTAATTTTGTTTAATATTTGTGTCTTGGAAGTTGTTACTACTGTAGCAACCTCTCCTTATCTTAGTTTTGTTGCATTTTTGTGCCAAGTAAAGTCTTTGATAGTAAGGTTCATACTAGATTTGGATTACTGCGCAGAGACAGATTTCTTGCTGTAACGAATCTGGGCCTAATTCTCTGTAGGTAACTCAGAAAATTCTGCCAATTTACGTGAGTGATCCTCAGATATGTACGCAACTTTCATTCAATTTGAGCATTTTCATTTGAGCAAGTCTGGTGCCTCTATAAAATTCGTCTTTACGAACTGTTCTGTTTTGACAGATTCTGCCTTTTATTTCGCATTGCCTCTTTTGCTATGTTGGATGGATTTCTTTGTTCCATTAACTTCCAGTAGCTTTGTGCAATGTCCAGAAGTGTTAAGAATGATTATGTCACCTCTGAACATGTGAATTTTTGATTGTGCACTAACCCTCTAATGAGTTTGTTTCGAGTTTGGTGTGGAGGAAGTTTTCAAGGGTCAAGAGAGGAGGATGATACAATATGATCAAGAAGAGTGAAAGCTCTAAGCTTGGGGATGCCCCGGTGGTTCATCCCTGCATATTTCAAGAAGACTCAAGCATCTAAGCTTTGGGATGCCCAAGGCATCCCCTTCTTCATCGACAACATTATCAGGTTCCTCTAGTGAAACTATATTTTTATTCCATCACATCTTATGCACTTTACTTGGAGCGTCTGTGTGCTTTTATTTTCGTTTTTGTTATTTTCATTCTCTGAATAAATGCTTGTGTGGGAGAGAGACACGCTCCGCTGGTTCATATGAACACATGTGTTCTTAGCTTTTAATTTTCATGGCGAAGGTTGAAACTGCTTCGTTAATTGTTATATGGTTGGAAACGGGAAATGCTACATGTAGTAATTGGTATGATGTCTTGAATAACTTGATACTTAGCAATGATTATGCTCATGTTTAAGCTCTTGCATCATATGCTTTGCACCTATTAGTGAAGAAATACATAGAGCTTGCTAAAATTTGGTTTGCATGATTGGTCTCTCTAAGGTCTAGACATTTTCTAGTAAGGGTTTGAACAACAAGGAAGACAATGTATAGTCTTATAATGCTTGCAATATGTCTTTTATGTGAGTTTTGCTGTACCGGTTCATACTTGTGTTTGTTTTAAATAGCCTTGCTAGCCTAAGCCTTGTATTGAGAGGAAATACTTCTCGTGCATCCAAATCCTTGAGCCAAACACTATGCCATTTGTGTCCACCATACCTACCTACTACATGGTATTTCTCTGCCATTCCAAAGTAAATTGCTTGAGTGCTACCTTTAAACACTTCAAATATTATCATCTCTGATTTGTGTCAATATTTTATAGCTCATGAGGAAGTATGTGGTATTTATCTTTCAATCTTGTTGGGCAACTTTCACCAATGGACTAGTGGCTTCATCCGCTTATCCAATAATTTTGCAAAAAGAGCTGGCAATGGGGTTCCCAGTCCCAAATTAATTAACCTTCATAATTTTACAAAAATAGACACTCCTCCATGGTATGTGATTGTTGGACGGCACCCGGGGATTCGGTTAGCCATGGCTTGAGAAAGCAAAGGTGGGGAGGAGTGTCATCTCAATAAAACTAAAATAAAAAATGCACTCCTTCATGGTATGAGATTGTTGGCAGGCACCCGAGGATTCGGTTAGCCATGGTTTGTGAAAGTAAAGGTTGGAAGGAGTGCCACCCAAAAATAAAAATGTTTCATGGGAGCCGCTCTTTGAAGGTTTGTCTGGCAAGGGGGTTAGAGTACCCGCTACCATTCGTTGACAACAACAAACACCTCTCAAAATCTATTATATTATTAAAACAACAAACAACCAACGGTTTAGATTAGCTAGGCTAAAACAAATAAAAAACAACCGTCAAGATTAACTTCCTAAATCCTAACCCCCTCCGGCTCCGGCTGTGGATTTTGATATGCACATATAGAACCCACGTCTATCCCATCTAAGAGACGTACAAACGATCCAGTTTCAAGTCCGATCTGCCGCCGCCTGCCCGCCAGCGCCGCCGCTCCGCATAGCTCTGCCGGATATATGATATTCTAATTCTGACCGGAGCAGATCTTCCTCCACACAAACCGCACGATGCGTCAAACACTCCCGGCCGGACCCGACGCCGTCGCAGCAGCAATAACCGCCGGAAGCCGCCAGATTCCGGTGGACGTGCAACACTCCTCCGGTTCCGGTGGATGTGCAACATCTTTGGTGTCAAGCTCGACTCGCTTCAGAAGCAGCACGAGGACTCCAAGTCTGATCTCCATCGCCTCAACATAACTGATCCATCTTTCCATCGTGGTCCGTCGTCCAACACAGTTGGGAGATTTCCGTATTGAGCTGGTTGGTGGACGTCCGATCCGGAGCAAACAACATGTTTCTATAGATATCTGTGGCCAGATCGGCTTATTACGTCTCCAGGCAGTGGGATCCAAAGTGGTCAGGCGCTTTCAGGAGCAAACCATCCACATGACATAATCAAAGGTAAACCATGGCCGCTTAATTGTCGTGGCTTAATTGAAGGCTGCAACAATCGATCCATGCACATGCTCTTGGTCCTTGAACATCGCTGATGATAGGTCAATCAACTGCAGATGCCTCTGATGCTTAACAGCCAGTAGATGAAGCAACCATGCTAAGAAGCGTGGGTGAGGTGCTTCTCTTCCTCCCGTGGATCCAGGTTTTCAGCTGGACAAGAGAACGCAACTGTCAGGTCTAACGGCTAATGTTTTTCAGGCTTTTTAAAGTAGGACTGTCGTTCAAAGAAAGTGGTTACCTGTAATATATGACAATGATGTAGATTTATTATCATGCCAGATGTTTTTCCAGTGTTTTGCCACAATGGAGTGCGGCGATCTTTTTCCGTACGGTCGTGGCAGGAAATCACTACCCTGTCAATCAGCTACACCAATGAGACCCATCGTCACGATCTCCAGTCCCAGCCTCAGTGCAGGCATCGTACACCAGGCGATGCCCTACAAAGGCATCAGGTAATAGTTGGATTGGGAGCGGACTACATAAAGGCATAGGCTCTTGGGCTCAATTCGCAGATGGTGGTGCTCCATTACATGTTGGGATTAGTTGTTTTTGATTTAGTGATATACTGAAATTTCACATATTTGCCTTTCAATTCTAAATTGAATTTCTAAAATAATTTTTATTGATTTCGGTTGTATAAGATGATTTTTTAACAATTTGTAAACAGATCAAATTATTATGAGCTATCAATCTAGGCCAGTAAGACTGGGTCGATGCTCTACACCATTATTGAAGGAACTGGTGGAAACTCCCCAAATTCATGGTGATCGCGAGGTAATATCTAGACCTTTAAGAAAAGGATGTTAGTAATATTAATTATGTATTTGTCCTCATTTTTTTTGGTTTGAATTGAACATTAAACAAAAGAAAGGAAGGCCATGTAAATACTATTAGTTTGCTCGAAATACATATGAACCAACATTTGTTCCGAAGAATAACAGGCCGCACCTGTGTGACCAAGATATATATGCCCAGCATATACGCTTGATATACAGCTGCGCCATCCGTCAAGTGACATTTGGTCCCCTTTTTTTTGGCAGAACGTTCCGTTTGCAGTAGGCCACAAAAATGGGCTAGATATATAGCTGCATAATGAGCATTTTTTTCGCCGAGGGGATGTCTGCCAAGTAAGCATATGCCTAGCATATTTCAGACTTTTCCAAGTGTACTTGGCGCTCGGCAAAAAGGATATTTTCTATAGCGATCACTTTAATTAGAATTTAGGTAAAATATAAGCTTACAAAATATTTTAAGTTGGTGCACTATCATAATTTTTTTTGGAGTAGTGAACGGCAATGACCAGCACTAACCAAAATTTATTTATCTATTAGTTTTACATGCGCGAATAAGCTAAGGAGGTTCCCTACACAGTTACATCAAGCATTTTTCTAATACTTCTCTGTGTTAATGTTTGCAGGTCTTAATATCATTTAGGGAGTATAATCATGTGGCACCTAGGAGTGTTCCAACAAATTGGCTATCCTAGGAGCGTAACATTCTTGCTACATGATTTGCACAAGATAGCCATATTGTGCTTTAACGATATTTAAAAAATTGATAGTTAGTCGGCGATGATGTAATGTTTAATTAGAGAGTTGGGAGGGGTGGGCCGCACTAACATTAGGTAGGATCATCAGCCAAGAAGGGCCTTGGTTGCTCATATTTGAGAAGTGGTAGTTGGATGATATTTCCTCTTTCATTCGTATAATTAATTTATTATAATAAAAATATCACTTTTTTACCTATTTTCCTGGTCCATGCATTTATCATAGATGCTTCGTTATCTAACCCTGGGCCGTTAAACAAAAACACTGATTTTCAATTTCTCATAATACTACCTATTTTATCTTCTCGATATGCAGTAAGTTAAAACGTTGAGTTATTTCTTCGTTTTCCATCAATTTAGTTTCATATATTCAAATAATAATTAATATATTTCGTTTTCAATGCATTTACCTCTTTTTGTTTATTCATCAATATTATAGTATAGCACATGAATAACTGAAGTTCTCGAATAAAATATAAGAAAGACAAAAACTTTGATGCTCTTTACTGAAATTGATCTGCAATAAAATGATAGGTTCAATCATGTATCTTACACCTTCAAGTGTTTCTATGTGTTACAAATTTCTATATGTATGTTATGGAAAAGTAGAACCTTAAAAATTGCATTGATGTTAAAGCATATATAGTTTTTATTTTGTATGCAAATACTATAGATAGCAATATACTCCATTGTAAAACAAGCATGCATCTCCATTATAGGTACATTATGAGTATTATTTTAACTCTTTTATGTCAGCATTGAACCATCCAACAAGCATGTTTCTTCACTACAAAACTGTTGGTTAAGGAGATTTATAAAAAATTGACGATAATTGAATAAATGGAAAATAAATGTTAAATTTATTTAATGGTCTAATAAGAATTAATAAATGATCTAGCATGTATCAAATGTTATCATAAATAGAATATATAAGTAAACCATTCATACAAATATACCAATGAATAAAATTGTAAGTGATAAAATGAAATAACTACAAAAAATAATTTAATAATAGTCGCACTATCAACTCCCAAATAATCTAGCCGCGCAAATGCGCGGGCCACTCTGCTAGTTTACTTTTATGCTCTCTTTATGTTTCAAAATAAAAGCTCTAGCACAAATATAGCAATCAATGCTTCCCTCTGCGAAGGGCCTTTCTTCTACTTTTATGTTGAGTCAGTTCACCTATTTCTCTCCACCTCAAGAAGCAAACACTTGTGTGAACTGTGCATTGATTCCTACATACTTGCATATTGCACTTATTATATTACTTTATGTTGACAATATCCATGAGATATACATGTTACAAGTTGAAAGCAACCGCTGAAACTTAATCTTCCTTTGTGTTGCTTCAATGCCTTTACTTTGAATCTATTGCTTTATGAGTTAACTCTTATGCAAGACTTATTGATGCTTGTCTCGAAAGTACTATTCATGAAAAGTCTTTGCTATATGATTCAATTGTTTACTCATTGTCTTTACCATTACTTTGAATCACTTAATTCATCTCATATGCTTTACAATAGTATGATCAAGATTATGTTGGTAGCATGTCACTTCAGAAATTATCTTTTATCGTTTACCTACTCGAGGACGAGTAGGAACTAAGCTTGGGGATGCTGATACGTCTCCAACGTATCTATAATTTCTGATGTTCCATGCTTGTTTTATGACAATACCTACATGTTTTATACATACTTTATGATGATTTTATGCGTTTTCCGGAACTAACCTATTGACGAGATCTCGAAGTGCCAGTTCCTGTTTTCTGCTATTTTTGGTTTCACAAATCCTAGTAAGGAAATATTCTCGGAATTGGACGAAATCAACGCCCAGAACCTTATTTTTCCCGGAAACTTCCAGAGCACCGAAGAGATTACGAAGTGGGGCCACGAGGCGGTGACACAATAAGGCGGCGCGGCCTAGGGGGGGCGTGCCCCCCTACTGTGAGGGGGCCCCAGACCCCTTCCGACTCCGTTTCTCCGCCTATTTAAGCCGTCCTGACCTAAAAACTTCGGACGGAAGAGCCACGGTACGAGAAACCATCCAGAGCCGCCGCCATCGCGAAGCCAAGATCTGGGGGACAGGAGTCTCTGTTCCGGCACGCCGCCGGGACGGGGAAGTGCCCCCGGAAGGCTTCTCCATCGACACCGCTGCCATCTCCACCGCCATCTTCATCACCGCTGGTTGTCTCCCATGAGGAGGGAGTAGTTCTCCATCGAGGCTAAGGGCTGTACCGGTAGCTATGTGGTTAATCTGTCTCCTATGTACTTCAATACAATGATCTCATGAGCTGCCTTACATGATTGAGATTCATATGAGTTTTGTATCACTATTCATCTATGTGCTACTCTAGTGATGTTATTAAAGTAGTCTATTCCTCCCGCACGGTGTAATGGTGACAGTGTGTGCATCGTGTAGTACTTGGCGTAGGTTATGATTGTAATCTCTTGTAGATTATGAAGTTAATTATTGCTATGATAGTATTGATGTGATCTATTCCTCATTCATAGTGTGATGGTGATAGTGTGCATGCTATGTTAGTACTTGGTTTAGTTGTGTTGATCTATCATGCACTCTAAGGTTATTTAAACATGAATATCGAATATTGTGGAGCTTGTTAACTCCGGCATTGAGGGTTCGTGTAATCCTACACAATTAGTGGTGTTCATCATCCAACAACAGAGTGTAGAGTATAGCATTTATCTATTTTGTTATGTGATCAATGTTGAGAGTGTCCACTAGTGAAAGTATAATCCCTAGGCCTTATTCCTAAATACTGCAATCATCGCTGCTTGTTTACTGTTTTACTGCATCTGTACTGCCTGCAATATTACCACCATCAACCACACGCCAGTTGTAGCATCAAGCTATTTTATGGTGCCGTTACTACTGCTCATATATATTCATACCACCTGTATTTCACTATCTCTTCGCCGAACTAGTGCACCTATACATCTGACAAGTGTATTAGGTGTGTTGGGGACACAAGAGACTTCTTGCTTTGTGGTTGCGGGGTTGCTTGAGAGGGATATCTTTGACCTCTTCCTCCCTGAGTTCGATAAACCTTGGGTGATCCACTTAAGGGAAACTTGTTGCTGTTCTACAAACCTCTGCTCTTGGAGGCCCAACACTGTCTACAAGAATAGAAGCACCCGTAGACATCAGTCAGTAGCATGAAGGGCGTGGAGAATCTGAAGGTAGAAGAAAAAGGTCCCATAAGCCCCCTCGTAGATCTCCCTCCCCACCACCTAGTGGAGGAGGTGGAGGCGGAGGCGGAGGCCGGAGATCTCGCTCCCGTTCAAAATCCCCCCGCAACGGCCCGCACGACGCAAGGGAACGTCTCAACGAATACAGATCTGAATACATTGGCCCAAAATGCTTTAGCAGGATGATCCGAGAGGAGCCAACACCAGAAGGCTTGAACCTTAAGCTACCCGCAAATCTGAAGCATTACGATGGCAGCGAAAGGCCCGATACCTGGATCGAAGACTACTTCAATGTAGTCAGCTTTGCCGGAGGGAACCAGAAAATAGCCTGCCGCATGCTTCAGTTGTACTTTATTGGTCCAGCCCATACCTGGCTCAGTGACCTCCCGGAAAACTCCATCTTTTTTGCTGGTTTGACCTGAAGATCGCCTTCGAGAAACACTTCAGGGGCACCTACAAGAGACCTACCACAACTAGCGACCTGCAGGCATGTATCCAAAAAAAGGGTGAAACCTCACAGAATTTTCTCACTCGGTGGTTGGCAACCAGAAACGAGTGCGAGAACATGGATAACCGCACAACTATGCACGCCTTCATAGGTGGTTTTAGAGGGTAGGACTGCTCCGGCAAAAGCTTACTTGCCTGATCAACGAGAACAATCTGATTTTGGATGACATGATCGGCATTGCAAGTACTCACACCGCCGCAGATGATGACGGGTGGAGAACTTACAGCCACAGCCATACCCCTGCACCAACAAAAGAAGAACCGTGATAACGGCGGCAACAACAACAACAACAACAAGCGGAAGAACCCCTCCGACGACCAGAAGAGCGGCGGATCCGACATGGTCGCCATGATGTTCCAACGCGGAGGTCAAGGAGGTGGAAGAGGCCGCGACCGTGGTGGCGGAGCCAGCAGGGGCCAACTGCGCACTGACAAGGTCACCGTTGCCGGAACCCGTGCTCCCCAGACCTACGAAGAATACAAGAATATGCCATGCTTAGCCCATATGGATCTGGCTACTGGAAAGTCCTCCCACATCAATCGCAACTTCAAGTGGGTTAATGATCTCAAAACAGATCCGGAAGCAGGATACAAGCGCGCCTGGAAGCATCGCCCTCGCGGCAAAGGAGCCAAGGGCTAGAACAGGGAAAAGGACGAGGATAGTTCCGAGGCAATGGATGAGGATGACGCTTCGCCGGATCCCAAAGAGGATTCCGTAGCTAACAAATCTAACCCTTTCGTCAAAAAGAGTGTTGGTGAATACCACACCTTCCCCCAATGGTCCGGGCCAAGAAATCGGCCCCTTCGGATCCTAAACGCCACAATTCCGGCTGTGCTGCAGTATGTCAAGTGGTCAGAATAACCCTGCACCTTAGACAGGGCGGATCACCCAACCATCATCACAAAAGAGTGCTACGGCCTGGTTGTGAGTCCCTGCATCGACGGGTACAACTTCTCCAAGTGCCTTATGGATGGTGGAGCTATCCTGAATATCATGTACCTGGAGACTCTGGAGAGGATGAACCTTACCAAGGAGCAGCTTAAGCACAACACCACTGAGTTTCATGGTGTTGTTCCGGGTAAAAAGGCAAAATCCCTGGGCAGCATCAAACTTCCAGTGGCCTTCGATGATGTCAACAATTTCTGTGAAGAGATGATCACGTTCGAAGTTGTGCCCTTCAAGAGCTCTTACCATGTCATCTTCGGCAGGCCCACCTACCACAAGTTCCACGCAAGGGCATGCTACATCTACAATAAGCTCAAGATTCTGGGTCCTAACGGTATGATCATCGTATCCGGTGACTACAAGAAAGCTCGAGACTTCGAGGAGGGCGAAGCTGCCTTTGCAGAATCTGTGATATATGGAGAGGAGCTGCAAGGCTACAGGGCCACGGTGGATCCGAAAGAGATGCATACCACCAAGAAGCAGATCTCCGAACATAAGACCTCGTTCAAGGCCGCGATAGACACCAAGAAGGTTGACCTCATCGAAGGCGATGCCACCAAGCAAGTGTCTGTTGGAGCTGGCTTAGAACCCAAATAGGAAGGCACGCTCGTTGAGTTCCTTAGAGCTAACATGGATATCTTCGCATGGCAACCTTCTGACATGTCCGGAGTACCAAGGGAAATCGCCGAGCACTACCTCAACATAAATCCGGGTGCAAAACCGGTTAAGCAAGCTATGCGACACGTTGGTGATAAGAAGCGCCGCACCATAGGGATGGAATTAACAAAGTTACTAGAGGCAGGATTTGTAGTAGAAGTTATCCATACTGATTGGGTCACAAACCATGTCCTTCTACCCAAAAAGAATTCTGAAATACTAAGAATGTGCATCGATTACTCCGGCTTGAATAAGCATTGTCCGAAGGATCCGTCCCCCCCTACCGCGCATTGACCAAGTCATTGATTCGACGGCAGGGGCGGAACTTCTGTGTTTTTTCTTGACGCATATTCTGGGTATCACCAGATCCGTATGAAGAGGCCGACCAAAAGGCGACCTTGTTCATCACACCCTTTGGCACTTTGTAATATCCCAGTATTTGGGGTTACAAAAAGAGAGGAAACAGATGTGTGCATTGCATTCATGCATAGAAAATCCGGGGAATTTTCGCGTTTTTGTTTAAAACCATCAAAGTGACCGAGGTTTCTTACATCGATGGAATTAAGTTAGTCATCGATGTGGGCGTGACACATTTCGACATGACCTTTGTGAATTCATGTGTTTTGGGGAAAACAAATTCGAATCCAAATCAAATATGGTAATATGAATTCAAATAAGATATTGGATTGAAATTTGAAATCTAAATTATAATATGAAATACAGTATATAAGAGTTAACACATTTGATAATTCAAAGTAGATAAATAATTTGAATCTTATTACAATTATCATAATTCAATTATTTACAAGCTACAAAAGAAATAGAAGATTACAAAGAAACAAAAAGAATCCCTAAATCTAATCTTGATATTCTTGTTCTACTTTTCCCTGCAAAACAAACAACAAAGACAAAGAAGATAATTTTGTTATGATTAAAATGTTGCCATCATCAAAGATGAGGCATCTTAATGTTTAAGAACTCAACTAGTAGACATTAGGAACTTGTCCTAATATCTAAGTGTCAGCTAGAGGGATCAATCTCAATCTATAAGCAACTTCGGATTATGGATCATCTTTGTATCATAAAAGGGGCAAATGGATCATTAGGATCACGAGGCAACAAGGACAAGAGGCAACATTAAGATCCGATTCTATTAGGCGTCAAGGCAAATAATTAATCCCTCTAACTTAGTCAAGTTCTTATTTTAAGAAAACCCACAAATTACTCTAAATAGATCATCCTTGACATGGCATAGTCAATATGATCCTAAGCCCACTAACCATAAACCACTTAATAATTAAGCAAAGCTTAATTAAACTTTAGGGGCATACTGGAGGTATTTAGCTCACACAATAATATTAGCCAATATGGATTAACCACTTGGCAACACATAAAAGAATGGTCAAGCAAGGGATAAAGATCACTCAGACGTTGCTTGTGCTAGGAGGAGAAGAAAGGGAAGTTGTTCTCTAGCACCAGATAAAGGGCCACATAATAGCAGCACAGTCACCACACGCAGCTATGTGCTATCAAACCCACAGGTACTGCTCAGCAGTACATAAACAGCACCACACCGTACCAACAGCTTCCCTAGGACAACTACACACCCGCTGCACCAACAGTTCATTCAGTAGTCAATCTATCCATCAGATATCAGCAAGAACACACCATCCTCCACTAGAACAATACACCAGATAAACCACTGAATCAATAATTAGATCTGAGGAAACCAACCAAGCAGATCAGGAGCTAGGAGGATCAAGCATGCAACCAGAAGCAGGTTAGATCATCAGCCAGAAGGTCAAGCTACATAAGTGAAGCAGGTATACATCAACTGAAGATGATGAAGCATCTGTTCTTAATTTGCATATATATCCCGGAGAAAATAAAAGAGTAATATTCAAAGCAAGCAAATCCATCTACCCTTCAACTAGAACTTGCCTAGGAGGATTTGATGGATTATTTCTCTCAGACTTGGCATAGAAGTGCTATGCCCAGTTCATCACCGAGAATCTTATAAAATAGTCATCAATAGTATCTGTTCTTATTTTAAATTGGTGCCTCAGCCTATGCATCATTGGCAAGGCTAGAAGATCAAGCCATATATGTTCTTATCAGCTTAAGATTATCCAACAAGGGACAGCAAGATCCAACTGTAAAAATCCAACATTGGAGAAAAAATTCATCTCTTGGTTATTATTGAGCAACCAGATCATATTCCAGAATCTACAAAAGCATTCCTTGTGCACTACAGCACAATTCTGTCCAGGATCATATATATACATATGCTTTAGCCATTATCATAAGCAAACAGTTAATAATCAACATATTAAAGAAATCTACTTAGGGTCCAGGAAAACAATCCCAGGCCAACCAAGTAGTACCATAATCGCAGCATAGCACTGTAAGCATGCATATGAGCTCAAAATCAAACTACCAGGCCAATCATCAAGTAAATTGTCCTTTTGTAGCAACAATATCCGTATCTTATTGTCCGCACTCATATATGAGTTAAATAGGGTACCACACTATCACAACAATCTCAAGTTAAAGATTAAGCCACACATAGCACAAGCCAGTGAGCAATTAAATCAGGGAATGGTCAGCCCCGAACCACACCTCACAAAAAGCTATAATACATGCCGGGATGAGTCATATTGAGGCATTGAATCAAGCACAAGGTACTGGATCATCTGGCAGCATTACACACATATATATCACCAATATCACCTCGTAACCACAATCTTTCAATAGTCAATTGAATGAACCAGTACAACCACAAGCTAGTAGCCAATTGAATCAGACATGCTAATTTAGCTCCAGTACAACTTCACCAGAGGCAGTGTATACTCAACAATATTGCAACAAATAGCACTATGACCATAGGCAGAGGAGTAAGGAAGGAGATAGCTCACAGTGCATTCCAGGGAGGAGATGAAGCAGTCGACGCCGGGGTTGCAGTCGCAGACGCCGTCCGGCCGGCGTCGAGGATGAAGTAGTCACCGCCGCACCACACCACCATCCCATGTCATCTCCTCCACAGCGCCACTAATCCACCACCAAAGCAACCGACCAGTAAATGGAGGGTGTCGGGGTTGCAGACACTGCCGTCCGCCGGCGCCAGGTAGAGCACGTCGTGGCAGTTCAGAGCCCGCCTCGCCGGTGCCAGAGAGGAAAGGAAGCAGCCGGGGACGCAGGCACAGGAGCCGCGCCGCAAGCACGAGCCCTACGGCTCAGGTTCTGCGGACGTCCACGCGCAGGTGCTGGAGGATGGTGCTGTTGCGGAGATCCGTATAGGAGTCGGTGGCGGAGCCCACGCTCTCAGGCGGCCGGCGATGGCCGAAGCAGCAGCAGGTGACGGTAGAATCGCCGGTGACCATTAGGGTTTCCGGGGTCGTGGGCGAGCAACCGGGGCCATGGGAATCAAATCAAGGAGAGGGATTCGTAGAGCATGAGGAGGCGGAGCAGATCCGGCTAACGACGGCGCCGGAGTGTGCCGGAGGCAGCGAGGAGATAGCGGCAGCGCGGCGGAGCCATGGTCGCCTGGCAGGTGCGAGAGGAGCAGAGAGGAACGAGAGAGGGGAGAGGAGTGCTGGGGGTCGGTGGCCGAACGGGTTCGGTCCACTCGACCTAATCCAGCCAGGTTGGGCCGGGCCTGGTTGACCAGGTCTTGGGCCAAACTATTGGGCCATTTGGTCCAATATTTTTCCTTTCTTCTTTATTTCCTTTTCTATAAGATTTTATCATTTACAAATTAATTAGATAACAACAAATAAATGAAAGTGGGTAACAGAAAATTACCTCTATAATAATATATAACAAATCATTTAGAAACTAAAGAAACAATAATTTGGAGTTTCCTCTAGATTTGAAAAAGAGTAATGTTAAATCTTAAACAATTAAAACCTAAAAACTACGCATATAATTTCTTGTTTCAATTCTTCACATAAATAAAATATTAAATATTTCTTCACATTAATATGCCATATAAAACAACAATTGTTTCTTAATGGTTATGTTTAATCACATGAGAATTCTAATTGATCATTACTTCAATTATTAATTAAAACCCGAAACCCTAATAGTATTTATCATATTTTATTTATAATACAATGTTAAATCCATTATTATTGTTATATCATAGAGATTAATAATTTCAACTTTGTTACCAATTATTACTTTAAGAATTATATCACAATTTAGAAACCCTAGTTATAATATGAACAAGAACCTTGATCTCATTATTTTATGTGATCATCCTAAATTAATTTCAATCCTAAAACCCTAGGTGTTTAGCACATGTGTTCATATCTACTTCACCTTTACATGTAGAACCTTAATAAACAACCAATGAGTGCATACTCATGATCTACTAAAATAAAACTAGGTACAATTCACATGAGACCATCATTTCATGTCTTTATTTTTGGTTAACACCTATATGATCCACTAGTGCCACCTAGATGCAAACCCTAGCTTGTTAATTAAAGTAGTGCCATTGATCACCATTCCTGTATTAGAACCAACCTCAACCATCAAACCCTAGTAGAGTCCTAGTGATGAACCCTAAACCAATTGTGTATAGTAATGCACATAACATGCTCCTATTTAATTAAAACCTATTTAGGATCTAATAAACCACTTAGCTTAGAAACCATTAGTGATTACTTAATGAAGCAAATGTGAAACTAAATAATCCAATAGTAAACCCTAGAATTCCATAGCTTCTATTTATAGCAGTTCTTATTCTTATTTAACATGTTCTTCAAAAGTTATTCTTTTGAAGTATAATATAAACAATCATCAACCATGTCCTGTAGAACTTAAAATGGGCAACTACTCTTGATTTATTATGCAATCAATATTCCTTTATGTGTGTGCTTGTTATAATACATTATATTACTTGTTTATGCTATTAATATCACCAACCCTAATAATAACCTTGTTTGAGAACCATTCTAAAAGTGCAACACACCCTAAAGAAATCTTTACAACTCATCAATCCTAAATCATCGGGATTAGGTTACGCTCGGGACGATTGCATCTCATACTATGCATTATAGCATCCTTGCCAATCTTTTAAACATCGTCCTTACCGGACGATGATGCTATTTCAGAATTTGGAGTTATTGCGTATCGAAGACCTTGCCCGCATAATCTTGCAGTCAAGAAAGGCAAGTTCATCACTTGCTCATGTCATTTGAGTATCTTTATCAAATTACTTGCAAGGTACTATGATTATCACTATTGCATAAAAACCAAAACCACTATTTTCATAACTATGAATATGACTATGTGGTGGGCAATGGAACCATGGATTGTGTTGATATGGTGGAGGTTCCATTGCAAGGGTTTATATCCATCTAGGATTAAACAACAAGTGTCGTTCAGTGATTCTTGTGCCGTAATACCCGTGTTAACCATAAGATGCGGAGTGGGACGGAATAGTCAATTGTATTTCCACCTCTTGTACATCAACGGATGCGCTTTACCGTAGACCCTTGATCCAAGAGAGGACAAGTGGTACCCTTGATCCAAGAGAGGACAAGTGGTAGGGTGGGGTCCCGATGAAGTCCCCACGGTTATTGCGGTCTATGATGGGTTGCAGCTGCCAGCGAAGGAGTTCATGGTAGAGACCTGAACTGTTGTCGTGGTCGGGGCCCGTCCTTAATTGGTATAAGAGCACCGGCGAGGACCCAGGGTCGGAGTTTGCATCAACGGGTGGGTGTATGAGGTAGCGGAGGAATATGATTGGCTATGACCTTATACTGGGCCTCACACCAAAGGAAGTGTGGACGAGAACTATAGACTCGGTTGGCACCAAGGTTAAGATCTCTTATGGGTAAAGCAACACACCTCCGCGAGTGTAATGAATCGTGACTGTCACTCCTCGTTCGGGATATGGAACCGCGAACGCTACCGGAAAGGAGCTCCATGAAGTTCTAGTAAACCGGTGAAGGCTGACGGACATAGTTCTTCTGAATAAAAGCAACCTTTTGAAGAAATGGTTATGAAAACCTACATTGGTATTAGACTTTCTGGTCTAATGCCGTAGCTAGTGCATTAAACACCTCTTTCCTATAATGAACTTGTTGAGTACGCTCGTACTCATCCCACTCTTAAATCCTCTGCTTAGATATGGAGGCATCGAAGGAGGATCTACCGTGCATCTCGAAGACCGAGGAGTCTACAAATACTTCAAGGGGACAGGAACCTGCCGGAAGAGTCAAACACCACAACTACCATGGAGAAAACCTAAATTAAGTAGTAGAAGGGAACCAGCTTCCTAAACCTAGCTCCTATTTAGCTAGAATCTAGTCATAGCCTCTTTAGCTAGTCAAATACTCTTTAAATAGAGTCCGTGGTAAGATTAGATCACGAGTCGTTCTTTTGGAGTTTATTTGCAGTTTTACCTCATTGTAAAGTAGGAGGCTGTGTGGATCTTTTGTAAAGAGTCTGTGTTGTAATTCTATAGACATGCCTTGGACCCGCATATGTTTCGTTGTACCACTCGAGCGATATAATACGAGTGGAACGGTGTTTCATTGGTGTTATATCAGACTTGCATACTACACCATGCAGTGGTATGCCGGGTCACCACAGTTGGTATCAGAGCAAATGCTTTGACCCTAGGATTAAAACCCTTTAAAGGAGACCTATAGGATGGGTAGTGTCTATAGGAAGTTGTCCTAGGTAAACCAAATATTTTTATGACTTGAGAGGGGTATTCACTTGAGAATAATCCTGACACACTTGAGTCAACATTTCTTACCTATCTTTACTAAATAAAGTTAGCTGATCCCAAACATATAGCACATCATTAAGTCATTAGAACAATAGATGAGTAGATCACAGTTGGTATACAATACATGGTAGTCCAAAGAGAGGATACAACCATAAGGAAGATATCCTATTGGAAGATGTATACCAACACATGTTATGGTTAAAGTTATTCAGACCTGTAATAGAAGTAATATCAAGTAATAAAGATAAGAAAGATATCCTACTAGAAGGTGTATAACCAGACAAGTAATGGGTAAGTAAGATCTATCCAAACTTGTGAAACATTTGATAATAAGTGATAAATGTAAGTCATATAAGGTAGTATAAACCATGATGAGTCAATCATGGGAGGTAAGAAAGAGAAATAGGATTAAAATATGCTTACTTGCATGGTAGAGATGTTAATCATATATGATTCACCTGAGAATCGTTATGTGAGGGACTAGAAATCATACATACTTAGGAGGAGTACAATAAGAAGTCAGGTGTTCACCAATAGTGCAGGAGTTGTGTTCCAAAACCATGGGAAGTGTGTCAAGCACGTCATGACCACAGGTTTATAGTAGAAACACTTGAAAGTATAGGAGCTATAATCCAATAGTCATGTGTTTAAAAGTAGCCAGGTTAGAACCAAAAGACATGCCTTGTGAAATAGTCCTTAACAAAATAGAAGTTAAGAAAATACTTCCAAAGAACTTTAGGTCAACCTTAACTATCCTAGACCATTTTGTGTCAAGTTTATCTCATTGCAAATGTGCAATTAAGGTAAAGGGTGAGACAAATAGTAGAATCCCATATATTCGTGCTAAGTATCACGATTTAAACCTATCTTATGTGGTGTTATATACTACACATCAGAGCCTGATGTTTAGAGATGTCTTACTCAACTATCATTATTCGGGCTTATGATGGTGTGTATTATAAGCACAAAGCTAAATCTTCTTGGATTTTTATTGGATTTTCATTGATTGACTAGATCTGTGCATAAAGTTTGACCTTGGTGTGCAAATGCATGTTGCATCATTGAGTTCTTTCTTGATGTTACAGGTCTAGAGGGTAAATGGGATCGCGTGAGGGAGAGACGAGTTACCAACCAGCTGAGGAAATAGTAATGACTCATGAAGAGAGGGAGGCAAAAGAAGGTCAGGAAAGAGAAGCTAAGCGGATGGAAGAGGCATTCTCCGCCACTAGATCGTCAACATCAACCCCTTTACTGCTTGGGCAAGAATTCTTTGAGCACATGGAAAGGATGGCTGAGGATAGAGCAGCAAACTTAGCACAACAAAATGAATTTTTCAGTCGTTTGATACGTGAGAATAATGGAGGTATCAAAAATGGAGAGCCAAAAGGAGTGAGTCTTACGGAATTCCTACAAACCAATCCACTGACTTTTGCTTCCGCACCAGAACCTATGGATGCGGATGATTGGTTGAGGGACACTGAGCGGAAATTAAAGACAGTTCGGTGTAATGATGAAGAGAAGGTTAGATATGCCACCTATCTACTATCAGGACTAGCAGCGTCATGGTGGGATAACATGATTCTAATTCAACCTTCGGGACATGTTTTCACGTGGGATGAGTTTAAGAAGAAGTTCCGAGAAGCCCAGGTTCCTGAAAGTATCATGGAACTAAAGAGAAGAGAGTTCGAGACCTTGAAGCAGAATGACTTGTCGGTATGGAAATATCTAGTAGAGTTTGATCGTTTATCACGTTATGCAGCAGAGGATGTGAACACGAGAGGAGAAAAGGATAAAAAGGTTCTTAAAAGGGATGAATCCATTCCTGAAAATGCAGTTGAATCTAACCAAATGCACAAGGTTCCACGAGCTAGTGGATACTGCAATTACTTTGGAGAATGATTATGAAGAAGTGAAGAATGAAAGAAAACGGAAGGCCAGGTTGGAACCACAACCAATTCAGATACAACAAACTCAGTCAGAGATGAATTTCCAAACTAGAGATGAGACAATCACACCGTTTTATAGTCAAGTTCGATGCCATAACTGTGCAAGAAAAGGTCACTATGCCAAGGATTGCACGCAACAGGATATTACCTGTTTTGGATGTGGACAACTAGGTCATATGAAATCAGAATGCCCGGATCCCTATCTGGTACGAAGATCAAATGAAGCAATGAACCAATTTTCAAATCACCGGGGGAGCTCATCATCTAAGAAGTTCGAACAAGGAAGTGGATGGAGCACAAGGACGGATGCATAGAACTTTGACCATACTTATTCTGACTCAATCAGTATGTTGAAACAACTTCTTCATTTAGCACAATATTAGTTGCGGAATAATATCTTTAAATTGCTCAAGCTTTCATGGGCAACACACTTGTCCTGTGTAAAGTTGGAATAACCATAGTTGCATAACCAACTAACATATCGTACTGGTATTCACAGCCATGTGGGTACACCACCAATCCAAATAGGATACCCTAGAAAAGTACAATAGAAAGCCAAGGAAAAGACATATAGCCTAACCAAGGAGCTAGTTGGTTGGGGAAGATGAGCTTAGCAACCATTAGGACATCCCTAAGGGGAAGAGCGAGGGATCAGTTGGATCCAATATGAATCAATACTTTGAGCAAGATAGTTGATGAAGGTCCGAGCCGAGAGAAAGTTCGATCTTATTTTCATAAGATTATCGAACACTACTTTCGGAAGGATGTCGGACCGTAAGCTGAGGTTTATACCTCGAGGAAGTAAGAAGTGGACTATAACTTGAGAAAGTGAGTAATATTTACTCAGAAGTATGAAAGCTCAAGTAAGACAAAACCTAATGGATTCCAGGAAGAATCTGGACAAGGGATATATTCAATTATATCTAGTGAGATCACCACGGAGTTCGAGAAAAGATGTAGTCTGCACAATTCAGATCCACACTCCAAAACATGAGAGAGTTCAAACTTCGAGGATGAAGTTTAGTTTAAGGGGTAGAGACTGTAATATCCCAGTATTTGGGGTTACAAAAAGAGAGGAAACAGATGTGTGCATTGCATTCATGCATAGAAAATCCGGGGAATTTTTGCGTTTTTGTTTAAAACCATCAAAGTGATCGAGGTTTCTTACATCGATGGAATTAAGTTAGTCATCGATGTGGGCGTGACACATTTCGACATGACCTTTGTGAATTCATGTGTTTTGAGGAAAACAAATTCGAATCCAAATCAAATATGGTAATATGAATTCAAATAAGATATTGGATTGAAATTTGAAATCTAAATTATAATATGAAATACAGTATATAAGAGTTAACACATTTGATAATTCAAAGTAGATAAATAATTTGAATCTTATTACAATTATCATAATTCAATTATTTACAAGCTACAAAAGAAATAGAAGATTACAAAGAAACAAAAAGAATCCCTAAATCTAATCTTGATATTCTTGTTCTACTTTTCCCTGCAAAACAAACAACAAAGACAAAGAAGATAATTTTGTTATGATTAAAATGTTGCCATCATCAAAGATGAGGCATCTTAATGTTTAAGAACTCAACTAGTAGACATTAGGAACTTGTCCTAATATCTAAGTGTCAGCTAGAGGGATCAATCTCAATCTATAAGCAACTTCGGATTATGGATCATCTTTGTATCATAAAAGGGGCAAATGGATCATTAGGATCACGAGGCAACAAGGACAAGAGGCAACATTAAGATCCGATTCTATTAGGCGTCAAGGCAAATAATTAATCCCTCTAACTTAGTCAAGTTCTTATTTTAAGAAAACCCACAAATTACTCTAAATAGATCATCCTTGACATGGCATAGTCAATATGATCCTAAGCCCACTAACCATAAACCACTTAATAATTAAGCAAAGCTTAATTAAACTTTAGGGAGCATACTTGGAGGTATTTAGCTCACACAATAATATTAGCCAATATGGATTAACCACTTGGCAACACATAAAAGAATGGTCAAGCAAGGGATAAAGATCACTCAGACGTTGCTTGTGCTAGGAGGAGAAGAAAGGGAAGTTGTTCTCTAGCACCGTGATAAAGGGCCACATAACAGACAGACAAGTCACCACACACAGCCATGTCTCTGTCAAACCTACAGTGCATCGCTCAGCGAGTACATAAACAGCACCACACCGTACCAACAGCTTCCCTAGGACAACTACACACCCGCTGCACCAACAGTTCATTCAGTAGTCAATCTATCCATCAGATATCAGCAAGAACACACCATCCTCCACTAGAACAATACACCAGATAAACCACTGAATCAATAATTAGATCTGAGGAAACCAACCAAGCAGATCAGGAGCTAGGAGGATCAAGTATGCAACCAGAAGCAGGTTAGATCATCAGCCAGAAGGTCAAGCTACATAAGTGAAGCAGGTATACATCAACTGAAGATGATGAAGCATCTGTTCTTAATTTGCATATATATCCCGGAGAAAATAAAAGAGTAATATTCAAAGCAAGCAAATCCATCTACCCTTCAACTAGAACTTGCCTAGGAGGATTTGATGGATTATTTCTCTCAGACTTGGCATAGAAGTGCTATGCCCAGTTCATCACCGAGAATCTTATAAAATAGTCATCAATAGTATCTGTTCTTATTTTAAATTGGTGCCTCAGCCTATGCATCATTGGCAAGGCTAGAAGATCAAGCCATATCTGTTCTTATCAGCTTAAGATTATCCAACAAGGGACAGCAAGATCCAACTGTAAAAATCCAACATTGGAGAAAAAATCATCTCTTGGTTATTATTGAGCAACCAGATCATATTCCAGAATCTACAAAAGCATTCCTTGTGCACTACAGCACAATTCTGTCCAGGATCATATATATACATATGCTTTAGCCATTATCATAAGCAAACAGTTAATAATCAACATATTAAAGAAATCTACTTAGGGTCCAGGAAAACAATCTAAGGCCAACCAAGTAGTACCATAATCGCAGCATAGCACTGTAAGCATGCATATGAGCTCAAAATCAAACTACCAGGCCAATCATCAAGTAAATTGTCCTTTTGTAGCAACAATATCTGTATCTTATTGTCCGCACTCATATATGAGTTAAATAGGGTACCACACTATCACAACAATCTCAAGTTAAAGATTAAGCCACACATAGCACAAGCCAGTGAGCAATTAAATCAGGGAATGGTCAGCCCCGAACCACACCTCACAAAAAGCTATAATACATGCCGGGATGAGTCATATTGAGGCATTGAATCAAGCACAAGATACTGGATCATCTGGCAGCATTACACACATATATATCACCAATATCAGCTCATAACCACAATCTTTCAATAGTCAATTGAATGAACCAGTACAACCACAAGCTAGTAGCCAATTGAATCAGACAGGCTAATTTAGCTCCAGTACAACTTCACCAGAGGCAGTGTATACTCAACAATATTGCAACAAATAGCACTATGACCATAGGCAGAGGAGTAAGGAAGGAGATAGCTCACAGTGCATTCCAGGGAGGAGATGAAGCAGTCGACGCCGGGGTTGCAGTCGCAGACGCCGTCCGGCCGGCGTCGAGGATGAAGTAGTCACCGCCGCACCACACCACCATCCCATGTCATCTCCTCCACACCGCCACTAATCCACCACCAAAGCAACCGACCAGTAAATGGAGGGCGTCGGGGTTGCAGACACTGCCGTCCGCCGGCGCCAGGTAGAGCACGTCGTGGCAGTTCAGAGCCCGCCTCGCTGGTGCCAGAGAGGAAAGGAAGCAGCCGGGGACGCAGGCACAGGAGTCGCGCCGCAAGCACGAGCCCTACGGCTCAGGTTCTGTGGACGTCCGCGCGCAGGTGCTGGAGGATGGTGCTGTTGCGGAGATCCGTATAGGAGTCGGTGGCGGAGCCCACGCTCTCAGGCGGCCGGCGATGGCCGAAGCAGCAGCAGGTGACGGTAGAATCGCCGGTGACCATTAGGGTTTCCGGGGTCGTGGGCGAGCAACTGGGGCCATGGGAATCAAATCAAGGAGAGGGATTCGTAGAGCATGAGGAGGCGGAGCAGATCCGGCTAACGACGGCGCCGGAGTGTGCCGGAGGCAGCGAGGAGATAGCGGCAGCGCGGCGGAGCCATGGTCGCCTGGCAGGTGCGAGAGGAGCAGAGAGGAACGAGAGAGGGGAGAGGAGTGCTGGGGGTCGGTGGCCGAACGGGTTCGGTCCACTCGACCTAATCCAGCCAGGTTGGGCCGGGCCTGGTTGACCAGGTCTTGGGCCAAACTATTGGGCCATTTGGTCCAATATTTTTCCTTTCTTCTTTATTTCCTTTTCTATAATATTTTATCATTTACAGATTAATTAGATAACAACAAATAAATGAAAGTGGGTAATAGAAAATTACCTCTATAATAATATATAACAAATCATTTAGAAACTAAAGAAACAATAATTTGGAGTTTCCTCTAGATTTGAAAAAGAGTAATGTTAAATCTTAAACAATTAAAACCTAAAAACTACGCATATAATTTCTTGTTTCAATTCTTCACATAAATAAAATATTAAATATTTCTTCACATTAATATGCCATATAAAATAACAATTGTTTCTTAATGGTTATGTTTAATCACATGAGAATTCTAATTGATCATTACTTCAATTATTAATTAAAACCCGAAACCCTAATAGTATTTATCATATTTTATTTATAATACAATGTTAAATCCATTATTATTGTTATATCATAGAGATTAATAATTTCAACTTTGTTACCAATTATTACTTTAAGAATTATATCACAATTTAGAAACCCTAGTTATAATATGAACAAGAACCTTGATCTCATTATTTTATGTGATCATCCTAAATTAATTTCAATCCTAAAACCCTAGGTGTTTAGCACATGTGTTCATATCTACTTCACCTTTACATGTAGAACCTTAATAAACAACCAATGAGTGCATACTCATGATCTACTAAAATAAAACTAGGTACAATTCACATGAGACCATCATTTCATGTCTTTATTTTTGGTTAACACCTATATGATCCACTAGTGCCACCTAGATGCAAACCCTAGCTTGTTAATTAAAGTAGTGCCATTGATCACCATTCCCGTATTAGAACCAACCTCAACCATCAAACCCTAGTAGAGTCCTAGTGATGAACCCTAAACCAATTGTGTATAGTAATGCACATAACATGCTCCTATTTAATTAAAACCTATTTAGGATCTAATAAACCACTTAGCTTAGAAACCATTAGTGATTACTTAATGAAGCAAATGTGAAACTAAATAATCCAATAGTAAACCCTAGAATTCCATAGCTTCTATTTATAGCAGTTCTTATTCTTATTTAACATGTTCTTCAAAAGTTATTCTTTTGAAGTATAATATAAACAATCATCAACCATGTCCTGTAGAACTTAAAATGGGCAACTACTCTTGATTTATTATGCAATCAATATTCCTTTATGTGTGTGCTTGTTATAATACATTATATTACTTGTTTATGCTATTAATATCACCAACCCTAATAATAACCTTGTTTGAGAACCATTCTAAAAGTGCAACACACCCTAAAGAAATCTTTACAACTCATCAATCCTAAATCATCGGGATTAGGTTACGCTCGGGACGATTGCATCTCATACTATGCATTATAGCATCCTTGCCAATCTTTTAAACATCGTCCTTACCGGACGATGATGCTATTTCAGAATTTGGAGTTATTGCGTATCGAAGACCTTGCCTGCATAATCTTGCGGTCAAGAAAGGCAAGTTCATCACTTGCTCATGTCATTTGAGTATCTTTATCAAATTACTTGCAAAGTACTATGATTATCACTATTGCATTAAAACCAAAACCACTATTTTCATAACTATGAATATGACTATGTGGTGGGCAATGGAACCATGGATTGTGTTGATATGGTGGAGGTTCCATTGCAAGGGTTTATATCCATCTAGGATTAAACAACAAATGTCGTCCGATGATTCTTGTGCCAGTAATACCCGTGTTAACCATAAGATGCGGAGTGGGACGGAATAGTCAATTGTATTTCCACCTCTTGTACATCAACGGATGCACTTTACCGTAGACCCTTGATCCAAGAGAGGACAAGTGGTACCCTTGATCCAAGAGAGGACAAGTGGTAGGGTGGGGTCCCGATGAAGTCCCCACGGTTATTGCGGTCTATGATGGGTTGCAGCTGCCGGCGAAGGAGTTCATGGTAGAGACCTGAACTGTTGTCGTGGTCGGGGGCCGTCCTTAATTGGTATAAGAGCACCGGCGAGGACCCGGGGTCGGAGTTTGCATCAACGGGTGGGTGTATGAGGTAGCGGAGGAATATGATTGGCTATGACCTTATACCGGGCCTCACACCAAAGGAAGTGTGGACGAGAACTATAGACTCGGTTGGCACCAAGGTTAAGATCTCTTATGGGTAAAGCAACACACCTCTGCAGAGTGTAATGAATCGTGACCTGTCACTCCCTGTTCGGGATATGGAACCGCGAACGCTACGGAAAGGAGCTCCATGAAGTTCTAGTAAACCGGTGAAGGCTGACGGACATAGTTCTTCGAATAAAAGCAACCTTTTGAAGAAATGGTTATGAAAGCCTGCATTGGTATTAGACTTTCTGGTCTAATGCCGTAGCTAGTGCATTAAACACCTCTTTCCTATAATGAACTTGTTGAGTACGCTCGTACTCATCCCACTCTTAAATCCTCTGCTTAGATATGGAGGCATCGAAGGAGGATCTACCGTGCAACTCGAAGACCGAGGAGTCTACAAATACTTCAAGGGGACAGGAACCTGCCGGAAGAGTCAAACACCACAACTACCATGGAGAAAACCTCAATTAAGTAGTAGAAGGGAACCAGCTTCCTAAACCTAGCTCCTATTTAGCTAGAATCTAGTCATAGCCTCTTTAGCTAGTCAAATACTCTTTAAATAGAGTCCGTGGTAAGATTAGATCACGAGTCGTTCTTTTGGAGTTTATTTGCAGTTTTACCTCATTGTAAAGTAGGAGGCTGTGTGGATCTTTTGTAAAGAGTACGTATGTTGTAATTCTATAGACATGCCTTGGACCCGCATATGTTTCTGTTGTACCACTCTGAGCGATATAATACGAGTGGAACGGTGTTTCATTGGTGTTATATCAGACTTGCATACTACACCATGCAGTGGTATGCCGGGTCACCACACACTTACTGCTATGTCACCATGCCTTTTGGTTTGAAAAATGCAGGTGCCACTTACCAACATACGATGCAGCGGTGCCTCAAGGACCAAATTGGCTGGAACGGTGCACGCTTACGTCGACGACATCGCGGTCATGACTTGGAAAGGATTCGACTTGATCAGCGACCTCAAGGAAACCTTCTAGAATCTCTGGTGGTACAAGATGATGTTGAATTCGCTGAAGTGCGTTTTTGGCGTTCCAACTGGAAAACTCCTTGGCTTCATTGTGTCTCACAGAGGCATTGAAGTAAACACGGAAAAAATCAAGGCTATCCTGAACATCAAAAGGCCAACTTGTCTCAAAGATGTGCAACGATTAACTGGTTGCGTTGCTGCAATCAGCAGATTTGTCAGGCGTCTTGGTGAGAAGGCACTACCTCTATACAAGTTGTTGAAGAAAACACACAAATTTGTCTGGGACGACGCATCAGATGCAACACTTCAGGGGTTGAAGGACATACTCTCTTCCCCGCCTATCTTGGCAGCTCCGGCTGAGTCAGAGCCTATGCTCCTCTACCTGGCAACCTCCAACAAGGTCATCAGTCTCGTTATCGTGGTGGAGCGAAAGGAAGAAGGCTATGAGTATGGAGTCCAAAGACCAGTTTACTACATAAGCGAGGTCCTGACGAAATCTAAGCAGAGATACGCTCACTTTCAGAAGCTAGCCTACGGAGTATTCCTAGGTAGACGGAAGCCGAGACACTATTTCAAGGAGCATCCTATGACAGTTGTGAGCAAATCTCCATTGTCAACCATCATCAACAACTCCGACGCAATAGGGCGCGTAGCAAAGTGGGGCATAGAACTTTCTGCCTTCGACATCAACTACAAAGCCAAAACCTCGATCAAGTCCCAAATTTTGGCGGATTTCTTCGTTGATTGGACTGAAGCGCCAGAGGGAACACCTGTGCCGGACCTTGAACCTTGGGTCATGCACTTTGACGGATCCAAGAAGCATCCAGCCTCGGGGGCTGGAGTCACCTTGAAGTCACCAATCAGAGAAGAACTGCAGTACGTTCTGCAGATTCACTTCGAAGCTACAAACAACATAGCGGAATACGAGGCTCTACTACACGGACTGCGCATCACTAAGGAAATCGGGATCAAGCACATCATATGTTGCGGAGATTCCGACCTGGTGGCACAATAAGTAGCCGGAACCTGGAACTCCAGAAACTCCGTTATGGCGGCTTACAGAGACGAAGTTGATGAGAGCGCCAAGTGCTTCCTCGGATATGAAGTCAAGTACATCGGGAGAGATGAAAACACATCGGCAGATATGCTATCCAAGCTCGAATCCGGCAGGAAACCCATTCCACCTTGAATTTTCCTTGAGCACCTACGGACACCCTCGGTAAAGGGCGCTAACCCGGAAAACCCAGATGTGGCGGTATCTCCAGCGAAGGAGGTGATGGTTATCACTCTGGCTTGGACCTGACCTTTCCTGGACTACCTGATCGACCAGAAGTTGCCGGAGGACGAAGTCCTCGCACGACAGGTCATCAGACGAGCAAGATCCTACACAATAGTTGATGGACAGCTCTATAAACGAAGTGCAAACGGGGTATTTCTGAAGTGCATCTCAAATCAAGATGGCATCAAAATCCTAAGAGATATCCATGCAGGGGATTACGGGCATCATGCCGCCCCTAGGTCCCTCGTTGCAAAAGCTTTCCGGCAAGGTTTTTACTGGCTAACACCTAAAGAAGATGCTGAAAAGATAGGGAAAACTTGCCGATATTGTCAGTACTATTCTAGTCAACCAAATGCTCCGGACCAGGAGCTGAAGACCATCCCTATCACTTGGCCGTTCGCGGTCAGGGGGCTTGACATGGTCGGAAAATTAAAGAAATCATCTCCTGGCGGTTTTGAGTACCTCTTGGTCGCTATTGACAAGTTCACTAAGTGGATCGAGCCAAAGCCAGTGAGAAAAGCCAATGACGCTACAACACTAAAATTTGTTTGCAGCCTCGTAACGAGATTCGGCATCCCACACAGCATAATCACAGACAATGGCACGAACTTCGCATAGGGAGAACTAAAGGATTATTGCAATGACGTAGGGATCCAGCTTGACCTTGCATCTGTGGTTCATCCACAATCCAATGGGCAGGTCGAGAGAGCTAATGGCCTCATACTAGCCGGAGTCAAACCTCGTCTTGAAGAACCATTGTGTCATGCAGTCGGAGCTTGGGCTGGGGAGTTAGATTCTGTTATGTGGAGTTTATGAACTACCCCTAAGAGGTCAACTGGATTTACACCTTTCTTCCTAGTATACGGATCTGAAGCTGTGCTCCCCTCCGACATCATCCATGATTCCCTGCGAGTTTCCGCCTACAACAAAGGAACTGCTGACGATGCTCGACAGCTATCTATGGACGTGATCGAAAAGGCTCGAAATCTAGCTGACCAGCGTTCCACCATTTACTAGCAGAAGCTCCGACGCTATCATAGTTGTCGAGTTCGGAACCGCTCGTTTAAGGAAGGTGACTTGGTCCTCCGCCTTCGGCATGTGAAAGAACATAAGTTGCAATCTCCCTGGGAAGGACCTTTTGTCGTTGTCGTGGTATCGTCACGGCATATGCCATAGGGTGGCTAACGAAGGTGGTTCCTAAGAGATCTCACGGCGGTATCCGGATGCGGGTATGGGGACGAGCGACACGGCGACGTACCCAGGTTCGAGGCCCTCCAATGGAGGTAACACCTCTACTCCTGCTAGAGTGTATATGATGATCACACAATACAAGGTTGCTCCTTGAGCTGTGTCCGGCTGCCCCTGGGAGGCTAAGGAAGACAAGAGTCTCTCTCACAGGGCAGCGCTAGGGGTGGAAATGAGGTGAGAATGATCGATCCCCCGCACGAGAGGGGGTAGTGCGGCTTATATAGGCACCGACACTTTACATATAAGACCCTATAGTCTACTGGCCGGCTTGGCCGGCTCCGTCTTCCGCTCCTTCCCGAGGTAATGACGTCAGGAGCCGTTGAGGCCTCATGGCCTGTCCCATCTGGCTGCCAAGGTCAGCGGTATGGAGAGGAGGTGTCCCTGTCGCCATCAGCCACTATAGCCAGTACGGATCGACGTAGACCATGATGGCCTGTCCGGCGTGTGGCACTATTGCTCCACAGTGCCCCGCGCTTTACGGAGGGTGAAGTCAGCGTGGACTTCGGGAACCCGGACCACCAACCCGGTTCCTTCTAGTGCAAGACTCGCCAGCCTCGAGTCGGTCTAAGGTACAAACCCCCAGTCGGATATGGCTTGTAGAAGCCGGCCCAGCTACAGCATTGGCGGCCGTAGCTAAGCTGACTAGGACCTAGAGCCAGCCGGCTTCCGGACCAACCGGCCACGGCGCCAGCCGGCTGCTCCTTAGCCGGCCTTTGCCGCGAGCCGGCCAGTGGCCAGCCGGCTGCTCCGCGTCCATTGCCCTACCCGGGGTCTTCCCCGACATTAGCCCCCGAAGGCGGCAAGGTCCTGTGTTTAGAAGGACCTAGGCAGGTTTTCCTGGCTTCTTGAATATACTTGACGGCACTTGGAGGGGCCGACTGAGAATTTCCATTCAGCCGGCTGCGCCCTCATCCGGCTCGTTTCGGCCGGCTGCTTCTAGCCGGCCACTATTTACACTTATGCAGCTTTTGCTTTCTCGCAAGTTTTGGTGATGTCTCCGCCTTGCTGGATGAATTTTGGGCCGAGGTGAACTTAGTGTCCGGCTCCGGCTTGCGGCGCGCCGGAGTCTCCGCCGCCTCGGGTCCTGCACCCGACTTGACCGGTCTGACGTCTAGGCTCTGCCGCCGGTTCGTCTGGTCACATCAATGTCTCCTCCGGATCCGGTGCGGTCATGGGCGACGTGGTGTGGCGGTTTCCGATGCTCGCAGCGATCGTGGGGGGAGTTAATGCGCAGAAGATCCGGGCGACATGGCCACGTATGCCACTTGGAGCCCAACCGTCCGCCCCGGGCGGCTATAAATGCCGCGCGGGGGGGGGGGGGATCGAGGCGGCACTCCCGCACTTCTTCTTCTTCCTCGCGCCCGCGCCCTGCTCCGCTGCGCTCGAGCTCTTCGTTGTTTTCTTCGCGCCCTCGCTCCTCGTGGTTCCGGCGAAGATTCTCACTGGCGAGCTCCGGCGAACGCGTCTCCGTCAAGCCGCCGCCGCCACTCCGTCGAGCCGGCGCCACGGGGCCCCGAGTTTCAACCATGCGCCCTCCGCCGCCATCGTCGCCGCCGCCGTCGCGAGGTTCTTCCTCTCCGTTCCGTCTCTTGTGGTCCTCTTCTTCTTCTTCTTCGTCGATGGCCTCCGCCAGCGGATCTTGGAGGGGGTCGTACATGAGGGACGACGACATCGAGCGGCTGGTGCGCCTTCGCTGGATCCCGTTGACGGTGGTCACGAGGACGCCCGGCGCGGAGACGGAGCCCGAGCCGAGGCCCGGCGAGCGCGTCGTCTTCGGCGCGCACCTCGATTGCGGGTTGGGCCTGCCGGCGTCCAACTTCCGCCAATTCCTCGACAACTTCGGCTTGCAGCCGCACCACCTGCCGGCCAACGCCTGTGTCCTCCTCAGCTGCTACGTGGCCTTCATGGAGGCGTATGCCAGCTTGTGGCCGGACATAGATTTCTGGAGCCGGCTCTTCTACCTCAAGGCGCAGACCACCGGCGGCCGCCCGCGGGCCTGCGGCGCCGCCTCGATCTACACTCGGCCGGGTACGCCCTTCCCCAAAATTCCAACCGTTGACTCGGTGAAGAATTGGCAGATGTCATTCTTCTACGTGCGCAACGAGGGCCAGCTCGTCGACCGGATCAACCTGCCGGAGTTCAATCCGGCTCCTCCGATCCGGCCGGATCAAGCTGGAGCTACAATGCCCGCACGATGGACCCGGACGCCGAGGTGAACCAGCTGCGGGACTTTTCGGGGGCGGCCGTCGGGAACGGGCTGACCGCCGAGGACCTCCTCTCGCACCATCGCCGAGCGCCGGGTGCTGCCGCTCCAAATGCGCACCCACAAGATCGGGCACATGTCCGGCCGGTTCGACCCGAACCGGACGTCCAAGGCGCTGCTCTCCAAGGCCCAGGTGGCCCGCCGGGTGAACAACATCACCAAGGCGAACATGCCGGACGAGTGGAACTACGGGCTGGCGCCCCACAACAGGGACCACCAACCCGAGCTGGTAAGCTTTATGTTCTGGCCGACTTCTGGCTTGTGGCTGCGAGGCCGACTTCCCTTTCTTTCTGCCGACTTCCGGCTTGCTGTTTGCTCATGTCTTCAGTTTTTCTAGCTCTTCGACCCCCAGAACGTCGAGGACGGCGACCTGGCGACAAGGAGGTGGACGCCGGATCACGCTGATCCGGCTGACCAAGCAGGCGACCAGGCCGGCGACGACGACCTGCTGCAGGCGCCTGATCTAGGCGGCCAGGGGGAGCACAATCCACCCCCTTCACCGGAGCAGCAGGAGGACGAGGAGCCGGCGACGTCCGCCACGGGGCCAATCCCCGCCATGCCCCTGCGCGCGAGGCCGCCAAGCACCACGGCGACTTCGGCGCCCAAGGGGAAGAAGCGGGTCGGCGACCCCGCTCCACCGTCGCCTTGGAGGCGAAGGCGAAGAAGCTCCGCCGGCAGCAGCCGAAGAAGGTTCCGGAGCAGGCCGGGTGAGTTCTCTTTTTCTCTTGTTTGATTCCTTTTCTTTCCTTACTCTTTATGCTTATCTTTTCCTTATTTGTTCGGCTAGGGCCCCCATCAAGTTCGCTCAGGGCGGCGGCTCCCGGCAAGCCCCGCGTGTCGTGTCGCCGCTTCCGCGACAAAGGAGGGAGTCGACGCCATAGCCTCCATCGCGCGCGCCTACACTGCCGCCGCCTGCGGGTACTCCGCCTCCCGCAGGGGCGCCTTCCTTCACCGTGCCGCTGGCCTCAGCGCCTGGCCGCGGCACGCGGGCCGAGCCGACGCGCCAGCCGACGCTGGACGACATGTTCCCGCGCCGTGCTCGTCTTCTAGACCCAGCCCGGCCGGGGCCGGCCGGGGCATGCCGCCTTCGGCCGGAGCCGGAGCCGGCGGGGCTGCGCCACCTGCGGCCGGAGCCGGAGCCGGGCCAAGCGTGGTGGTGTTGGTGGAGAGCCCGGAGGGGGCACCTCGAGCGCCGGAGGTGGCTTGCGCCGGCCCGGGCCGGCCGCCGCTCGGAGCGCCGCCATCGCCGGAGCCGACGACGGAGGAGCCGGCCGGGCGAGAGCCGGCAAGGGATGAGCTGGCGCGCATGGAGGGCGCCGACTCGCGCGCGCTGGTGAGGACGGGAGCCCCATCGGCGCCGTTGGGGAGCCTGCATGTGGCCAAGGGCGCCGGGCTGCTCGCACGTGCCGTCCGCCTCCGACTCCAGCCTTGGCTCGGCGGCACTATGGAGCGGGCGTGGCTCCGCGCCGACCGCTACGAGGTGACCAGCCGGGAGGGGAACCCAGGCCAAGCGTCGGTGGAGATGTTCTTCTCCGGCTTGCAGGCCAACCTCAAGGCCAGGGCTGCTGAGACCGCGGCCAACGTCGCCAAGGTGGAGGAAGCCAGCAAGGTAAGCGCTTCATCTGTTTTTCAATTTGGTTATCATCCTGGTAGCCCTCCGAGGCATGGGCCGGCTGCTCGGAGCCGGTCCGGGTTTCGTCTAGTTGACTGATTTTCTTTTCCCTTAGGCTGTGGCGCATCGGCGCACCAACTTGTACAACCGCGCCGTGACCCACTACCACAAGGCCAAGCTGGACCGGGCCGACTTGGCTCGCGAGCTGGAGGCCGTCAAGGGTAAGGTCTTTCTCCTTCCGACTTGATGTCTTCTTTCTTTAGTCCTAGTTGGCTGACGCTTCTTTCTGGCTGCCTTGCAGCTGAAGCCGCCAAGGTCCCGCGGCTGGAGGCGGATCTTCGGGCTGCTCGCGCTCAGTGCGCCGAGAGCGAGGAGGCGGGCCGATCTGCAGCCGCCAAGCTCAAGGTGGCTGAGCTGGAGCTAACGCGGCTGCGCCGGCTTGAGGAGAACCACCTCAAGGAGCTTGCCCTCCTCAGGACGGCTGAGAAGGAGAAGGTGGAGGATCTGAGCCGGCGGCTGACCGAGGTGGAGAAGCAGCGGCTTGCGCTTCAGGAGGAGGTCACCACCAAGACCACGGAGCTGTCGGCCACCGCCAAGCGCTGGGTGGACGAGATTGGCGCGCTCGACCGTGGCTTGTCGGGTGAGTGCATTTTTCTTTTTTCTTCCTTTCCCTTTGCCGGCTTTCGGCCGTCGGCTGCCGGCTTAGGTTGGCAGCCGGCGGCAGAAACTGATTTTTCGCTATCTCCATCTTCGGGCTGGGGGCAGTCGGTTGTTGCCGGCTGCCGCCAGGCTTTTCCTTTCTTCGGGATTTCCATCTTTGGACTGGGGGCAGCTGGCTGTTGCCGGCTGCCGCCAGGCCTACTTTAGGACTTCGAAAATTCGCATTTTTCAGCTTATTTCGGCTTTGACGATTTCTGACGTGCTTCTTCTTGCAGCGGCCTTCCCGGAGACGCAGGATGCGGCATTAGCAGCCGTTGGCGTTGCGCGCGAGACTAGGAGGCGGGCGACTGGCGTGGGCAGCTCGGAGTACTTCACCATGGAGGATTATATGGCATCCATGGCTACCCGCGTCGAGCCCATCACCAAGCTTGGCTGGGAGCTCCGGAAGGCGGCTGAGGAGCTGGTCCCGATGCTGTGGCCCGCGGAGGCGGTGCCGCAAGATATCTCCAACCTCATCTCCTTGATGGAGCGGGCGCCGGATCGCTTCCTCGACTGGAAGGAGTCTGCCACGCGCGCTGGAGCCGACATGGCGCTGTCCTTTGTCCTCTCCTGGTACAACGAGGTGGACCTGGGGCAGCTCGAGTACCGGCGAGCTGGTGTGGAGGACAAGCTCCCGGCCGAACACAAGACTGCCCGGCTTGCCCGAGCCAGCGCCATCGCCGACTTCGTCGACAAGGGCCTCTTCATCGCGGACCCGAACCCTCAGTCTGAGGATGAGTACGAGATGGAAGATGAGGAGGCGGAAGACGCGCCTGAAGACGACCCGGCAGCCGGCTCCGCTGACGCTCCTCCGGCTGGTCCTTCTCCAGCCGCTGCTTAGTTTACCTGTCTTTGTCGTTGCTTTTGCCAAGACAATTTGTTAAATCCCCGGGATGCCGGGTGCATATGTATGAATATTATCGTCCTTTCATTATGTCACACTTTAATGTGTTTGTTAATCATTTATGTGCCGAGTTGCTTTCTTCGACTTGTTCGCTTTTTCCCATCCGCCCCATTCTTTGGCTGTGCTCTTGCCGGCCGTACGTCCGACTTGCGATCCGTCGCCGGATCAAGAGCGGGCCGCTAAGTGAGGCCGACAGTATTTCAGTCGAACGAGCCGAGTTCGGCAATCCGGCACTTTTATGAAAAGTTGCAAGTCAACTCGCTTTTACTCTTTCCCTTAGTCGTCTTTCGCGTGCCGGCTCCCTAGGCCTTACTCCCGCCAGCCGGACAGCCGGGTTGCGGTCTGTAGCTGGATCGGAAGCCGGCTGTCGGAAACCGGATCACGTTACTGAGCCGGCCACGAGAGAGGGTTTAAGCCAATTGGCGAAATGAAGTAGAGTACGCGAAAAACTTATCGGAAACGGCGCTCTTGGCGCACGCTTTTTCATAGCTTACAAAAGGGATACAAGGGATACATACATTCCTGATCTCAAGTGTAAAATGGGCGGAGCAAGTTGACATTCCAGGGACGTTTAGTCTCCTCGTCGGCCTTGTCCGGCTTGTTTTCTCTAGCCTCTTGGGCATCTATGAGATAGTAGGAATCATTGCCTACTGCCTTGCTCACGATGAAGGGACCCTCCCATGGGGATGACAGTTTATGCTGTCCGGCTGTCCGCTGGATCAGCCGGAGCACTAGGTCTCCTTCTCGGAATGCTAAAGGCTAGACCTTCCGGCTGTGATAGCGTCGGAGGCTCTGCTGGTAGATAGTGGACCTGGACGTGGCCAGCAGCCGGGCCTCTTCGACCAGGTCGACTCCATCTTCGCGAGCTTCCTTGCCTTCGGCTTCTGTGTACAGTTTGATCCTTGGCGCGTCGTGCTCGATATCGGTCGGCAGGACGGCTTCGGCCCCGTATACGAGGAAGAATGGTGTGAAGCCGACTGAGCGGTTTGTCGTTGTGCGCAGGGTCCACAGCACATTGGGCAGCTCTTCAATCCAGCAGCCGACTGCTCGCTCGAGCGGCTCCACCAGCCGGGGCCGGATGCCGGCTAGGACCAAGCCGTTAGCCTTCTCCACTTGTCCGTTGGACTCCGGGTGCGCCACAGAGGCTAGGGCCATCCGGATCCCCATTTCCCCGCAGTAGCGAGAGAAGATGCCTTGGGAGAAGTTGCTGCCGTTGTCCGTGATGATGCTGTGAGGGTAGCCGAACCTCACGATGATTTCTTTGAGGAATGTGACGGCTGTGGAGCCGTCCAGCTTCTTGATTGGCTTGGCTTCGATCCACTTGGTGAATTTGTCAATCATTACCAAGAGATGTGTCATGCCGCCTCGTGCTGTTCTGAACGGGCCCACCATATCCAAACCCCATACGGCGAACGGCCATGTGATGGGGATGGTTTTCAAGGCGGAAGCCGGCTGGTGTCTCTTTTTCGCGAAGCACTGACAGCCGTTGCACTTCTTCACCAGCTCTTCTGCGTCTCTGAGCGCAGTCGGCCAGTAAAAGCCGTGCCGGAAAGCTTTGGCCACTATGGCTCTGGATGAGGCGTGATGTCCGCACTCTCCTTGATGGATTTCCCATAGGAGTTCAATCCCTTCAGCCGGCTCGACGCTACCGCCGGAACACCCCACTTACGCTGCATTTGTACAACTCGGTGGTTGATGATGGTATAGGCCTTGGCCCTTCTCTCAATCTGCCCGGCCCGGACTCTATCATCAGGCAGCACACCGTCGGTGAGGTAGGAGAGGAATTCTTGTGCCCATGAAGGTACGCATCTTATCTCGAATACGCCGACCAACGAGGCCTCCTGCGTGGGAGCTTCCGGATTCGACTGCATGGTCGCCGGGTTCGGCTTGCTAGCCGGCGGGTTCGGCTTGCTAGCCCCCGAGTTTGGCGATGAAGCCCCCGGGTTGGACTGAGAAGTCTCCGGGTTCGGCATGGTAGCCGGCGAGTTTGGCTTTGAAGCCCCCGACTTGGGCGATGAAGCCCCCGGGTTCGGCTGAGCAGCCCCCGGGTCAGCCGACACGAATATTGAATCCGAGTCCGGTGACGGTATGATGGACGGCTTCTTGAGAACCGCCAAGGCGATGCCCGGCGGAATGGCTTGCCGGGTTGAGCCAATCTTGGACAAGGCGTCAGCCGCCTCGTTGTTTGCTCGTGGCACATGGTGGAATTCGCAGCCGTCGAAGAAGCCGGATAGCTGCTGGACATGGAAGCGGTATGAGGCCATGTTGGCGTCCTTCGCGTCCCAGTCGCCAGATGCTTGTTGTATGACTAAGTCGGATTCGCCGAGCGAGTATGCGACGCACGCCAATCTCCTTGGCCGGCTTCAGCCCATGAATGAGCGCTTCATACTCTGCCACATTGTTTGATGCGGCGAAGTGGATCTGCAGGACGTAGTCCAGCCGGTCTCCCTTGGGAGAGGTGATGACGATGCCGGCTCCCAAGCCGTTGCGCATCTTCGAGCCGTCAAAGTGCATCTTCCAATGTGTGGAATCCGGCACAGGCGGCAGGTACTGCATCTCAGCCCAGTCGACGAAGAAGTCCGCGAGGATCTATGACTTGATGGCTGTGCGTGGCTCGTAGAGGATGGTGTGGGCGGCTAGCTCCAGAGCCCACTTGGCAACCCGGCCGTTGGCGTCTTTGCTGCCAATGATTTCCGCCAAGGGCGCTGTGGCAACCACCTTGATGGGGTGCTCTTGGAAGTAGTGCTTGAGCTTCTTGGCCGCCATGTAGACGCCGTAGGTGACCTTCTGGTAGTGGGGGTAGTTTTGCTTCGACTGGGAGAGCACTTCGCTGAGGTAGTAGACTGGGCGCTGAACCAGCAGCTCCCTGCCGGCTTCTTTGCGCTCCACCACCAGGACAACGCTAACCACTCGATTGGTGGCTGCGATGTTCAATAGCATTGGCTCCATTGAAGCCGGCGTTGCGAGGATTGGCGCGGTTGAGAGCACGCGCTTCAAGTCACGGAAGGCTTCATCCGCCTGTGGTGACCAGACGAACTTGTCCGCCTTCTTCATCAATTGGTACAGGGGCAGTGCCTTCTCCCCCAGCCGGCTGACGAAGCGGCTCAAGGAGGCCAGGCAGCCAGCAAACTTCTGGACATCCTTGAGGCACTGCGGCAGTTCCATCTTCTCCAGGGCACTGATCTTCTCCGGGTTGGCTTCGATCCCTCGCTGAGAGACGAGGTAGCCAAGGAGCTGGCCAGACGGCACGCCGAATGTGCACTTGGCCGGGTTGAGCTTCATCCGGAATCTTCGCAGATTGGTGAAGGTTTCTCTCAGGTCATCAAGGAGGGTAGTCGTCTCCTTGGTCTTTACAACGACATCATCTACGTATGCGTGAACGTTTCTGCCGATTTGATACTGTAAGCATTTTTGCATGCACCTTTGGTAGGTGGCGCCTGCATTTTTCAAGCCGAACGACATAGTCGTGTAGCAATAAGCCCCGTACGGGGTAATGAACAAAGTCTTTATTTGATCATCCGGATTCAAAGGAATCTGGTGGTAGCCTGAATAGGCATCTAGAAAAGACAACAGTTCACAGCCGGCGGTCGAGTCTATGACTTGATCTATGCGCGGCAGGGGGAAGGGATCCTTCGGGCACGCCTTGTTCAGGCTGGTGTAGTCGATACACATGCGCCAGGAGCCGTTCTTCTTCAAAACCAGGACCGGGTTCGCCAACCAGTCCGGGTGCAGCACTTTCATGATGAAGCCGGCTGCCAGCAGCCTGGCGATTTCTTCACCGATGGCCTTCCTTCTTTCTTCGGTGAAGCGCCTGAGAGGCTGCTTCACCGGCTTGGCTTCAGGCCGGACGTGGAGGTGGTGCTCAGCCAACTCCCTCGGCACACCCGGCATGTCTCTTGGAGTCCATGCGAAGATGTCCCGATTCTCACGGAGGAAGCTGGTGAGCTCGCTTTCCTATTTCCTGCTCAAGCCGGCACCGATGGTGACGTACTTGTCCGGCTGTGCCGCATGGGCGGGCCTAGAACTTTGTAAATGGGTATTCAAACAAATAAAAAATACAAAGAAAATTGGAAAAAATGATGAGGAGGCCAGAATTCGAGCACAGGACGTGCATATGCAAGCCAACTACCTCCAGCCAGCCGAGCAACATACTACTAGTGTCAATTGGTATACTGTATTCTATACAGTGTCATGATAATTGATAGCTGTATCATATGATTTGAAATTTTTGACAAATATTTTGGGTATTCACCTGCATACCCATGAATACAAGTAGGCCCGCCCATGCTGTGCCGGGTCCAGCAGGATCTTCTTGGTGTTGTCGGCCGGCTGGAAGTGAGTCGTCCCAGCCGGGTTGCCTGCAGCTGGCATGTCTGTCTGCGCGGCCTTGGCGAGGGCGACGGCATCGTGGATGAGCTGCTTCTCGGTGGCGATGACCAGCGTCTGGGCCATCTTGGAGCTCTGCGTGGCGCAGTCCATGGAGCGACGATAGTCGCCGGCTATGGTGATGACCCCCTTGGGGCCAGGCAGCTTCATCTTCAGGTACCCATAGTGGGGCACCGCCATGAACTTGGTCAGGGCTGGCCTGCCCAGGAGCGCGTGGTAGGGACTCACGAGGTCCACCACCTCGAACTCGATCTTCTCGGTGTGGAAGTGATCCGGCTTCCCGAACATCACCTCCAGCGTGATCCGGCCAATCGGCTGGCAGCAGTGGCCCGACACGATGCCATGGAAGACGGTGGGGGTGGGGCGCAGCTCGGCTTCCTGGATGCCTAGCTTGCGGGTGGTGTCGCGGTAGAGGATGTTGATGCTGCTGCCGCCGTCAATGAGGACGCGCGAAAAACGCACGCTGCGCCGAGTCGTGCCAATGGTGGGGTCAAGGACCATGGCGTAGCTGCCTGGCTTCGGCAGGACAGCCGGTGTGTCGCGACGATCAAAGGTGATGGCCTGCTCTGACCAGTTTAGGTACTGGGGACCGGCGGTATGACCGCGTTGACCTCGAGGGAGCGGCTCTGGTGGCTCGTCTTGTCCTCGGGCTCGGAGGTGAAGATGATGTAGGTAGCATCTTCGGCCAGATATCGGCCATGGTGCACTTGGTTAGCCTCGTGGTGCTCGAGGTTGGCGTTCTCCGCGCCGGCTGCGCCACCCGGCCCGCCGGCTGGAGGGGGCGGGGGTGGAGGCGGGAGAGGTTCACCGCTTGTCAGCCGCTTCATGAAGTGGCAGTCGCGGGTGGTGTGGTTGGAGGGGTTCTTGCCGCTGTGGTACTTGCACGGCGAGTCGAGCATCTGCTCGAAGGTGTACTTCGGCTTCCACCGCCGGTCTTGCTTCGGCGGCGGCTGCCGCCTGCCGCGTTGTCCGCCACGGCGGCTACGTGGGCGGAGCCGTACCGGCGGTCCGGCTGGTCGCTGTGACGCTTGCCGCGGTAGTTGTCCCGCCGGCTGCCATGAGAGGCGCCGTCTACCGGCTTGTGCTCAGCCGACTTGTGGTGGTCCCGCCTGGAGGGAGCCGGCGCTGGGTCAGCCGTCGCCTTGCCGGCTTCTTCAGCCAGCGTGTACTTGTCGGCAATGGCCATGAGGGCGGCCATGGACTTGGGCTCGCTGCGGCGCAGCTTGTGCCACAGCATGGTGTTGGGCCGGCAGCCGCCCATGAAGAAGCTGATGGCCTGGATCTCGTGCACACCCTCGCAGGAGTTGCGCATCTCGCACCAGCGCGTCAGTACGCGCGATCCGTCTCGTCCGGGCCCCGCTTGCACATCTCGAGCTGTTGGGGCGACCCGGCCGGCGATAGGTGCCGGTGAAGTTGCTGATGAAGGCCTCCTCGAAATCAAGCCAGCCGTTGATGCTGCCGGCTGGCAAGTTGTTGAGCCAGGTGCGAGCGGAGCCGACCAGCATCAGGGGGGAGTAGCGCACCGCCCAGCGCTTGTTGCCTCTGGAGATGCCGACTGCGGTAGAGTAGTCCTGCAGCCAGTCCTCTGGCTTGGCGGTGCCGTCGTACTTGGGCGTGTCGCGGGGGAGCTGGAAGCCGTCGAGCATGGGCTCGTTGGCTATGCGGGGCCCGAAGCACTTGGGGCAAGCCGGCGCCTCCTCATCCGCGATGCGGGATTCGACCAGTCGGTCGAGGCGGTCTCTGGCGTCGACGGGCTCGATGCAGGGGCCCAGCCGAGAACGTGCCGGCTGGCGGGTGGCGGTTCGCTCTGGAGCCGGCCTGTGTTGGCGCCTTGGCGCCGCCAGCTCGGAGTCATGCTCCTCGTTCCCGTTTGGTGGCGGGCGGCTGCGGCCGCTGTGGCCGCCGTCCAGCCGGCTTGTCCGACTTGAACCTGCGTGGGTGTCGCGGGAGTCTCTGTGCCGGCTTGGTGCGGGCGAGGCGGACTCGGCCGTGTCTCTGTGGGGGTCCTTGCTGGTGCCCGCGCAGCAGCGCGGACGGGAGGAGCTTTCGAAGCACCATACCCGGGGTCCTTGGTCCGCTCGGCTGCAGCCCGGCACAGGTCAGCTACGCGCTGCGTCTGGCGGCGCAGCTCTTCTCCCTCGAGGAGGGCTAGCTCCTTCGAAGCCGCTTCGGCTGCGAGGATGTTCTTGTCGGGGGTGTTGTAGACGGGCAGCTCCGCGGACGGAGCAGGCGATTCCGCGCCGTCGCGGTCGATCTCAGCGCCTAAGGCGCCCCCGCGCTTGCGGATCATGCCGGCTCGGCTGGGGTTGTTGCCGCCTGGCGTGAAGCCATGGGCGTGCTCGAACTCACGCTGGGTGATGGCCAGCTGGCGCTTGGCTGCAGCCAGCTCTTCGGCCTGCTGGAGGAGGAGCTGGCGATGTGCTTCCAGGTCCGCCTCGACGGTGGCGGCGTCGCCGCCTGCGGTGAGCGGGGAGCTCAACTTCGTCCGGACTTCGTCCAGCCGGGATGGAGGTGGAGGCGCCTTTGGGCCCGAGCCGGAGGCGTTGGGGTCGACGTTGCGCTCCAGGTTGGGGCCACGTGTGCACGGGTTCTTGGTGGGGAGCTCCTCGCCAGCCATCATGACTTGCACGACGGCGGGGCTGGCGGGAGCGCTGCTGCCGGCTCGCGGAGGAGGGCTTGCGCAGCGCAGCACCTGCCGCGGGTAGCGCGGCGGTGCGACGGTGGCGACGTAGACGTCGTGGCCGCCGAAGGAGATGACGCTGCCGCCGGTTGGCAAGGGCCGGTCGGCGAAGCAGCCAGCGTTGTCGCTGACGCAGTCGAGGGAGCCGAATCTCCGGATCAAGCCTGAAGCGACTCGCTCGCCGGTGGTGATGGTGAGGCCCGTCCGGATGAAGACACCGGCCGAGGATGCTGAAGGCCCCACGGTGGGCGCCAAATGTCGTGGTATCGTCACGGCATATGCCATAGGGTGGCTAATGAAGGTGGTTCCTAAGAGATCTCACGGCGGTATCCGGATGCAGGTATGGGGACGAGCGACATGGCGACGTACCCAGGTTCGAGGCCCTCCAATGGAGGTAACACCTCTACTCCTGCTAGAGTGTATATGATGATCACACAATACAAGGTTGCTCCTTGAGCTGTGTCCGGCTGCCCCTGGGAGGCTAAGGAAGACAAGAGTCTCTCTCACAGGGCAGCGCTAGGGGTGGAAATGAGGTGAGAATGATCGATCCCCCGCACGAGAGGGGGTAGTGCGGCTTATATAGGCACCGACACTTTACATATAAGACCCTATAGTCTACTGGCCAGCTTGGCCGGATCCGTCTTCCGCTCCTTCCCGAGGTAATGACATCAGGAGCCGTTGAGGCCTCATGGCCTGTCCCATCCGGCTGCCAAGGTCAGCGGTATGGAGAGGAGGTGTCCCTGTCGCCATCAGCCACTGTAGCCAGTACGGATCGACGTAGACCATGATGGCCTGTCCGGCGCGTGGCACTATTGCTCCACAGTGCCCCGCGCTTTACGGAGGGTGAAGTCAGCGTGGACTTGGGAACCCGGACCACCAACCCGGTTCCTTCTAGTGCAAGACTCGCCAGCCTCGAGTCGGTCTAAGGTACAAACCCCCGATCGGATATGGCTTGTAGAAGCCGGCCCAGCTACAGCATTGGCGGCCGTAGCTAAGCCGACTAGGACCTAGAGCCAGCCGGCTTCCGGACCAGCCGGCCACGGCGCCAGCCGGCTGCTCCTCAGCCGGCCTTTGCCGCGAGCTGGCCAGTGGCCAGCCGGCTGCTCCGCGTCCATTGCCCTACCCGGGGTCTTCCCCCCGACAGTCGTCAGCAAAGTGCTACACAATAGATCTTACTACCTTATTTATTTCCGCGAGCTAAAAGAAAAACCTGATAATTGGTACCGAAAACGCAAGAGGGAGGATCCGGGTGACATATACGATGAAACAGACCGTCCCTGGAATATAGCACATCTACGTCCTTTCCACACTTAGCAAATTTTCTCATTACATACTTTTTAATACTTATGATAAAGCAAAAGGTTCACTCTTTGAGTCTTTTACCTCCTTTACTTGTTCATTTTTAGACCGTGTATGTTTTCCGACTAAAACCGCATAGCTGGATGTTTCCGCCTAGGCGTGTATAAAAGTTGTGATTTTTAAAATCGTCCTTTAGGACGTGAGCTTAAGTTTTCTACTGAATGAGTTTTCTGTTGCGAACTTATGGATTCCTCGTAGCGATTTTGGTCACCTCGGCTGGGGACTTGTTTCTGTGGTTATTGACGGATTACCATTGGGCTTCGTCGCCGTCGGCGAGCATTTTTCGGCTAAAGGTTTTCCGGCTCGTGGAAGGTCAAATAAGCAAGCCGGAAAACTACTAACTATTGAATTCTATTTGAATTTAGGATAAAAGAAAAGGCCTAAATAATAAAGTTTAACAATTAAATTTTATTTTAAATAAAAATTCCATATTATATTTTATTGGATAGAGTTTATTTTTATGAGCATTTTGATATCTCATTTGTATTTTTCTGAGTTGAAATGAATTTTAAATTCATTTGCAAAGTTTCAACAATTTATGGAATTTGAATTAAAATAGAAATACTAAACCTGCCCGGACAAAACCTACCCACGGTCACTGATTGGTGGGCCAGTGTCAATGTTTGCTGCCACGCGCCCTTTCACCGAAGTCAAAATCGACCACGTGTCGATGGAGTGGCTGGCCGGCGACCAGACGAGGACGATGGTGAGGTTTGGGGCTACCTACGGTGGCGCTCTAACGATTCATTGTGTCATGGTGAACAAAATGGTGGCGGCGCCGCTGGCTAATTGTCACCGGAGCTTCGCCGGCGACGAGGCCGAGCGACGGTGAACATAGAACTATGGTGCAGTGATAATTGGGGAAAAATAGAGAGAACGGAGGGGTGCTTGAGCACCAGTGGCTCATCGGGAGCATGATGGGCATGACGACGAAGCAAGAGGCGGTCGCAGTCGATGGAATCAACTTCTCCCGGTGCTGGAGAAGACGAGCTTGGTGATGACGCTCCAAGACGCTCTGGCTCGATTCCTCATGCAAGAGGAGCAAGTCGAGGATGGTGATGACGACGGTGTCCTTGGTGAGGCTCAGGGTTGCTCCAATCAGCGGCAAGAAGAAATGGCCGGCGAGCTAGGGTTTTGGCATACCTGGTGAGAGAGAAGAATCGAGATGCTAGGGTTCATCAGGGTATTTATAGGGCCTCTGGCGGTCTTCGTCGATCTCGTGGTCAACATCGACGGCCGGGATGTGGCTCCATCGGCGTCGCGCTGTCGAGCTGCTGTGGATGCGAGCGAGGCGAAGACGAAGACCTCCTTGCTGGATGGATAAGCGAATGGGTATTTGGGCTGGGCCGCTAGTGGGCTTGGCCGACTGGACTGCTGCTGGGCTCCTCCGGGCTGTTCTAGCCTGTTTTGGTCTCGTAAGCCTCTCTTTTCTTTTCTTTTATTTTATTTTCTGTTTTGTATTTCCTATTTGAATCTGATTGGAATTTCCAATCTCTTTTACAGTTGTTTGTAAACATTTGTATTCTTGAATATGGATTTTAAATAATAACTATGACTTTAATAATATTTTATGAGTATTAATATGATCGTGCTTGGAATATACTCAATATTTAAATAAGTATGTGGATTGCTATTATTTTCATTCTCTTTCTTTTGGAATTCAAGATATTTTATAATAATTTTAGGTTACCTCAGTATAGGTAGGAGGTTCATTTTATTTTCCTTATCCAAAAAAAATGAGTTATATCTTATTTGAGAACATGATTTCATAGTCATGCTTTCATGTGCTTAGTTATTGCTAAGGGGTAGGAAATTAATTTAGGTTTTTTTCTAAATTTAATTATTTCCTGCATCTTGGTTTGAATTTCAGTAAATATTATTCCGCTCAAAATAAGTGAATTTGTTTGGATTTTTTTTTGTTGAGTGTTCCTACATGGGCATGGTTTGAAAGGTAAGTTGAGTTGCTATCTTGATTCATGTTATGGTTTATTAACTAATCCATTCACTCATACTTGAGTATAAGGTATGATCTTCGGTTTTACCTCTAATCACCAAGTGATACTCCAATTAAGTTTGGGACATGGGAATAGGGTTTACTTGTGATCACTATGTGATACATAGTTAGGGTGACCATAAGTGCTTGACTAAACAAGGTTTGGATATTCTCCAATTGTTTCTCTTCTGAAGAAATGTTGAGAATGAACTAGGGTTTATTACTAGTGATCTCCCTATGATTTTATGTGATGGATGATATCTGCTTAACATATTAAGGTTTAACTTATCCTTCTATTTATCCAAGGCTTGATCATGCATTATACATGATCAAATTATTCATAATAGCTTCTCACCTCAATTCCTAGGGTCTATGATCATGGTATTGGCTTCCTAAGTTATCACTAGTGAGATATGGTTCCCACCTCCAAGGTCAAATGTTTACTAAAATTAAGGTAGAGTGTATTACTTCTCTTGTACTCTCATGGATAGGCATGGCTAAGGCTAGTATCAATAATTTATATCACATGGAAATGTCTGGGATAATAACTTAGAGTTCTTCTCAAGGAATAATGATATAATCATATGGGTATATGGATAGTTTTCTTCCTCAAAATCAAGTGTAGGTTTAACTAACTTGAGTGTAACATCATAGCTTGAGCTCTCTTATATAGGAATGGATTATTCTAGGGTTTATGGTGTACTCACAAGATCTCTTTAGGTATCTAGGCCCAGGCTCCATTTGTCTAGCTTAGTTGGATTAGTCCCTTCCTTACTTTATCAACTCATGGATATGGTCTTATTACATTTGATCCTAGATCATCTCACCACTCCAAAGTGAGATGGTTTATATCCTAATAGTTTTGGTTCAAGAGTTATCCTTGATTCTTTAATAGGTAGAACTAAGGTTGGCATCAATGGTTTCTTCTCATTTGGGAATGACATAATACCCTAAGGTTATGCTCCAAAGATAGTGATGTGATCATCATGATCTATGGTTAATATAAATAGATTCTCTCTCTAGGAAATGTCTTGAATAATACCCTAGGGTTCTTCTTAAAGATGATGATATGAGCATATGGATATATATCCAAGGTTTGGCTCAAGTGTTAACATTGCTTATCTAATAGTTTTAGACCTCTCTCTTCTCTAGATTTTGATGTATGATAATTTGAATAGAGAAGAATATAGTAAATGGAAACTAAGGAACACTACTAGAGTTGATCTCTTTGTCATAAATCCAAGAATGAAGTGGAAAGAATACCATGAGGTTCATGGTAGGAACATGTATTAATTTAAGACATGGAAAAGATAAGTCAAGAATAGTTTCTCCATTTTATTGTTACTTGATTTGCAGTAGAATAGATATCCATATGTTATGGCAAGGAATACCATATTATGGTCTTTTAGAAGATCAAGTAATTGATCCTTGCTTAATGTGTTGTTTGTGTTGGTTTTAGTTCCATTTGATCTAACTCCTTAGATCAAATCATCTCTACCCAAAACAAGGTTTTAGCAAAGGTGGCGTTGAGGTTTATAGCGCTTGACTTTATGATCTACTTCAATTTCATCAACTCAAGTGAAACTTCAGTTACTGTGACAGGTTTTATTTGAAAGCGCAAAAATTCCCCGGATTTTCTATGCATGAAAGCAATGCACACATCTGTTTCCTCTCTTTTGTAACCCCAAATCATGGGATGTTACACCAAGTCCTTCCTGGGTTTGAATCCAAGAGCGACTCAGCCGTGGGGTAAGATTGAGCTTCATGTGACCTTCGGCTCTAAGGATAATTACCGCACTGAGAACATCATTTCAGATGTTCCGGACATTGCCTGCCGTATAACGGTATCATAAGGCGGCCATCATTGGCAAAGTTCATGGTGGTTACCCGCCACGATTATCATGCCCTCAAGCTTCCCTCCCCGTGGGGGACCTTCACCATTAAAGCTGATACCAGGGATGTCGTACTCTGTATTGAACAGATGTTCAAATCAGTTTCTACCGCCTCTCTCCCCCCTCGTCCGATTTGGACCACCCTCGTGCCCCGATTTCTGGCTCGTCCGGAAAGAGGTTGCGCCCTTTTTCGGAACTCAGTTCCGATTACATGTGACATATCAGGATGAGGTGATGTTCCGAGCAGACTGAGGTCCCTTCAGAGTAAACCCTGCCGCCCTCAAAATCCCGGGAGCATGTTAGAGTCTCCCGGCAACTCCCCAAAAGCCCGTGAACGTGTTAGAGTCTCCCGGCACCCCCAAAGCCCGACATCGTGTTAGAGTCTCCCGGCACCCAAAGCCCGCGAGCGAGATGTGCTCGCGGCAAACATGATGTAAGCAGATGTATCTGGCCTAACCCTCCTACGAGTAAACCGCATGTATCTGGATGTAAACAGATGTATCTGGCCTAATCAACCTATGAGTAAACCGCCTGTGTTGGAACGGGAATCCCGCTACTCATGCTTCATTTGCCTGATTTATTTGCCAAGAATTTTTGGGGGTTTTGCGTTCCTTTGGATCTTTCTCGGGTCAGGACGTGAGTGCAGGAGTTTGTCAACACCGGGAACATCGTATTCTTGTGACACGCTCTGAGGAATGAGCGTTGTGCGACCGGCAAAGCTGGGAGCACTAAATCGCATTGAAACATCTGTGACGTCCGACCTGACGTGGGTAAATAATCGTCATTGCGTCATACTCTCATGATTCGTTATGAGGTATGAGGTGACGAGGGAGCTCCTCGGCAATGTCCACCATGAGGGGCTTAGGGTTTATGAAATCTTGCAGGCTAGCACGGGACATCGGATACGAAACAAACGGGGAGAGAGATTTACCTAGGTTCGGGGCCCTCGATGAGGTAAAACCCTTACTTCCTGCTTGTCTAATCTTTATTTATCGAATATATCGAGTTACAATGGGGTAGCCGATAGGCTGCTATGGTCGACTCGCTAGGAGGAAAGGATTGTAGGGTCTGTGCTCTAAGTTGCGGTGGTTCTACGTATTATTGTTCTGTTTTTCGGCAGGCCCTCTCTTGGACTTTATATATAGCAGGCCAGGTCGTGAGAGTCCTATCCGAACTCGACTAGGTAACATTGAGATCTAATCTAATATTTTCCTTTAATGATGCCTTCTTGCCTTGTTCATCAAGATATCATCTCCTGGTAGGTCTCCTTCTTTGCAATCGATGTACGAGCCCACCTTGGTCTTGGGCAATCTTCATGGGCCCCTAGTTGAGTCAAGGGAGGTAGACTAATGTCGGGTACCCGAAGGGTAATGCCCACATCATGAGGTTTATGCGACCGGTTTGGCCGGGGACACTAAATCACGCAGACTTACCTCTCACGCCATGCCTACGAGCCAGGCATAATCATGCGTCGTGATCAAGCGCACGATGCCTTTATTTCTTAAAACCCGAGGCATGGGTAAGATGCTATAAGGTTTGATCTTTGCGTTTCAGAGACAAAGTGAGGTGAAAGCCGATGAACAAAATGAAAAGGACTTGAACATGAGTTGCACATCGAGTGTTGGCGTCTACAAGGCTTTGCTGATCGGAACAAGTTTCCGCACTAAAGAATGAACAACGCCCCATCGGGTCGATCGATCAAGGAGAAGCACATCAAAACATGCGAAGAACAAGGGGATAAGACAACAAAGGTAATTTTAATATTCCAAAACTAGTGGCATTACATTTCTATGGAATACAATGCAACATCTAGCTCTAAGGGATAATCAAGGAGAAGCTCCGCTTGAGGGAAATCAACAACGAAAAGCTCAAGGCAGGAGCAGGTGCAGCCATCCAGGTGCTCGGAGGAGCGGGAGCCAGGTGCTGCGCTTGGGGGAATGGGGTTCAGCCACCTTCTACAAACCCCGTGTGCCGCATCACGAGCTCGACTCAGGATGACACCAGGCCTACGGAGTGGTGGGGCCGAACTCATCCTCGAGCGGAGGGTAATAACTTTGGTGGCACAGGGTGTCGTCGAAAATCTTCACCGACAGGCGGCCATGGCTGCGGTACCGGAGTTTCAAGGCGTGGCCAACTTGCACCTCGTAATGAGTCGTAAATTCCTGCCGCCCCCTGATTAGGAACATGTTCCCGTAGTCGTCCTGCCACACCTTCAGGTCCCAATTGGGCTGGTTACTGGTGCTTGTGACGGTAAAGCACACGTCCACTGGGAACCCCAAGAGGAAGGTATGATGCGTACAGCGGCAAGTTTTTCCCTCAGTAAGAAACCAAGGTTATCGAACCAGTAGGAGTCAAGAAGCACGTTGAAGGTTGATGGCGGTGAAGTGTAGTGCGGCGCAACACCAGGGATTCCGGCGCCAACGTGGAACCTGCACAACACAACCAAGATACTTTGCCCCAACTTAACAGTGAGGTTGTCAATCTCACCGGCTTGCTGTAACAAAGGATTAGATGTATAGTGTGGATGATGATGTTTGCAGAAAACAGTAGAACGAGTATTGCAGTAGATTGTATTCGATGTAAAAGAATGGACCGGGGTCCACAGTTCACTAGTGGTGTCTCTCCCATAAGATAAATAGCATGTTGGGTGAACAAATTACAGCTTGGGCAATTGACAAATAAAGAGGGCATGACCATGCACATACATGTTATGATGAGTAGTGTGAAATTCAATTGGGCATTACGACAAAGTACATAGACCGCTATCCAAGCATGCATCTATGCCTAAAAATTCCACCTTCGAGGTTATCATCCGAACCCCTCCAAGTATTAAGTTACAAACAACAGACAATTGCATTAAGTATGGTGCGTAATGTAATCAACAAATACATCCTTAGACATAGCATTGATGTTTTATCCCTAGTGGCAACAAGACATCCACAACCTTAGAACTTTCTCGTCATCGTCCCGCATTTAATGGAGGCATGAACCCACTATCGAGCATAAATACTCCCTCTTGGAGTTACAAGTAACAACTTGGCCAGAGCCTCTACTAATAACGGAGAGCATGCAAGATCATAAACAACACATAGATAATAGATCAATAATCAACATAGCATAGTATTCATTATTCATCGGATCCCAACAAACGCAACATGTAGCATTACAAATAGATGATCTTGATCATGTTAGGAAGCTCACAAGATCCAACAATGATAGCACAATTAGGAGAAGACGACCATCTAGCTACTGCTATGGACCCATAGTCCAGGGGTGAACTACTCACACATCACTCCGGAGGCGACCATGGCGGTGAAGAGTCCTCCGGGAGATGATTCCCCTCTCCGGCGAGGTGCCGGAGGCGATCTCCTGAATCCCCCGAGATGGGATTGGCGGCGGCGGCGTCTCTGGAAGGTTTTCCGTATCGTGGCTCTCGGTACTGGAACTATTCTCGACGAAGGCTTATGTAGGCGGAAGGGTAGGTCAGGGGGCGCCACAAGGGGCCCACACAGTAGGGCCGCGCGACCAGCACCTGGGCCGCGCCGCCCTAGTGTGGCGTCGCCTCGTTGCCCCACTTCGTTTCCCTTTCGGACTTCTGGAAGCTTCGTGGAAAAATAAGATCCTGGGCGTTGATTTTGTCCAATTCCGAGAATATTTCCTTACTAGGATTTCTGAAACCAAAAACAGCAGAAAACAGCAACTGACTCTTCGGCATCTCGTTAATAGGTTAGTGCCGGAAAATGCATAAATATGACATAAAGTATGTATAAAACATGTGTGTATCATCAATAAAGTAGCATGGAACATAAGAAATTATAGATACGTTTGAGACGTACAGTTACCGCCCCCTCCCCACAACTTGCAGGAGCGATACTTGCGGAGTTCGCGGACAAACTTGCCCGACAGCTTGATCTAGAGCTTGAAGAGGAACTCGTAGCCAATCAGGCCGCCGGTTGGGTCGTCATCCACCCTGGCGCGCACCCGCCTGCGGGGAGACCCAGGTAGGAGCTCGCAAACCATACCTCCTGTTGGGCTAGGGGTTGCAACCGTGCCTTGGCTCCAGAGAGCCACGCGCTGCCGAACCCCCCACTCCACGGGATCCGCCATGATGATCGCGGCGGGCCGGGCCCTGCCATCCCGTACCGGAGGATCTTCGTCGCCTGGAGGAGCACCACGGCAGCGGCGCCTCCGCCTGCGTCGTGGTCCCTCCCCCAAAGGATGAACTGGGTCATCCCCTGGGACGTAGAGATCATCCCCTTGGCCGTCCTCAGAGCCCTCCGACGCCATCGTCACCAAGCAAGAAAGAGGAGAACATGAGAAGATGGTGAAAGGAAGTGGGGTGGATGCGCCTCTGATGCCACTCAAGCCTCACCCCTTTTATAGCAGGGGGAGGGGGGACAGTCCACTAGGAGCGTGTCGAGTCCCCTCCCACGTTTTTCTGTGTTTGCGCAGGATTCGAAGCAACGACAGTTAATGAAGACTCACCGTGGAAGACGAAGCGAGGCGCGTCGCCTGCGCTCGCACTCAAGTACTGATGTCTGTACACGTCGAAGACTTGGCGCACCGTCCCATCGCGTTGTGCCCCGCGATAGGCTGGGCCCGCGCGCCGCTGTACGGTGAAGCCCGGGAACGAAATCTTCTGAAGAACTCAAGACCTAGACTGCTCATGGGCTACTCCTTGGCATTGCCGGCCCTCGCCCGGGGGCTTCTATCGCCTTAATGGGACCCAGGGCCCACACGGTTACGCCGCGGCGCGGGCAGGCCCCAGTCCACGACCTCTACGATACTTCTATGGCAAGCCACCTAGGTATGACTTGTGGTAATAATTGTGCAACGATGCTGAGTTTTACCTTGTTACGTAGGAAAACTAGTGGAGAACAAGTACTCTCAGACAATGGCGAGTCTGGACGAGCAGACTTGACACGGAGAACAGGACAAACAGAGCCAAGCGCTGCCCTTGACCTCCTCCCGGGAGCATCCCCTGGGGAGAGACTAAGGGCACAAAAGCGGAGCCTCCGAGCCAAGGTGTGGCTTGGACGGCCCTAGGAAGGGCTAAGGAGCCTCCTCTCGTTGGCCAAACGAGGCCAGGGAGCAGGTAACATCTAGGATCGACGGTACACGTCAGGAATTACGTGGGGAACAGGCGAGGCACCTGCACCCGTGCGCGCCATCATGGCGCAGACCGACAGAGGCCTGCACCGCGGATAGGAGTGACAACTTGCTGCCCGAGCTGTCCGCCATCATCAAGTGCGTATGCGCACCGCCCGTGGCCATCCATTGGCCGCGCGCACCACCCATCTGCCCATCGCACGCGTGGCTCCATTCGATTGAGCCCAGGAACACTCTTGGGCGGTGCCCTGACGAGCCGTTGTGACAGCCTCTGGAGATATATAAGCCGGAGATTCACACGTTGCAAGAAGGAGGAGGATTCACATTGGAGAAGGGTTCACGTTGCAAGGAAGGGGTTGCGTTGCAGAACACACCACAAAGGAAGACATGTTGAAGAGGGACGTTGCAAAAAGAGGTTACATTGTGTGTGAGAGAGAGAGGGGAGAGTTAGAGCTTTGTTCATGTCAAGGCCAAGATTGAGAGAGGAAGAGAGTGAGGAAAAGATTGAGGAAGTCTGGGAGGTGTAGGAGCTGATCTAAGCGTCCTCCCGGCCGAGAGTTCATCAATATTGTACTTTGTATCCCCGAGATAATCCACCAAAGCAGGATGTAGGGCTATTAGCCGAAGGGCGGCCTGAACCTGGGAAAAAAATGATCGGGTGTGCTTTGTGTATGATTTTGCTCCGCCTGGGAATGATCCTTAGGCGGCGTTGAGGCCGAAACGCCTTCGTGCCCACTAACCAACAAGAAATGGGGGTGTGTTCATCCCCGGTGTTCGCGTAGGCAAGACGGACATATGTGATGGATTTTTTTATTGGATGATCTGATGAGGACATCCCTACGGAACCATTACCTCCGCCATTACAAGATGAAGACGATGCTGCTGTAAAGCTCAAGTCCAATGAAGTTAGGATTGAACCCATGACAAGAGCTCGTGCGAAGCTACTCAAACAACAGGTGAACTTGTTCCTAAATGATACTTTAATCGATGAGAACTTTGTACTGCCTAAGTCTTTTTACTTATGTATGATCAGGTACGAAGAGGGAGAAAGCATCGCACGAGGAGAAGAGGAGCAGCTGGACGTGAAGCTAGACACGGAGCTGGACATGAAGTTGGACATGAAGACATCCCATGGACGCGTGAGGGAGGAGAGGGAGGCATGCGCGAGCAAGGAAGTTCAAGTCCAGGCCGGCGCACAACCCGGACAGACCAGCCTCCACACCGGCCTGCCCGGCCGCACGCCCGGTCCAACCGGATCCCACGCTGGGCAAGCCCGGCGCCCGCCGGATCTTGCGCCAGTGCCATCCGGACGGGTGTACTGAGCCACCCGTCCTTGCCCGGGTCACCACCCGGTGCCAGGCCCGGTTCCGACCCGCCTGCCCGGTCACTGGCCCGATCGACCGGCCCCCAGGCCGGCTGTGCCCGAGTCAGTCTCGACCAGATCCCGATCTGGGTCGATTTTTTATGTATTTTCTCGACTCCTGTTCGTCCTGAACCCCTATATAAGTGCCCAGGACGTCCCCAATTAGGTTTAGACCACGTTTAAGATAAAACCTAGTTCATAGTTGATTGCTTTGCAACTCTATTGAATCTCTACACCAATCCTCATAGATTGGTGTTTTGCTACTGAAAGTTTTGTGTAATCTACTGTTCCATTGGGAATTAGACGGTTGCGACTTACCGCTTCGTGGTCGGCAGCTACGTGCGCAAGTGTGTGGAGTTGCGAATATCTTGCAGAGTTGAGAGCTGTTGCATTGGCGTCAGGGATCAATCGAGAGACTCGTTCCGTCATACAAGTTATCGTCCATTTCATCATCGTGTTATCCCCGCTGTGTTCATCACGTGTTCATCACATCCACCGTCGCTTACTGAGAAGATCGAGCAACCCCTTATCATGATCTATGAGATCAGAATCTTTATTGTGTTCTTGATGTATTAATTGATGCATATTGTTACCACGTTCTTTATTACTTGTTCTGATCAAACTTGTATGCAAGGGCTTGTGTGGGGGATGGTGTGTATTAGATGGACTAACATGGTGGTATTAATGAGTTGTGACAAAAAGCCTCATATCTACTATGGTCGTTACCAATTCTTTTGTTACCTCACTAGGGATAAAGTGAATGCATGTTCTATATAATTCTTAGTGACAGCTAAGAAGTCTTGTTTAATCTATGGATCATATGCTTGATCTATTGTCATATGTTTAATTCAATTTTGCATATTTTTTGTTCAAACATCATGTCAAAGTACCTAAAGATATGATCTGTTTAATTCTTAAATCTAGATTGCTTGGAGTGTATCCCTTTCTAGTGGAGTATAAGTAAGATGTGTAATATCATCTTTATGTTAGGATGTGATGCCCATATAAATGCTAATCAAGACACATGATAAAATCTCATCAATATTTAGTTATCTATTGTGTTCTTAATGCCACCACACCTTTATGAGAGAGTAGACAAGTGAAGCCATGAATCCCGGTCCACTTTCTATCACACGAAACAACTTTTACTTGCTTTTACTTTCCTTTACATTTTTAACATTAATTAATTTCAAAAATAAAAAATATCTTACTTCTTGCAACTACAACCAAAAACGCCGAAACATCTTTATTTACTTGTTTTAGTTTACTTTATAGTTTTAATTTTCTTTCTAGTATTTTATTTATTGTTATTTTACTTTACTAATACTGAAGCCTTGTGCTTGAAACCCACACGATGGAGTTGGGGGCACAAGACAAATATTTTCTTTGCAGGTTGCTAGATGAGGTTGGAAGAAGCTTACTTTGTTCCCCGATAATTCGATATAAGCCCCGAGTCACCCTTGTGGGGAAAATATTTCTTGTTGCATCACTCTGCATTTGGAGTCCCAACGAATTGACACACTTGTTGTCGTGTCATCAGCGCGTCGCCGGCACCCGGGCTGGTGCTCCAAGAAAGCCTAATTAAAAGGACGCCACACCTCTCTTGATTCTCGTCGGGCCAGGATTTTGACCCGCTCAATAGTTTCAACCCGAACATCTTTACCGCCGATGACCTCAACACCGTCCTCGGTGCATCGCCTGAGCTCCGCCGAGCTCACTTCAATGGCAGTGTCCGTCCTCAGACTGGCTTCCATCATCGCCGAAATCATCAACGGCGGTTTGGCGCAGCCCTCCTTGACGCAGCAAGATGCCGAGGCTTACGACGAAGAAGAGGAAGACGACGAGGATCCTTGGGAAAATGGCGCCTACTCCTACGCCGAGGTTCCTGCTGCCGAGGAGGAGGAAGTGGAGAAAGTATTTGTGGCCGACCCGAAAGGGAAGAAGAAGAGGACAACACCGTCTGTGGAGCCGAAGAAAAAGCCGACGGCTACGGACCCAAGTGGAGTTCAAGGGAGGACGAGTGCCTCGCTGAAGCATGGAAGACGGTGAGCATCGACCCTTTCACCGAAACTAACCAAAACTCTAATTGCTATTGGAAAAGGGTGAAGGCGAGGTTCGACGAGCGGCGGCTGTTGGACCCATACTTCAAGGCCTTGCACCATGATCGCAACGACTCGGTGATGTCACACCATTGGCACATGATCCAGCACATCTGCAACAACTAGCACGATGTTGTGGAGGAGGTCCGTTGTGTCCATGTTAGCGGCACCAACTTCGATGACCAAGTAAGCAAATTCGGCTTCGTTATGCGTTACCGGACAGATTTGGGGGAGGAGGGGTTGTCTAATGCTTTATTCATCCATGTCTTCACCCGGATTGAGACATGCGACAAGTCGACGAAAATGTGGACGTCTCGTTCGACCCTACATCGACGCCAACGCCTGCCTCTAATGGCCGGCCCATCGGGAACAAGAAGGTTGAGGCACTAAGGCACGCGGCGCCGGCCATCAAGTAAATAAACTCGTCCATCATGGTGTGCATGACTGACGCCACGACACACGCCGCCAAGCGGGCAGAGCAGGCCACGCTAATGGAGGTGGTCGCGGCGGCTAGGTGGGCCTTGGTTATCGAGAGAGGACATCAAGGTCAACCTGATCAAGGCGGGCGTGGTGGCGAAGAAGAGGAAGGAGGACCTGGTGATGCTTCTGGTCGACACAAGCAGCATGGGCACGACGTCAAGGCATGGTGCGCGGATCAACACGCCATGATCCTGGCCGAGGGGAGAGCTCCACACGCGCCCTAGCCCAACACCACTGCACCGCCGGCTACCTCGACACCACCATCGTCCTCGGTTCTCCGCTACATCGGCGACCTCAACTGCAGCGACACCGGTGGAAGTGCCTTCTACGCCGGTGGATGCTCTTGCTCTTTGATTTTCGCGGCTACTTAATGCCGGCTAACGTGCGCCTTTTTTTTGGTTCGCTAGACATTGATTTGCGGCGAGGTGATCCTGGAGACTATTTAACTGGGTTTTTTTGCGGGGAACTATTTAATTGGTTTGTAGTCATCAAAACTATGTGATCGGCGATCTATTCAAGTTATGTTGAATTTATTTGGAGGCCATGTTTTGTGCATGTCACCGTGTGACATGCGGCCTAAATCCAAATTTAAACATCGCGAAAAAATTTAAAAAAAATCATGCATGTTCACAACACATATTAAGATGATCCATAAAAATTTCAGATCAAAATTTGAAACATGCATCGAGAAACAAAAAAGAGAAACGCAGATGTGAATAGTGTACAGAGAAACTCAGATTTGAATTCGGGAACTATTCATGACAGATTTCTCTTTTTTGTTTCTCGATGTGTGTTTCGAATTTTGATCTGAAATTTTTAGGAGTCATCTTAATATGTGTTGTGAACATGCATGATTTTTTTCAAATTTTTTCGCAATGTTTAAATTTGGATTTAGGCCGCATGTCACACGGTGACATGCAAAGGGTGCATGTCACTTGATCTCTATCCGTTTTGGGGACGGCGACAATAGAGGGGAAGCTGTCAGAGGCGTCGAGGTGGGCGACGCATCTCCCATCCAGCAGCTCTCCCACCTCGCGCAGCGCGCCGACGCCGTCAACCTCGCCAAGGGGTTCCCCGACTTCCCCGCGCCCGCCCATGTCAAGGCCGCCGCCACCGCAGCCATCACCGCCGACCTCAACTAGTACAGGTCCGCCTCCCGCGACTCCATTGCCACTGGTTCAGTCACCCTATCTACCCTCTGCCTATGGTGACGCGCATTTTGGTTTGTTGGTTAGGCATGTGCAGGGGATCTGCGATGTGCTCGTGGAGACGATGAAACGGGAAACGAGCTCCACGTAGACCCTCTCTCTGACTTCGCCATCTGCTGCGTCCAATCCGAGACCTTCGCTGCAGCAATATTTGCAAGTACTAATACTCATTCTGTTTGTGTGTGCGACTGAATCGTGGCGTCTCAAGGGGAATGCCATACTCTATGCATTTTATTCACGCGTATGCCATTTCTGTTCATGCAGTCATAGACCCGGGGGATCAGGTTCCGCTCTTCGACCCCGCTTACGAAACGTACCAAATGTGCATCGAGCTGGCCCGGGGTGTCCCTGTAAGTCTTTCATTCAGTTCATGGGTTTATCGTCTAACAGGAACGATGATGACCTCCTGTTGGTCAATGGTATGTTTCTGTAATTTGATTTCTGTACAAGTGTACATGAAGGTGTATGTGCCATTGGATCCACCTTCTTGGACACTAAAGAGAGAAATCCAATTTATCCCCCTAAACTTGTCTCAAAGTTCAGCTTACAACCTTAAACTTTACTTTGGTTCAACTTTCAACCCTGAATTCTAAAAACGGTTCAGAATCACCCCTTGCATTGTCTTAAGCCGGTTTTTCTTGTCACATAATGTATTGTATTGGTAAAAATAGTGCGTGCATGTATTCTATGTCTTTAACTCTTCATCTTGAACTCTATGCTTCATCTTCAACTCTTCACCCGCCGGAATAAAATGCCTCCCCCGTGGCTCGCTGCGCTGCATGGTGGTTGCCCCGTGCTGGCGGAAGGCTAGGCACGACAGGTTATGTAGAGGGCAGATGTCGGGTGTTATTGTCCGATGGAGGCACACCTCTGTGGTCGCCATGGCCTCGTTCCAGGGAGGAAGACGATCATGATGAGGCATGAAGGTGATCATGTGATATGGAGAGAGAGAAAGTACATGTACCGTGTATGTTGTATGTTGATGACTTGGCACAGTATATAGGGAGAAAAACTGCTAACTGGCAAGAAAACCGGTTCAAAACTTGTCAAAAAGGGTACAAGGTTCAATTCCGAACGATTTATAGAATTCAGGGTTGAAGATTGAACCAAAGTAAAGTTGAGGGTTGTAATCTGAACTTTGAGACAAGTTTAGGAGGGTAAATTGGACATCTCTCGACACTGAATGAGGATAAGTTTTTGGAATCTTTTACAAGTCAGACAAAGAGCGTGATCTTAAATAGGTGAATGGCTCACCACATTGTTTCTACTATTGGCAATGGATGTACTGCTGAAGTTCTTTTTTGATGATGCTCACTTCTGGAAGTACATACTACTAAGTGATTTGCACTTAGTATATTAGTAATTGGTTGAGTCTAACGACGGTATTTCACTTGGTTACAAGGCTACATCTCATTACTGCCATAGTGCCATGGGCTGATCTAGAGGGTGGCCAGGGTGGTGCTTGGACCACCCTGGGATTTTGATACAACCCGTCTATCCTAGCTATAGGAGAAAAATTAAGGACATTTGTGTCTTCCTAATCTGGCTTTTTTTCAACCACCTTCCTTTCAATAGCCATTCTGCAATCATACATACAAACATGAATCATTCTGTCCTTAGTCACTGGTCACTCGCCGGTTGCCGCCAAAACCTCTTCCAGTAAAAAATTCCCACCTTTGCGCACCACTCAAATTTAGAATTAACTATTGGTGGATTGGACATTTTTTATTTTAGAATTATTGAAGATATAAGAGAACCAAACACGGTGCCCCTCCTTTTTGGACAGATGAAACCTTCGTATTCATTTCTTTCTTGGCCCGCGATGGATGTGGTCGTGGAGCAAATTAAAGAGATCGTGTTGGTTGTGTCCAATGATTTTTTTTTTGAACTTCTGATGATATGTATGCATATTTATGCAAAATCTAGATTAATATGTTTGTAAGACCGTGATGCTATTGCTATCTACAGGTCTGTTAACAGCTAAATCCATCTTCCAACTACCTAGCTATGCCATGTTATGTAGTTTTGTCGAGAAAAAAAAGTTATGCATGTCATATTTGCGTCAGAAAATTTTATGAAGGTGGACCACCCTGACTTAAAATTCTGGATCTGCCAACCCACATAATCCAACAGGGAAGGTTTTTAGCAAGGAGGAGTTGCTTATTATTTCTAAAGCTTGTCATAAAATGGACTGCTTTGCGATAACAGATGGGGTAAATCAGCGTGATGATTTATACAGAAATAGCTTGTGGTACATAAATGTCTTAAATAAATTTCATTAATATGTTTGTCCGTTGTTAAAATTAGAAGTCAGAAACTCTGACAATGTTCCAGGTTTATGAGTATATTACTTACGACGAGAATAAGCATATCTCTCTGGCTTCTCTTCCAGGAATGCAAGAGAGGACCATCATCACATCTTCACTGTCAAAAACTTACAGTGTAACTGGTAGGTATTACTCAGTTGCTGTGTGACGCAAACAACAATACATAGCTGTATTCGGTGAAAATTCTTGCTAGTGATTTGGGATGTTAACTATGAGCTGTGCAAACATACTAGGTTGGAGAATTGGCTGGGTTTGTGCTGGAGCAAGCATAGCTAGCAGCAGGCCAGCATCAATAATAAATATCCATGTCAAACTGACAGATCAGCTCCTGCACCATTCCAAGAAGCTGCATTGATTGCATTAACCAGCACACCAGACTATTAGGACTCTCTTAAAACAGTAAGGTTTTTTGTTAATCGTTTATGATTAACCACTCATCGTCACATGACTTTGACAGGACTATGCGGTGAGAAGAGACTTCATTCTTCAGTTGCTGAAAAATTATGGTTTCCACATTAGCATCAAGCCGCAAGGTTTAGTCTGTGTTTGCTGAGTTGCCCAAGTCTTGGAAAATTTCAGATGTGAGTTTGTTTTACATACTAAACTACTGTTGAAGTATGAGGCACAAATATAATCTGCAATTCAAACATTTGAACAAACAATTGTTCACTGAAATGGGAAGTAAAACACGATATTATTTGACTGGCACTTGTTGTTTTATCCTTTGCGGACAACAACCCATGTGTTATACTACCTCCATACCGGATTATAGGCCTATTACGCATTTCGAGAAAAACTTCAACTACAAATTTGGTCAACAAAATATGAGATATATGATACAAAAATTATACCATTGGATTCATATTCAAAAGTAGTTTCCAATAGTATAATTTTTGTGATACATATTTCATAGTATGTTGACTAAATTAGTAGTTGAAATTTTTCTCGAAATGCGTAATAGCCTATAATCCGGTATGGAGGTAGTAAAGAAATACAATTTCTCATGAATGGTTTATTACTATATAGATTTTCCAGATAATGTTGTACTACTATGTTTCATAATTGATAGATAAAGCATTGAATTACAGTAAAATAGTGACTAGGTAGTTACAGAGCGTAAATACACTATGCGGCTTATTACATTCTTAGACTAGAAATCATAATCATGAAATGGTACTGTGCAATGTAAAGCTTGTGTGTGATATTTCCATGTACTTGGACCTCTTTCAGTTTCAGTTAATGCCCCGAACTAGCATTCCTTCAAATGTGATACCTGGGCCAAAAGCCAAGATCAATCCCCACTCTTCCCTTATTGCCCCTTTCTTCAGTTCATCCCTCAAATACTCCAACACATAGAAGACTGTGTTGCTGCTCACATTCCCATAGTTCATCAGGGCCTTCCTACTGATCTTAGTTTATCTGGCTCAAGTTCGAGGCAAACCTCTAGCCTGTTCAATATTGCTGGTCCACCCGGATGCACAGCCCAAAATAAATCATTGAACTCCTTTATGCCAACCTTGTCCATTAGTGTCCTGCAGAACCCTTCTATACGGCTTTCAATCTTTTCTGGCAAATCACGCCCCAGTTTGAAGTCACTCCCTTCCTCTGCGATCTTGCCATGAATTACCTTGTCTGTCCCTGGTAGGAACTCCTGCCTTGAGAACTCAAGCTCCAAGAAGGGGTCCTCTTCTGCCCTGATAGAGCTTGCTCCAATAATTGCAGCTGATGCACCATCACCAAACAGGGCAGCACTAACAAGGTCATAAGGGCGATCATGGCTTGGCGGCCGGAAACCTAACACGGTTGTCTCCGCAGCTATTACAAGGACACGGCTCCCTGGATTGTTTTCTGCAATGTCCTTAGCAGTGCGGAGGCCAGCAGCACCCCCTGAACAACCAAGGAGGAGAAGGGATGTGCGCACGGTGTTTGGAGGGAGGCCAAGACGAGTTGCCAAGAAAAGATCACCCCCTGGGAGGCGAATCTCAGTGGATGAGATGTAGACTAGGTGGGTAATATCAGCTACGGGACGACCCCATTCACCAAGGGCAGCACGAGCTGCGGCAGCACCAAGTTCTAACACTGCAGCGTTGCAGATGTCAAGACGTGGTGTCAATGTCGGAGTACCCTCTGTCTTCAGCTCTGGGTGCTCATTCAGGAGCTCCTTTGACATGACAGTGTACCTTGTCCTCACTGTGGTGCTCCTGCCTGTGAAAGTTGAATCACATGCAAAAAAATATGCATAAATTAGAGGTACTGATGCAAATCACTACATAACAAAACATAGTCTATAAATTATGATTCTATACTAGGAATTCCTATTTGCTCAGCCCTCCCAGAAACTTGAAAAAGCTAAATAGGTGTTCTAGTATTTTTTTTAGAATGAAAGTACAACTGATGCATAATGATACTTATAGTGTGCACATGTTTTTTTCTTTTCTTATTGCACTATTTTCCATTCCACATTATGATAGATACACTAGAATTGGTTATATGCTACTTATTTTCTTAAGCAAAAGTGCAACTATTACGGGCCAGAGGGAGTAGTACCCATCATGTGAACATTTTAGTTATTGAGTAGATAACTACTTGTGTCAAATCCATTTCACACCTATGATAATTGATTGTTAAATAAATTGGTGTCCTAGTGGTGCTCTTAGAGCTTAAGTACACCAGATGAGTATCAAGTGCAACTGGAGTTTTAATGATCATGCAAACATTTTATTTACTGAGTGAAAGATAATCTGTCTTTCACATTGTACTAATTCTATTTTGCGCATTCGATAATTGATGTCATACTAATGCATGGTAGATTTTGTACATTAAGATGCTACAACCAGATGACAATCCTATTGCAAAACTTATTGGTGTTGATGATATTTTTAAGGAGAGTGAATTACTAGTCTCAGCCGGTGAAAATGAGACATAAAAAAAGGCAATGGCATGAAGCAAGGAAGGAAGTAACTCACAGAGGCGCTCGAGCTTTGCCCTGGTGGCGGGATCATTGCAGCTGGTGCCATGGAGGTAGGTGTCCACGAACTTGTCCTGGTGCAGCACATTTTTAGGGAGGGCCTTGCCCAGCGCGAGCAGCTTGGCCTTGCCCCCCGAGCAATGGCTTCTGCCATTGCCCACCCCGGCGATGTTACCGAGTCCAAGGCCCGACATTGCTCCTTATGCTATCACACTTGGTCGATAAGTTTTCTACTCGTGAGATTTCGTTGGTGCATGATATGGGTGCTCGACCGGTGCTTTAATAGGGGATGGTCGCCATGGGGGTTGTTTGGTTTTCAGGCTTTGAGTTGAACAAGGATGGCAGGTTGGTTGTGCGGAGTAGAACTGGTCATCTCGTTTTCTTCCGTTTTTTTATGCAAAGGTGGCTTGGTTATCTTTGCTCGTGTCCCCGTTCTAAAACTGTCTCATGTTTGTTTTACCTGGAACGTGGTTGATAGAGTCTGTGGGCTTATATAGTTAATTTGAGCCTGATATGGTTTATCACCTTGTTAATTTGACCACTGTCTCTCGGCTTCTTCGGTCTTCTCTTTCTTGGAAATAGATCATAGGCCCCACTCAAAATATTGAAATCCCTTTGTATTTGTACATATTTTGAACGAAAATTACTAAAATCTTGCAAATTTATAGAAGAAGTGCCCCCACTCAAAGGATAGACCCCCAGCCTGAATTTTTTCTGGGTCCGCCCCTGTTAATAGATAATAGGATTCTTGAGCTGAAACCTAGAGATTCAGTTACTGCTTGACGCCTAATACGCAGTCTGAAAACAGCTTCTTAACGAGCCAGCTGGCTGTGCGACCAGGACCACGAGAGCATGCGGCACATGTAACGTTGGCTGCAAAAACTGAGAAGAGAAGGGATGATTTACGTACACAAACTTTCATTTCTCAGTCAAGTCAACATTACTGCCGTTCGATCCTTGTCTATGGACAGTCGGTCAAACATTAGTATTACCGTTCTCAGCCTCTCCAGAGTGGTCGCAAAAGATGAGGCTACGTTGTGTGCTCACACGAAACTTAATGCAACGCTGGGATATGCTTGATAGGAACGCCTGCCGTTTCCACTTGGATAGGCCTCATAGGGTTACAAAGAAAGGAAAGGCGTGCCATGGGAGCAAATGAAGATGACGGAAGGCGAAAAATTGGCTGCACAGTTTCGCGTGAAATCTAAGGTCACCTCTCTCATAGTCGCTTATCTCTAGCGGGAGAACAAATCCAACCTCATTTATTGTCTCGAGCAGCGACAGTGATTTAGATATGTGGCATCGGGTGCTCCAAGTTCGTTAACCCTCCCGCCATCCTTGTCTGCAGCATCGGCGGAGTTCGTAGATCTTCGACACTGGCTTGTCCTCTTCGTGTCCGTCACCCTCTCGTCTCCGGCTTCGGCAGGTCTTCGCCGTCGTTTTCCATGGCTATAAGCACTTATAACCCCACCTGCATCCCACTGTTAGCTTGTTAGTTTAGGCTTATGACCAATTTCGCAATTAATTATGCAACATCAATTTAATTAGGACACATGGATGAAGCTTATCATTCAGGCAACATCCCTCATAGTTGCAATTCACGCCCTAGATCCTTTTGGTCCACATGAGAGCGGTTTGTCTTAATTCCAGGGCCATGATCAGATATGCTCCCATGTTTGTATGCGATGGAGAGAAAATGACAAAGCTGGCGGATGAGAAGAGCTCATTTTAACCACCATGTGAGCACATTTAGGGTTAGGGGTTGCTTCAAAATAGCATCTACACCTCTATCAAAAATATCAAAAAGCGAGTAGCAATGTTACTTCATGTTGTAGGACATAACTAGAATTTTCAAGTGATTCACAAGACATGGATGAGATCCACCAAGACAATATCCCTGTATTTCAAGAAGGTCTTGTATGCTATCAGACATATGTTGAAGCCACCAAGTGGTCAAACTCCAACGAAGATGGAGATAGCTACCGACGATATCCATATTTCTAGACTAGCAACTCTAGTATGTAGTTCATGACATGATTATATAGCACTCAAATGTAAAAGTTTGTTCATGTGAGGATTGTATTGGGGAAATTGATGATACTCATGTGATTGCAAAAGTGCCTAGAAGCCAAATTTCATCGTACACGGGAGGCTTGCTGTTGTTGATGTCTATCTCAAGTTCACATAAATGTTCACTAGTAGGAAACGGTTATCGGTAGAAATATTTTCTGTGGCGCACATAAAAAGGCGTGCTCCACAAAAATATTTTTGTGACGCATTAAAAAATATGCTCCAAATAATTGTTGGCATTCTATGGCGTATAAAAAAATATGCGCCAAATAATTGAGGCTTTCTGTGGACAGAAACACACATTTCTGTGGCACATATTCATATTGGAGCCACAAACTTTTTGTTTGGATTTCCTTAATTATTGATTTTTTTTAAAAAATAGTTTTTTTTTATTCTAGAATTTTTAAAATATTTCATTTTTGAACTTCTAGGATTTTTGAAAATTAACTTTTAAACATTTCTAAAAATTAAATATTTTGAATTTTTTCCTAGATTCTTTTTAAAAAATAAATTTTTTGAATTTCAAATTTTAGATTTTTTTAGAATTTTTCCCAATTTTTGAATTTCTAGGTTTTATATTTTTAAAATTTCTACGATTTAGTTTTTTTAATATTTTTTATTTTCTAGATTCTTTCGATTTTTCTGAATTTTAAATTTTAGTTTTTTTTATATTTTCGAATTTTTAAATTCTTTTCTAATTTTTGAACTTGAAGTATTTTAAATTATATATTTTTTTAGATTTTGAAATTTAAATTATAGATTTTCTTAGTTTTTTAATTTCTAAAAATTATAATTTCTTGATTTTTAAAATTGTTTAAATGATTTCATTAATTTTTTAAAACATTTCCTAAAATTTTCAGTTTCCTTGGATTTATTTGAATATTTAGAATTTCTTTTTGATTTTCTTTGGGTTAAGAGGGTTGATATGATAATAATATCAATAAGAACTTTAGTATTATAAGGGTAGCTCAATTAAATAGAACTCAAAAGTTAAGCGTGCTTGGGTCGGAGCACAGTGTTAGTAGATGTTCAAAATAATTCAAATATTTGGTTTTTCCAAATTATTTCATTTTTATTTTTCCTGATTTATTATTTTTTTTATTTTTTTATTTTTAGCAATTATGTGGTGCGTATTGTGTGCATGTGCCACAGAAATGTGAGAATTCTGTGGCGCGTGTAGATATGCGTCACAGAAATAAAATTTAGTGACGTGACTTCTATGTCATGCGCCACAGAAAAGTTAAAAACATATGCCACAGATATGATGTTTCCTACTAGTAGTTATTTGGGTGAGAAGGATCAGCTAGTGGTGCAAGCATTCTTGCTAACACTTGTCCATGGTATTCTTCTATCTTCGGGTCAATAAGATACCATATGAATGAGAAATCATTCCATCCTTCCCCAACTTCTTGCATGTTGCATTATTCATAACTGAATCTTAAGAGTATGGTGTTAATGATTTTGTCTTAGAAAAGAGTGAGGTGATGAGACATTGGTAACGGTATCTGTAACATCCCAAAAATTCAAAACAAAATAAATGAATTTCCCTAGTTCCAAATTTTGGAACCAACAAAAACTTTTATTAAATTAAGTGTGATACATAGTGATCTTGCTTAATTCTTGTGCTATTGCCATGATTGCTTGTTATAGTAGTTTGAAATAACCTTAAACCCTAAACCTCACCCCTCTTTTCACCATCCTAGTTAAAATAAAATAAAAGGAAATTAAATAAGAAAAAGGCATATGTGCCTATGGCTATTTTTATAAATCTTTACCCTAAGCTCCTCTACTTTGTTTAGTGGTTTGGAAAACCATTATACACCCTATCTAGTACTTATCAAACCTAATTCAAGTTGTTTCCAAAGAAAATAAAAAGAAACTAAAAATGCCATAGAGGCATATGAGAGTAAATTAGCAAATTTGTGAATTTGAGAAGATTGACCCTAGGACTTGTTGTGAATGGTTGGATCACTTCCATATACCATTTCAACACTCAACAACACCAATTGGGTCAAGCAAAGTCAAATTAAAAATCAAATGCCACATATGCATAGAGGCATATGTGACACATAGCCATAATACCCAATTCTTGCCCTATGCCTTTAAACCTTGATCAAATGGTGGGAATCCATTTCTAAACCTAATCTAGCACTAAATTGACCCTAACCCATGCCCAAGTAAAGCAAGGTGAACAATTTACAAAAATAATAAAATTTGACACATCACCTCTTATGTGTTATGGCCATTTTTGCAAATCTTTGAACAAGACCATTTGAAAGGGTTTCAATGGTTTGAAAATGTTTCTAAACTAATAAGAATCACATTGGAGTCAAGAAAAGTCAAATCAATTGGAGGGAAATCAAATAGGGAGAAAATCCCCATTTCTCTCACATACACTAAGGGCAATTTTACAAATCTTCATATGAGGCCACCATTGCTTGCCCTATGGATTCTAAAACTCATATATAACAAAAACAAACACAAATGCATAAAAGAAACCAGATTCAAATCAAAGGAAAATTCAAAATTCACACACATATGATAATGGTCATATGTCACCAAAAAAATTTCTTCACTACTTTACCCCTCTGGTTTTCTTTATTCCTAAACTAAACTTAGTCAAACAATGCTATGTCATCCAAGACCATGTCAAGATCTACAACTTTCATGTTGACCACTATGGTTAAAGTTGACCAGGTTGACCAGTAGAGTATTGACAAGTGGTGACTTTGAATCATTATGAAGATGACCTCAAATTTGAAATGTTGCAAATCTTTTTCAAATTGAACCCCACCACCACCAAACTAACCTATAATTAATATGTATGAGTTCCACCAAAAAGAATTTCAAATTTCAAATTTAAAGTTCATGTGGCCATTTGATCGAACACTTGGCAGGCAGAATTTCTGATTTGTAACACAGCCCTTTGTCCATCGGTCCTTAGCCTAAACCCCTTTCTACTCTTGATCATTGTTGCTCTCTGAGCCTCCCTGCATCAAACCCTGTACTTGCCTCGTCGTTTAAAGTGGAGAAGAACCCTAAACAATGCCATGTCATGCACACCCGGCCACCTTTGGGCATCCCTCTATCTAGCCTCCCTCTCAACTCTTCTCCTTGTCCTGGAGCATCTCTGCAGCTCAAGGATCACGCCAGTACCTTGCACTCGATCGCCAACACACGCCATTGGCCAGAACGCCCGCGTCCAAAACCCTGCCAGAGCATGCCAGCCAACACGGTGAGCGCGCTCTGGACGCGCCAGTACGTCGCGCGCTCGAGCGACGTCGTCCTCCCTCTGCATCCCTACCACTGCGTCGAGCATCTACCCCATGCCCTCTACCACCTAGCCACACTCAAGCGACTGCGGATGCCTCGTCACCGTCGTCCTCGCCGGCGAAGTACTGCGGGTACCGCGATGATCACCGCACGCGCCTGAATGATTCCGTCGTCCTCTCACTGCGCCCGCTGCACCTAGAGCATCGCCAGGACAACGCCTACAAGGTGTCGTCCTTCACTTGCCCCTTCGAGCACCCCAAGCACCGCGCCATGGCCGTTCCTCCACAGCACCTCACGGCCACCTCCGCCCGCTATAAATAGAGGAGCTCAGCGCTCAACTTCTTCACACCATCTGCTCTCCTCTCCTCACTGATCACTCTCCCCCCATCAATTTGACACCACACCGCCGGAGCTGCTCCAATCGCAAGACGAAGGCCGCCGGAGACCTGAGATCGACGCCGTTGATCCACGCCGCCCCGAGCCTCGCCACTGCTACCAGACGCTTCCTCACCGTCGACAACATCACCTCGCCACCACCAGAACCCCGCGGGAACGCCGGTAAGGCCGTCGACCCCCTAGGCTCGCCGCCAGTGAGCTCGTCGCTCGTCGGAGACGACGACGATCACTGACCGTCGGATCGCGTTCTAATCCTACGGCCTAACGCGCGCGTACCGCTTCGGCGTTTAAAGAGCCGCTGACGGGTGGTCCCCACCTCGTCAGGCGGCCCACTCGCACCAGATGCTTGTTGGGCTGCGCTGTGCCGTTTAAGTCCATTTCGGCCCATTCTAGTTTCCCGCGTGGCCCAGTAATTCAAATTTGATTTAACTCTTTTAGCTCAAATTCAATACAGATGCCAACTTCAAATTTGAATAGTTTAAAATCTACTACACAAAATTTAGCAAATTTTATATGTTCGGAAAGCTCATGAAATTATCTAAACAATGCCACTGGCCTCATGTCCAAATTCGTAGTTAAATTTAAATGATAAAAATAACAAGGAAGGGCCTTTTCTAAATTCAAATAAATATTAAAAATTATCTATAAATGATTTTGAGTTGATTACAACTCTAATAAATTACTTTTGACATGATCTAATTGTTTATGCAAAAATATAGCATAGTTGTTTTGCATGATCATGGACTAGATCCAAATAATGGCTATGGAGCCATTTCTAGTCCATTTAACACATACACATAAACTTATTTAAATAGTATGAGAGCTCCTCTCTCATTTAAATTGTGATCCTAAGTAATTCAAATAGAGGTACTGACCTTGGTCTAATAAGCCTCATGCTTGGTTACTTAGAGACATTAAATTATTTCCATACTAGTATTAAGATGTATGAGGTGTAGCACCTCATTTAAATTATTACTCCCTCATAATAGATATGAAAGGTTGACCTTGGTCAACTTATATTTCATACCTTATTATTATTTGTGGACATTAAATCTTGATAGGATTTAATGAGAGGAAATTATTCTCTCCAAAAACTTAAATAGCAAATCAAATAAATGCTTATAATGAGAGGAAATTATTTTTCTCTTAAATAAGAACAAACCAAGTAAGTCACCATACCATGCTTGAAGTGATGTTAGAATTAGTTGTGTGGACCCTTTGGTGTGTTTTAGTCTAGCATGTAAGTATTGTTTGGTGATTGTATCCTCGTATTCGTTTATAGACGCTAGTACCGGAGACTATCAAGAAGAAGAGGTCTGCTACCAAGAGGAAGAGCAAGAGAACTTTGATCACATCACCAATCAAGGCAAGCTAGACTAATGCAAGCTTTTACCAATGCCACTAGAATAATGCAAAGCTCTACAAGAGCAAGGCACCATTACTTTTTACTTTATGCTTAATGCTCCTATCCCAAGTTTTTACTTTACAAGCTTTTCTAAATTTTGTTTATCAAAGTTTACTTTTTGATTCATGATTCACTTGGTTTAGATATAGAGTAGAACAAGAGCATCAAAGTTAGCCTAGAGCAAGAAAAGCTAGTTAGCACCCCTCATGACTAGTTGCTATTGCTAAATAAATAAAATTGATTACTCTAGATGGGATCATGTGAAATGAAATGACTTTGAAAACCTTGGAATGATGATTCATTCTATTGAAAGATTTTGAAGGTGAATATGACTGGTGAATGACTTGGTGAATTTTACGAAAACTGATGGTTGGGTTCGGATGCGATACCATTCCAATTTGAAAGTACCCCCACAATACCCAACATGGGTAAGGGCTTAACTAGAAATTTATGTGCTTTAGTATGGGTTCCCTCCGAACAAGCGTCATCGGGGTTAGGCTGGAGGCTGCCTCTACAACAAAAGAACTGATGAGAAATGACGTGAAATGAGGTGAATGTCCGGCCCAAGCCCTGTGCAGTTCCCAGGCTGATAGTCTGTCTTCACTGGGAGGCCAAGCTCATGGGGAGAGGTGCCTATACTAGAGTATGTAAGTGAAAGGTTATGGTTGGTAGTCCGCATACGGAGTATGGTAAATCAGGGCCAGTTAACCCTGACGGATTATTGCAAATGTTGTGGCACAAGTGTACGACCTCTGCAGAGTGTAGAACTATTCGAATAGCCGTGTCCACGGTTATGGACGGTTGGAAAGGCCATACTGTTCCGTCATCAGACCATTTTCAAAAATGTGACATATGACTTGTGACTTGAATTTGAAAGGTGAATGGTGACTTTGAATTGAATCACAACAGAGTTGTGGGAATGACACTAATGTTCCCACTTGAGTTAGTTTAGCAAATGAAGAGTCTTTTCTAAATGTTTATGAATAAACTTGGCTTTATGCAAATAAACCTAGAGCTTAGTATCCCCTTACTAAAAATTGATAGTGCTTACACTAGTATTAGTTTGCGAGTACTTTAAAAGTACTCATGGCTTTGTCTCTGGCTATTCAAATGGCCAGACTATGAAGGTGAACAGCGAGTACGAGGAAGATGGACAGCAGGACGTCTACGACAACTAGGACTACTCCTGACGTCAAGCGTTGGCCTGTGGATTAGATAGCCACTACTACTTCGCTTCCGCTATTTGTGATGTTCGTTGATCAATAGATCAACTACTATTGTAATATTGGATCATGTGATCTACCCTTGTAAGACGATTATGTGTTGTAATAAATGATGACTCTATGATATTCAACTATTATGTCTCGCAACAACAATATTCCCGGGATTGCGATGTATGGCATAATAGGCATCTGGACTTAAAAATCCGGGTGTTGACAAGTTGGTATCAGAGCCATTGTTTCACCTTAGGAGACCCTAGTTAGAATGGACGTCCGAAAAACTTAGTTTCAAAACAAAGGAAGTGAATATTTCTGAAAATTTATTCTCACCCTTATCTTAAGATCTTTACAAAATAATAAATCCATGCTCTACTTTTTCTTGTAATTGTACATAAAATTTTGCACACTTGACCACTCCATTAACTTACTTATCCTAATTGCTCACAGATGGAGTACCAATGGGAGTTCTATCAGCTTGGTCCCGGAGGCGACCTAGGGTTCGAAAAGGATTTGAAGCAACTAGTGGAATACCTAGGCCACCCGTATCCCGAGTTCTTCGGAATACCCCTCAAAAACCACTCCGGAGAACCACCTCGGTGGGAAGTTTCTACTGATCTACGAAGAAAGCTTGGAGCCCCGGTATGGGAAACCATCTGGTTTTCACGTAACGGGAAACACTTGGAAGGAAGGACTAGTCGAGCTATGCAAGAAGCAATTTTCCGTCTGTGCGGACAAAATGAGGACAAGATCAAGAACACTCGCTTCATCTACTACCCAAGACATGACCCCATGGGAAGACCGATGACCATGCCCCCGCACACAGAGATGAACCCCTATGTAGCACACCAGGACTTCAGGATGTACAAAACCCGCAAGGATTTGGACAGCGCCCTCACCTCTCGCCAAGCACCTTACCCGTGAAGAAGAAGAAACCACCATGAAGAATGAGGAGTAGTACTACTAAGTCACTTGAGTAGGTGTGAGTTTGTATCAGGATCCCCTTGTATCGTAGAGCGAATGAATGGTTCTTCAAACCAACGGTGTGTTAGCTTTGTAATATGTGATGTTTGGTATGAATGAAAAAGTGTTGTTGGTTTTTACCCCCGCAACACTACTCAAGTTTTCAATCTATGAACTTCTTAAATTTTAACAAAACAAACCCTAGAAATTTCCCTCTTATCTTATCATCTACCTCAATGTTCAGATGGCCCCACCAACCCGCAACGCCACCCAGGATGCCATGATGCAACTGCTGCAGACGATGATGGCAGACCGCGAAGCCGAGAGAGCTGAACGCCAAGCCAACATAGCTGCACTGCAATAGATAGCTCAGAACAATCAAGGCCATGGAAACCACGATCACCCTGGATCGAAGCTGAAGAACTTTCAGAACACACCAACCCTCCGATGTTTAGCAAGACCGAAGAGCCCCTAGATGCTGATGACTGGCTCCAGACAATGGAGAACAACTTGGAAGTTGCGGGAGTTGAAGCCGCAGAAAAAGTACTGTTCGCCACCCACTACCTGTCAGGACCTGAAGAGCCTGGTGGACAAGCGCCCGCGCAATGAATGCGGGACAGATGATGACCTGGGAAGACTTCAAGCTGAAGTTCAGCAAGTATCACGTGCCTCAAGGACTGATCAAGAAGATGAGAGATGAGTTCCGTGAACTCAAACAAGGAAGGATGTCCGTGGTGGAATACCGCGACAGGTTTCTCACTCTGTCAAGGTACGCCCCGGATGAGACCGACACCAATGAGAAGAGAAAGGAAAGATTCCTCAACGGATCGCACGACGAGATGCAAGCCGTGTTAGTGAACATTCCGTTCGCCGACTTAGAAGCCCTCGTAGACTCAGCCATACAGATGGAAGGAAAGCTGCATCAGGCCAATGAGAACCGCAAGCGCAGAATGATGAACCAAAATGGGCCCCACAATGCCCAGAAACACCGCAACAACCACTCAGGAGGATTTACCCCAAGGAACAACAGGCCACCTGCTCAGACTTATCGCCCCAACTACGCCAACAACAACGGAGGACCCCCGAAGCCCGGAGGTAACAACAACAACAGCCACCACAACAACAACAACCCCAACAGCAACAGCAACAATGGGAACAACAACAACACCAACACTGGCCCGAGGACTGGAAGCAATGCCATCCCCGTCAACCCGAAGGATAAGTCCACAATCAACTGCTATGAATGTGGAGTTGTGGGCCACTACTCCAATGAGTGTCCCAAGAAGCTTGCCAAGATTGCCGCCAACACCGCTGCACCTGCTCAGACAACAGCGTCGCTTCGCAGGTAGAAGGAACCCAGAACAACAACAACGGCCACCTCTACCACATGACTGCCACTGAAGCCCAGGAAGCACCCCAGACCATGACAAGTATGTCTTCCTGTTAATCAAAATGCTCAATCTCTCTTAGGAACCTAACTTTTCTTAAAATCTCGGGACGAGATTTGTTTAAGGGGGAAGGGTTTGTAACATCCCAAAAATTCAAAACAAAATAAATGAATTTCCCTAGTTCCAAATTTTGGAACCAATAAAAACTTTTATTAAATTAAGTGTGATACATAGTGATCTTGCTTAATTCTTGTGCTATTGCCATGATTGCTTGTTATAGTAGTTTGAAATAACCTTAAACCCTAAACCTCACCCCTCTTTTCACCATCCTAATTAAAATAAAATAAAAGGAAATTAAATAAGAAAAAGGCATATGTGCCTATGGCTATTTTTATAAATCTTTACCCTAAGCTCCTATACTTTGTTTAGTGGTTTGGAAAACCATTATACACCCTATCTAGTACTTATCAAACCTAATTCAAGTTGTTTCCAAAGAAAATAAAAAGAAACTAAAAATGCCATAGAGGCATATGAGAGTAAATTAGCAAATTTGTGAATTTGAGAAGATTGACCCTAGGACTTGTTGTGAATGGTTGGATCACTTCCATATACCATTTCAACACTCAACAACACCAATTGGGTCAAGCAAAGTCAAATTAAAAATCAAATGCCACATATGCATAGAGGCATATGTGACACATAGCCATAATACCCAATTCTTGCCCTATGCCTTTAAACCTTGATCAAATGGTGGGAATCCATTTCTAAACCTAATCTAGCACTAAATTGACCCTAACCCATGCCCAAGTAAAGCAAGGTGAACAATTTACAAAAATAATAAAATTTGACACATCACCTCTTATGTGTTATGGCCATTTTTGCAAATCTTTGAACAAGACCATTTGAAAGGGTTTCAATGGTTTGAAAATGTTTCTAAACTAATAAGAATCACATTAGAGTCAAGAAAAGTCAAATCAATTGGAGGGAAATCAAATAGGGAGAAAATCCCCATTTCTCTCACATACACTAAGGGCAATTTTACAAATCTTCATATGAGGCCACCATTGCTTGCCCTATGGATTCTAAAACTCATATATAACAAAAACAAACACAAATGCATAAAAGAAACCAGATTCAAATCAAAGGAAAATTCAAAATTCACACACATATGATAATGGTCATATGTCACCAAAAAAATTTCTTCACTACTTTACCCCTCTGGTTTTCTTTATTCCTAAACTAAACTTAGTCAACCAATGCTATGTCATCCAAGACCATGTCAAGATCTACAACTTTCATGTTGACCACTATGGTTAAATTTGACCAGGTTGACCAGTAGAGTATTGACAAGTGGTGACTTTGAATCATTATGAAGATGACCTCAAATTTGAAATGTTGCAAATCTTTTTCAAATTGAACCCCACCACCACCAAACTAACCTATAATTAATATGTATGAGTTCCACCAAAAAGAATTTCAAATTTCAAATTTAAAGTTCATGCGGCCATTTGATCGAACACTTGGCAGGCAGAATTTCTGATTTGTAACACAGCCCTTTGTCCATCGGTCCTTAGCCTAAACCCCTTTCTACTCTTGATCATTGTTGCTCTCTGAGCCTCCCTGCATCAAACCCTGTACTTGCCTCATCGTTTAAAGTGGAGAAGAACCCTAAACAATGCCATGTCATGCACACCCGGCCACCTTTGGGCATCCCTCTATCTAGCCTCCCTCTCAACTCTTCTCCTTGTCCTGGAGCATCTCTGCAGCTCAAGGATCACGCCAGTACCTTGCACTCGATCGCCAACACACGCCATTGGCCAGAACGCCCACGTCCAAAACCCTGCCAGAGCATGCCAGCCAACGCGGTGAGCGCGCTCTGGACGCACCAGTACGTCGCGCGCTCGAGCGACGTCGTCCTCCCTCTGCATCCCTACCACTGCGTCGAGCATCTACCCCATGCCCTCTACCACCTAGCCACACTCAAGCGACTGCGGATGCCTCGTCACCGTCGTCCTCGCCGGCGAAGTACTGCGGGTACCGCGATGATCACCGCACGCGCCCGAACGATTCCGTCGTCCTCTCGCTGCGCCCGCTGCACCTAGAGCATCGCCAGGACAACGCCTACAAGGTGCCGTCCTTCACTTGCCCCTTCGAGCACCCCAAGCACCGCGCCATGGCCGTTCCTCCACAGCACCTCACGGCCACCTCCGCCCGCTATAAATAGAGGAGATCCGCGCTCAACTTCTTCACACCATCTGCTCCCCTCTCCTCACTGATCACTCTCCCCCCATCAATTTGACACCACACCGCCGGAGCTGCTCCAATCGCAAGACGAAGGCCGCCGGAGACCTGAGATCGACGCCGTTGATCCACGCCGCCCCGAGCCTCGCCGACGGCTACCGGACGCTTCCTCACCGTCGACAACATCACCTCGCCACCACGCGAACACCGCGGGAACGCTCGGTAAGGCCGTCGACCCCCTAGGCTTGCCGCCGCGAGCTGCCGTCGCTCGTCGGAGACGACGACGATCCTCGACCGTCGGATCGCGTTCTAATCCTACGGCCTAACACGCGCGTACCGCTTCGGCGTTTAAAGAGCCGCTGACGGGTGGTCCCCACCTCGTCAGGCGGCCCACTTGCACCAGATGCTTGTTGGGCTGCGCTGTGCCGTTTAAGTCCGTTTCGGCCCATTCTAGTTTCCCGCGTGGCCCAGTAATTCAAATTTGATTTAACTCTTTTAGCTCAAATTCAATACAGATGCCAACTTCAAATTTGAATAGTTTAAAATCTACTACACAAAATTTAGCAAATTTTATATATTCGGAAAGCTCATGAAATTATCTAAACAATGCCACTGGCCTCATGTCCAAATTCGTAGTTAAATTTAAATGATAAAAATAACAAGGAAGGGACTTTTCTAAATTCAAATAAATATTAAAAATTATCTATAAATGATTTTGAGTTGATTACAACTCTAATAAATTAATTTTGACATAATCTAATTGTTTATGCAAAAATATAGCATAGTTGTTTTGCATGATCATGGACTAGATCCAAATAATGGCTATGGAGCCATTTCTAGTCCATTTAACACATACACATAAACTTAATTAAATAGTATGAGAGCTCCTCTCTCATTTAAATTGTGATCCTAAGTAATTCAAATAGAGGTACTGACCTTGGTCTAATAAGCCTCATGCTTGGTTACTTAGAGACATTAAATTATTTCCATACTAGTATTAAGATGTATGAGGTGTAGCACCTCATTTAAATTATATATTACTCCCTCATAATAGATATGAAAGGTTGACCTTGGTCAACTTATATTTCATACCTTATTATTATTTGTGGAGATTAAATCTTGATAGGATTTAATGAGAGGAAATTATTCTCTCCAAAGACTTAAATAGCAAATCAAATAAATGCTTATAATGAGAGGAAATTATTTTTCTCTTAAATAAGAACAAACCAAGTAATTCACCATACCATGCTTGAAGTAATGTTAGAATTAGTTGTGTGAACCCTTTGGTGTGTTTTAGTCTAGCATGTAATTATTGTTTGGTGATTGTGTACCTCGTATTCATTTCTAGACGCTAGTACCGGAGACTATCAAGAGGAAGAGGTATTCTACCAAGAGGAAGGAGAAGAAAACTTTGATCACCTCACCAATCAAGGCAAGCTAGACTAATGCAAGCTATTACCAATGCGACTAGTATAATGCAAAGCTCTACAAGAGCAAGGCACCATTACTTTTACCTTATGCTTAATGCTCCTATCCCAAGTTTTTACTTTACAAGCTTTACTAAATTTTGTTTATCAAAGTTTACTTTTTGATTCATGATTCACTTGGTTTAGATATAGAGTAGAACAAGAGCATCAAAGTTAGCCTAGAGCAAGACAAGCTAGTAGCACCCCTCATGACTAGTTGCTAGTGCTAATAAATAAAAATTGACTACTCTAGATGGGAACTTGTGAAATGAAATGACTTTGAAAACCTTGGAATGATGAGTCATTCTATTGAAAGATTTTGAAGGTGAATATGACTTGTGAATGACTTGGTGAATTTTACGAAAACTGATGGTTGGGTTCGGATGCGATACCATTCCAATTTGAAAGTACCCCCACAATACCCAACATGGGTAAGGGCTTAACTAGAAATTTATGTGCTTTAGTATGGGTTCCCTCTAAACAAGCGTCATCGGGGTTAGGCTGAAAGCTGCCTCTACAACAAAAGAAGTGATGTGATATGACGTGAAATGAGGTGAATGTCCGGCCCAAGCCTCGTGCGGTTCCCGGTCGACGGTCTGTCTTCACTTGGGAGGCCAAGCTCATGGGGAGAGGTGCCTATACTAGAGTATGTAAGTGAAAGGTTATGGTTGGTAGTCCGCATACGGAGTATGATAAATCGGGGCCGATTAACCCCGACGGATTATTGCAAATGTTGTGGCACAAGTGTATGACCTCTCGCGAGTGTAGAACTATTCGAATAGCCGCGTCCACGGTTATGGACGGTTGGAAAGGCCATACTGTTCCGTCATCAGACAATTTTCAAAAATGTGACATATGATTTGTGACTTGAATTTGAAAGGTGAATGGTGACTTTGAATTGAATCACAACCGAGTTGTGGGAATGACACTAATGTTCCCACTTGAGTTAGTCTAGTGATTCAAGCATCCTTACTAAATGTTTATGAAATAAACTTGGCTTTATGCAAATAAACCTAGAGCTTAGTATCCCCTTACTAAAATTGATCGTGCTTACACTAGTATTAGTTTGCGAGTACTTTAAAAGTACTCATGGCTTTGTCCCCGGCTATTCAAATGGCCGGACTATGAAGGTGAACAGCAGTACGAGGAAGATGGACAGCAGGACGTCTACGACAACTAGGACTACTCCTGACGTCAAGCGTTGTCCTGTGGATTAGACAGCCACTACTACTTCGCTTCCGCTATTTGTGATGTTCGTTGATCAATAGATCAACTACTATTGTAATATTGGATCATGTGATCTACCCTTGTAAGGCGATTATGTGTTGTAATAAATGATGACTCTATGATATTCAACTATTATGTCTCGCAACAACAATATTCCTGGGATTGCGATGTATGGCATAATAGGCATCTGGACTTAAAAATCCGGGTGTTGACATAAACTCTTCTCGGCACCCTGCCGGAGAGGGAGATCATCACCGGAGGCCTCTTCATCACCATGCCTGTCTCCGAAGTGATGCGTGAGTAGTTCATCTCTGGACTACGGTTCCATAGCAGTAGCTAGATGGTTGTCTTCTCCTCATTATGCTTCATGTTTAGATCTTGTGAGCTGCCTATCATGATCAAGATCATCTTTATGTAATGCTGGGATCCGATGAATATTGAATACTATGGTTTAGTTGATTATAGATTGTTTATTTGTTATTTGTGATCTTGCATGCTCTCTGTTGCTAGTAGATGCTCTGGCCAAGTATGTGCTTGTGACTCCAAGAGGGAGTATTTATGCTTGATAGTGGGTTCATGCCTCTAGTAATTTGGGAGAGTGTACAAGGGAGAAAACAACAATGTTTTATCCAAGGATAATTCTATTGTTTACTTTACACACTTTACTTAATGCAATAATATGTTGCTTGAAACTTAATACTGAAAGGGGTGCGGATGCTAACCTGAAGGTAGATTATTAGTCATAGATGCATTTGGATTACGGTCTATGAATCTTTTTGTAATGCCCAAATGAATCTCATAGTAATCATCTTTTCATGTATGGTCTTTATTCTGTTAATTGCCCAGCTGTAATTTGTTTACCCTGCATGTTATTTATCTTTATGGAGAGACACCTCTAGTGAACAGTGGACCCCGGTCCTCTCTTTTACATTGATAAACCCATCTACTGCAAAGCACTGTTCTCTTTATTTCACTGCAAACAAACATCTAGTTCCACACTGTACGTCTAATCCTTTGTTTTCAGCAAAACCAGTGAGATTGACAACCTCACTGTAAGTTAGGACAAAGTATTTTGGTTGTGTTGTGTGCAGGTTCCACGTTGTTGTTGACACTGGTAGTGCGCCCTGTCAAAGTCAGCCAGCAACATTTTCAGAAGTGATTTATTTCTCCTACTGGTTGATTAAACCTTGGTTTCTTACTGAGAAAAAACTTGTTGATGTGCTCATCATACCTTCCTCTTGAGGTTTCCCAACTGCGTGCTCCGCACAACATCACTTACCGAGATTGTTCTAGGGATGATGAAAATGGTCACCACGTCCCGTGAGGCATGGGAAACTCTCGCCAGCTACTTTGTTGCACAATCCACGGCGCGGGCTATGCACATCCGCAACGAGCTCAACCCGACGAAGAAGCTAGATACCACGACAACCATATACTTGAATAAGACCAAGGGTTTTGCTGATGCACTCTCCGCGATGGGTTTACCCCTGCATCCAGATGAGTTTACAGGATATATCTATCAAGGCCTCCACAATGAGTATGATTCGCTGGTGCAGCTTGATTCGGCTAGAGCACTCACGGATCCGATGACAGTTTGCGGAGTCTATACGCAACTCCTGGAAACTAAGAAGAGGAAGGATGCATGTCGTGCTGAACTCAGCGCCAATACACAGATGATGGCGCACTAGGTCGCTCAGGTGGTGGTTATTCGGCGCCCCAATATGCTCCCTCACCGGCCTACTTACCTAAGCCGACCTTTACTCCCAAGCCAGCCTGCACTCCTTCGCATGCACCCCCTGCCAATCGTCGCCCTGATCAGCGCACTGGTGGTACACGTCCTACCTGCCAGATTTGCAGCAAGGTTGGTCATGTGGCTTCATGTTGCTTCAAGAGATTTGATCGCAACTTCCTTGGTGATGGGAATGATGACCGCTATATGGATTGCCAAGTTTCTACCTTCTCAATGACTACTACTCATGGTGGTTCCACTTCGTCTTACCCGGTTGACCCTACTTGGTATGCTAATACGGCGACCACTGATCACCTCACCAATACTCTGGACCAGCTTACGATGAAGGAGCAATACCGTGGAAAAGATCATGTTCACACAACTAATGGAGCAGGTATGCGCATTACACATATTGGTCATTCCACACTACCCACTTCTTCGCACCCTTTACATCTCAAAATTATTCTTCATGTTTCATCTTTCACACGTAATCCTCTCTCTATTAAAAAATTCTCTCATGATAATAATGTGTTCTTTGAATTTCACCCTTGAAATTTTCTTGTCAAGGATCGCGTTTCAAGGGCAGTTCTTCTAAGAGAGGGATGTCGTGGAGATCTCTATAATCTCGATGACTAGCAAGCAAGTATTGAACAGTGTCAAAGTGTCCGCATGAGCAATGTCACTCATGCCTAGGTCATCCAGCTACACAAATAGTTCAACATATTTTGCATCGTTATGAGCTTCCCTCAGAGTCAGTCAATAAAAGTGTAATATGCGATGCATCTCAGCAAGGCAAAAGTCATCAGTTACCATTTTCTTTGTCTACTCGTGTTACTACTGCATCACTTGAGATTATTTATTCTGATGTATAGGGCACTGTCCAAACTTTCTGTGAGTGGACATGAGTTTTATGTTAGCTTTGTTGATGCCTATAGTCGTTTTACTTGGATTTATCTCCTTAAACTTAAATCCGATGTGTTTCAAATATTTCTTTGGCTTCAAAAGCATGTCGAGCGACTCTTGAATAAAAAATCTTACATGTTCAAATGACTCTTGAATAAACAATCTTACATGTTCAAACTGACTGGGGAGGCGAATACCATAGACTGAATAAGTTATTTACTTATATTGGTGTCTCTCATCGTGTCTCTTGTCCTCATACACACCAACAAAATGACACTATTGGACCAAAACATAGACACATTGTTGAAACATGACTCACCTTGTTAGCTCATGCCTTTGTCCCTCTTCGTTTTTGGAGTGATGCTTTTACTACTGCATGCTTCCTTATTAATCGACTTCCTAGTCGTGTCATCTATATGCAACTCCCATTGAACGTTGTTAGGAGCAGTCCTGGATTATAATTTCTTTAAAGTCTTTGGGTGTGCCTGTTGGCCTCATCTCCGTCCGTACAACAAACGAAAACTTGAGTTTCGCTCCAAACAGTGTGTTTCCCTTGGGTATATGAGCATGTTTTCCCTTTTTCTCAACAATCATCCAACTCTCCTCCACATACATACACTACTCCGCTTTTACGACCTGACCAATTTGTTGATGCCGTACATAATCCCATGCTTATTGCTAACAATGGTGAAGGTGCGGGACGTGGTGCTCGACTTGAGCTCTTGGATGATGTGCCAGATGATATTGGTTCTGTTGACTCCAGCGATCGAGACTACGTCGATCGCAGTGACCTGCCTGCTCACGTTGATCGGGTGCATGGCCTCGAGGTGCCCGTCCGTGCATCGAGCGGTGCCGTCCCGCCCACTCCTGCATGGTCTCCGGCCTCTTCGGTGCTCGATGGACCAGCTTATCCCTCGCAGGCCTCTCCAGGCACTACCTCATCCTCGTTTCGGCCGCTCACTCCTGGGCCAGACGTTGCTCCGCCTCAACCAGCGATGGATCCAGTTCAGCATGCTGTTTCTCGTCTACAGAGCGGCATCAGACAACCCAAGCAACAGAGTGATGGTACAGTAGCCTGGAGTGCTACTCGCTTGTCATGTTCTACCGATCTTACTCAGTCCGAACCACGTGATCATCATGCTGCATTTACATGTCCTCAATGGCGTGAGGGCCATGGAAGCCGAATTCTATGCATTACAAACAAACAAAACATGGACACTAGTACCACCACCATCAGGAGTGAACATTATCGACTGCAAGTGGGTGTTTAAAATCAAGCAGAAGTCCAATGGATCAGTTGAATGATATAAAGCTCGTTTTGTTGCTAAGCTTTCAACAAAGATATGGTCTCGACTATGAAGATACGTTCAGTCATGTGGTCCTATGACTATCTGCTTACTCTTGTCCATGGATGTTACCAAGTGATACGTCTCTGACGTATCGATAATTTCTTATGTTCCATGCCACATTATTGATGTTATCTACATGTTTTTTATGCACACTTTATGTCATATTCGTGCATTTTCTGGAACTAACCTATTAACAAGATGCCGAAGTGCCAGTTCCTGTTTTCTGCTGTTTTTGGTTTCAGAAATCCTAGTAACGAAATATTCTCGGAATTGGACGAAATCAACGCCCAGGTTCCTATTTTCACCGGAAGCATCCAGAACACACGAGAAGGACCAGAGGGGGGCACAGGCCCACCAAACCCTAGGCCGGCGCGGCCAGGGGGGCCCGCGCCACCCTATGGTGTGGGCACCCCTTCGACCCTCCTGCGCCGCCTCTTCGCCTATTTAAAGGCTCCGTCGCGAAAACCCTGATGCGTTCGACGAAACCCACAGAAACCTTCCAGAGCCGCCGCCATCGCGAAGCCAAGATCTGGGGGACAGGAGTCTCTGTTCCGGCACGCTGCCGGAATGGGGAAGTGCCCCCGGAAGGCTTCTCCATCATCACCACCGCCATCTTCATCACCGCTGCTGCTCCCATGAGGAGGGAGTAGTTCTCCATCGAGGCTCGGGGCTGTACCGGTAGCTATGTGGTTCATCTCTCTCCTATGTACTTCAATACAATAATCTCATGAGCTGCCTTACATGATTGAGATTCATATGATGATGCTTGTAATCTAGATGTCGTTATGCTAGTCAAGTGAATTTTACTTATGTGATCTCCGGAGACTCCTTGTCCCACGTGTGTAAAGGTGACGAGTGTGTGCACCGTGTGGGTCTCTTAGGCTATATTTCACAGAATACTTATTCACTGATGAATGGCATAGTGAGGTGCTTATTTATATCTCTTTATGATTGCAATGTATTTGTATCACAATTTATCTATGTGCTACTCTAGCAATGTTATTAAAGTAGTTTTATTCCTCCTGCACGATGTAATGGTGACAGTGTGTGCATCCGTGTTAGTACTTGGTTTATGCTATGATCATGATCTCTTGTAGATTGCGAAGTTAACTATTGCTATGACAGTATTGATGTGATCTATTCCTCCTACATATGCATGAAGGTGACAGTGTGCATGCTATGTTAGTACTTGGTTAGTCGAATTGATCTTTCATGCACTCTAAGGTTACTTAAATATGAACATTGAATTGTGGAGCTTGTTAACTCCGGCATTGAGGGTTCGTGTAATCCTACGCAATGTGTTCATCATCCAACAAGAGTGTAGAGTATGCATTTATCTATTCTTTTATGTGATCAATGTTGAGAGTGTCCACTAGTGAAAGTGTAATCTCTAGGCCTTGTTCCTAAATATCTGCTATCGCTGCTTGTTTACTTGTTTCTCTGCGTTACTACTGCTGCAATACTACCACCATCAACTACACGCCAGACAAGCTATTTTACGGCACCGTTGCTACTCGCTCATACTTATTCATACCACCTGTATTTCACTATCTCTTCGCCGAACTAGTACACCTATTAGGTGTGTTGGGGACACAAGAGACTTCTTGCTTTGTGGTTGCGGGGTTGCATGAGAGGGATATCTTTGACCTCTTCCTCCCTGAGTTCGATAAACCTTGCGTGATCCACTTAAGGGAAAACTTGTTGCTGTTCTACAAACCTCTGCTCTTGGAGGCCCAACACTGTCTACAGGAAAAGGAGGGGGAAGTAGACATCAAGCTATTTTCTGGCGCCGTTGCCGGGGAGGAAAGGTAAAAGGTACTCACACTCCGGATCTTGGCTAATAAGCTATTCTCGCCGTTGTAAGTACTCGAAGCTATTTCCTTTAGATCCTGCAATTGCATCTTTTTGTTTCTTGTTTACACTAGTTTGGCATAATGGACAAGAATGATCTTCTTATTCTATTTCCTGATTTAAAACATGGATTGTTTGATGCGAAAATTAAAAAACCTATGGAATCTTATTTGCATGCTGGTAGTAATATTAGTATGAATGCTTTGAACACCATTGTTGATAATAATATAGAAAGTTCTAAGCTTGGGGAAGCTAGTTTTCATGATCTTTTTAGTCCCCCAAGCATTGAGGACAAAATTTTCTTTGATGATACTTTGCCTCCCATATATGATGATTATAATGATAGTGGTCTTTTGGTACCACCTACTATGGAGAGTAAATTTTGTTGTGACTATACTATGCCTCCAACACTTGATGAGAATAATAATGATAGCTACTTTGTTGAATTTGCTCCCACTACAACTACTAATAAAATTGATTATGCCTATGTGGAGAGTAATAATTTTATGCATGAGACTCATGATAAGAATGCTTTGTGTGATAGTTACATTGTTGAGTTTGCTCATGTTGCTACTAAAAGTTATTATGAGAGAGGAAAATATGGTTGTAGAAATTTTCATGTTACTAAAACACCTCTCTATGTGCTGAAATTTTTGAAACTACACTTGTTTTATCTTCCTATGCTTGTTACTTTGCTCTTCATGAACTTGTTTATTTACAAGATTCCTATGCATAGGAAGCATGTTAGACTTAAATGTGTTTTGAATTTGCCTCTTGATGCTCTCTTTTGCTTCAAATACTATTTCTTGCGAGTGCATCATTAAAACTGCTGAGCCCATCTTAATGGCTATAAAGAAAAGAACTTCTTGGGAGATAACCCATGTGTTATTTTGCTACAGTACTTTGTTTTATATTTGTGTCTTGGAAGTTGTTTACTACTGTAGCAACCTCTCCTTATCTTAGTTTTGTGTTTTGTTGTGCCAAGTAAAGTCTTTGATAGTAAAGTCAATACTAGATTTGGATTACTGCGCAGAAACTGTTTTCTTGCTGTCACGAATCTGGGCCTAATTCTCTGTAGGTAACTCAGAAAATTATGCCAATTTACGTGAGTGATCCTCAGATATGTACGCAACTTTTATTCAATTTGAGCATTTTCATTTGACCAAGTCTGGTGCCCCAATAAAATTCGTATTTACGGACTGTTCTGTTTTGACAGATTCTGCCTTTTATTTCGCATTGCTTCTTTTGCTATGTTGGATGGATTTCTATGTTCCATTAACTTCCAGTAGCTTTGGGCAATGTCCAGAAGTGTTAAGAATGATTGTGTCACCTCTGAACATGTGAGTTTTTGATTATGCACTAACCCTCTAATGAGTTTGTTTCGAGTTTGGTGTGGAGGAAGTTTTCAAGGGTCAAGAGAGGAGGATGATATACTATGATCAAGAAGAGTGAAAAGTCTAAGCTTGGGGATGCCCCGGTGGTTCATCCCTGCATATTTCAAGAAGACTCAAGCATCTAAGCTTGGGGATGCCCAAGGCATCCCCTTCTTCATCGACAACATTATCGGGTTCCTCCCCCGAAACTATATTTTTATTCCATCACATCTTATGTGCTTTGCTTGGAGCGTCGGTTTGTTTTTGTTTTTGTTTTTGTTTGAATAAATGGATCCTAGCATTCTTTGTGTGGGAGAGAGACACGCTCCGCTGTAGCATATGGACAAGTATGTCCTTAGTTTCTACTCATAGTATTCATGGCGAAGTTTCTTCTTCGTTAAATTGTTATATGGTTGGAATTGGAAAATGATACATGTAGTAAATTGCTAAAATGTCTTGGGTAATGTGATACTTGGCAATTGTTGTGCTCATGTTTAAGCTCTTGTATCATATGCTTTGCACCCATTAATGAAGAAATACATAGAGCATGTTAAAATTTGGTTTGCATATTTGGTTTCTCTAAGGTCTAGATAATTTCTAGTATTGAGTTTGAACAACAAGGAAGACGGTGTAGCGTCTTATAATGTTTTCAATATGTCTTTTATGTGAGTTTTGCTGCACCGGTTCATCCTTGTGTTTGTTTCAAATAAGCCTTGCTAGCCTAAACCTTGTATCGAGAGGGAATACTTCTCATGCATCCAAAATACTTGAGCCAACCACTATGCCATTTGTGTCCACCATACCTACCTACTACATGGTATTTCTCCGCCATTCCAAAGTAAATTGCTTGAGTGCTACCTTTAAATTTCCATTCTTCACCTTTACAATATATAGCTCATGGGACAAATAGCTTAAAAACTATTGTGGTATTGAATATGTACTTATGCACTTTATCTCTTATTAAGTTGCTTGTTGTGCGATAACCATGTTTACGGGGACGCCATCAACTACTCTTTGTTGAATTTCATGTGAGTTGCTATGCATGTTCGTCTTGTCTGAAGTAAGAGCGATCTACCACCTTATGGTTAAGCATGCATATTGTTAGAGAAGAACATTGGGCCGCTAACTAAAGCCATGATCCATGGTAGAAGTTTCAGTTTTGGACATATATCCTCAATCTCATATGAGAAAATTATTAATTGTTGTTACATGCTTATGCATAAAAGAGGAGTCCATTATCTGTTGTCTATGTTGTCCCGGTATGGATGTCTAAGTTGAGAATAATCAATAGCGAGAAATCCGAAATGCGAGCTTTCTCCTTAGACCTTTGTACAGGCGGCATGGAGGTACCCCATTGTGACACTTGGTTAAAACATGTGTATTGTGATGATCCCGGTAATCCAAGCTAATTAGGACAAGGTGCGGGCACTATTAGTATACTATGCATGAGGCTTGCAACTTGTAAGATATAATTTACATGATACATATGCTTTATTACTACCGTTGACAAAATTGTTTCATGTTTTCAAAATCAAAGCTCTAGCACAAATATAGCAATCGATGCTTTTCCTCTTTGAAGGACCATTCTTTTACTTTCAATGTTGAGTCAGTTCACCTATTTCTCTCCACCTCAAGAACCAAACACTTGTGTGAACTGTGCATTGATTCCTACATACTTGCTTATTGCACTTATTATATTACTCTATGTTGACAATATCCATGAGATGTACATGTTACAAGTTGAAAGCAACCGCTGAAACTTAATCTTCCTTTGTGCTTGCTTCAATGCCTTTACTTTGAATTATTGCTTTATGAGTTAACTCTTATGCAAGACTTATTGATGCTTGTCTTGAAGTGCTATTCATGAAAAGTCTTTGCTATATGATTCACTTGTTTACTCATGTCATATACATTGTTTTGATCGCTGCATTCACTACATATGCTTTACAAATAGTATGATCAAGGTTATGATGGCATGTCACTCCGGAAATTATCCGTGTTATCGTTTTACCTACTCGGGACGAGCAGAACTAAGCTTGGGGATGCTGATACGTCTCGACGTATCGATAATTTCTTATGTTCCATGCCACATTATTGATGTTATCTACATGTTTTATGCACACTTTATGTCATATTCGTGCATTTTCCGGAACTAACCTATTAACAAGATGCCGAAGTGCCGGTTCCTGTTTTCTGCTGTTTTTGGTTTCAGAAATCCTAGTAACGAAATATTCTCGGAATTGGACGAAATCAACGCCCAGGTTCCTATTTTCACCGGAAGCATCCAGAACACACGAGAAGGACCAGAGGGGGGGCACAGGCCCACCAAACCCTAGGCCGGCGCGGCCAGGGGGGGCCCGCGCCACCCTATGGTGTGGGCACCCCTTCGACCCTCCTGCGCCGCCTCTTCGCCTATTTAAAGCCTCCATCGTGAAAACCCTGATGCGTTCGACGAAACCCACAGAAACCTTCCAGAGCCGCCGCCATCGCGAAGCCAAGATGCGGGGACGAGGAGTCTCGTTCCGGCACGCTGCCGGAACGGGGAAGTGCCCCGGAAGGCTTCTCCATCATCACCACCGCCATCTTCATCACCGCTGCTGCTCCCATGAGGAGGAGTAGTTCTCCATCGAGGCTCGGGGCTGTACCGGTAGCTATGTGGTTCATCTCTCTCCTATGTACTTCAATACAATAATCTCATGAGCTGCCTTACATGATTGAGATTCATATGATGATGCTTGTAATCTAGATGTCGTTATGCTAGTCAAGTGAATTTTACTTATGTGATCTCCGGAGACTCCTTGTCCCACGTGTGTAAAGGTGACAGTGTGTGCACCGTGTGGGTCTCTTAGGCTATATTTCACAGAATACTTATGAAAGATCGAGATGTCGCCTAGAGGGGGGGTGAATAGGCAATTACAAACTCTTGCGGATTTGTCTTGTAAGAATGCGGAATTAAACTATCGTTTAGTTTACAAGCACAAACCCTAAATATGCTAAGCTCAACTAAGTGTAACAATAGCAACTAGAGCTAAGCAAGATAGGCACAAGATATATATAGCACAAGTGATAACAAGATACATGTACTTCAAGCACGATGGCTATCACAAGGAAAGAGAGCTCGGGTATAGAAATAACCGAGGCACGCGGAGACGAGGATGTATTCCCGTGTTCCCTTGCTTTGCAACAAGGTACGTCACGTTTGGAGGAGTGGAGGTCCCACGAAGGATTCCCCGCGCCACGAAGGCTCACCCTATTCTCCGAACCACACCCACAAAGGATAATGGCCCTTTCCTTATGGTTAGCTTTTCCTCCGCTCCGGAGATGGCAAGCTCCACAACCACTTCACAAGCTCCACGAAGGAGAAGCCCGGGCCTCTTCACAATCTTCTTGAAGAGATCACCGGAGCACCAACCGCCAAGCCAACTAGGAGGTTTCCCTCCAAGAGTAACAAGCTCACGGTCTCTCACTCGAACTAATCGTGGTGGAGAGCTCAACACTATGCAATGATGCAAAGCAAGAACACTAGAGGTGTTCAAATCCTTCACTCTCAAATCCCACCCAAACAACAAATGCTAGGATGAGATTGGAGAGGAAGAACAATGGGGAAAGTCAACAAAAGACTCCAAGATCTAGATCCCAAGAGATTCCCTCACTTAGAGAAGAAATGGATTGGTGGAAGTGTAGATCTAGATCTCCTCTCTTAGATCCCTCAAGAATGAGCAAGAATGGTTGGAGGAATCAAAGGGGAGAGCAAGTTCTTCAAATGCAACAATGGAGGAGAGAGAATAGGAAGAACTCACTTGCTCAAGGTGGAAGAAGGGCTATTTATAGTGTCACTAGAAATATGGCCGTTGCTCACTTGACACATCAGCTTTCTCCCGAGAAACCCGGTCAACCGGACCACAGACCGGACAGCCCAGCGCAGGAAATATGGAGACTCCTCACAGAACATTTTAGATGATTTTAGAGAGGGAGTCTCCCACCGTCAAGAAACGGTGAAGACGTCCAAACTCGAAAACGCAATAGAAGATGCATGCGGATTCCGTTTTCGATGAACTTGGGCTTGTTGTAAAGCTAGCAACAAGCTCAAGAACCTCACACGAGAGAAACACCAAGAAGCAATAGGGATATGCAAAGTATGCAAAGTATTGAGCTCCCTAAGACGATGCGATCAAGTTACCCAACCGAAAGCCCCTCTTGATAGTGCGGCTATCTATCCTATAATCCGGTCTCCCAACAACCACCTTGAGACCGGTAAAAGGAAAACCTAGCAAGGCCATACCTTTGCCTTGCGCATCCCGCTTGATCTTGATGATAGCTCTTCAAGCTCCACTCAAGCCGGAATGCCTCACTTGATCATCGTCGCTTCATGAAGACTCACAAATGCTCCCCCATACACCATGATGGGAAAGCTCTATTGATGCACATCTTCACATTCCATTATTACCAAATGGACGGCAAACTTCAAGCATGTGATCCACTTGAGATGCTCATCTTGAACTTGCCAAACTCAACCTTGTACCTTCTCATACTCTCATAAGATAGAGCATGGCTAATATTGAGTTCCACATAAGAACTCCATCTTCATTTCTTCTTCTTGATCATATCACATATGTATCTTCAAACCGATGATCTTGATGCCAATACACAAGGTATACCTTTATCTTCATGGCATCCATACTTGAATCCAACACATGGAGAGCAAGTAGTACCTATGGAATATTCCTTCATATAAACTCAATGAAAACATTAGTCCATAGGGGTTGTCATTAATTACCAAAACCACACATAGGGGCAATGTACCCTTACAACTTATTCACTGATGAATGGCATAGTGAGGTGCTTATTTATATCTCTTTATGATTGCAATGTATTTGTATCACAATTTATCTATGTGCTACTCTAGCAATGTTATTAAAGTAGCTTTATTCCTCCTGCACGATGTAATGGTGACAGTGTGTGCATCCGTGTTAGTACTTGGTTTATGCTATGATCATGATCTCTTGTAGATTGCGAAGTTAACTATTGCTATGACAGTATTGATGTGATCTATTCCTCCTACATATGCATGAAGGTGACGAGTGTGCATGCTATGTTAGTACTTGGTTAGTCGAATTGATCTTTCATGCACTCTAAGGTTACTTAAATATGAACATTGAATTGTGGAGCTTGTTAACTCCGGCATTGAGGGTTCGTGTAATCCTACGCAATGTGTTCATCATCCAACAAGAGTGTAGAGTATGCATTTATCTATTCTTTTATGTGATCAATGTTGAGAGTGTCCACTAGTGAAAGTGTAATCCCTAGGCCTTGTTCCTAAATACTGCTATCGCTGCTTGTTTACTGTTTTACTGCGTTACTACTGCTGCAATACTACCACCATCAACTACACGCCGGCAAGCTATTTTCTGGCACCGTTGCTACTGCTCATACTTATTCATACCACCTGTATTTCACTATCTCTTCGCCGAACTAGTACACCTATTAGGTGTGTTGGGGACACAAGAGACTTCTTGCTTTGTGGTTGCAGGGTTGCATGAGAGGGGTATCTTTGACCTCTTCCTCCCTGAGTTCGATAAACCTTGGGTGATCCACTTAAGGGAAAACTTGCTGCTGTTCTACAAACCTCTGCTCTTGGAGGCCCAACACTGTCTACAGGAAAAGGAGGGGGAAGTAGACATCACCAAGGGTTGGCATCTTCGCTAACTTTATATTCAAAATTCCTTCTGACATGGTGTTCTTGAAGAAGAGGTGTTCATGTGCCAGCTTCCTGGCTTCGAGGATTCTCATCACCCTGGATACTTATGTCGCCTTGACAAGGCACTTTATGGCCTGAAGCAGGCCCCTCGGGCGTGGCATGCTCGAATCAGTTTTGTCCTCACTGGTCTTGGGTTTACACCGTCTACCGCAGATACGTCTCTGTTTATACTTCGGCGTTCTGACATTACCCTCTATTTGCTTGTCTATGTGGATGACATTATTGTGGTCAGTTCGTCTGCTGCAGCTACTGATTGCGTGATTCATCAACTCCGTACTCCTTTTGCTCTGAAGGATCTTGGTCCGATGCACTATTTTCTGGGCGTTGAGGTTCATCATTTACCTATTGGTGGTCTTCTTATGAGTAAAACCGAAGTATAGGTCTGAACTGTTGCAGCGTCTAGTCTCTTGCATATATAGTGGATCTATAACCACACCTATGGCTTCTTCGGATAGACTTTCCTTCACTGATGGTACTCCAGTCTCATTTGATGAGTCTACATGATATCGCAGTGTTGTTGGTGGTCTTCAGTACCTTACTCTGATATGTCCTGACCTCTCATTTGCGGTGAATAAGGTGTGTTAGTTCCTTCATGCTCCCACATCTACTCCCTGGTCAGTAGTTAAACGCATTCTTTGCTATGTTTTAGGGGATCTTGTCACATGGACTACTACTTCGTCCTTCTACTTCATCTCCTGGCTTGCTCTTTGCGTTCTCTAATGCTGACTGGGCTGGTAACTCTGATGATTGATACGTCTCCAACGTATCGATAATTTCTTATGTTCCATGCCACATTATTGATGTTATCTACATGTTTTATGCACACTTTATGTCATATTCGTGCATTTTCTAGAACTAACCTATTAACAAGATGCCGAAGTGCCAGTTGCTGTTTTCTGCTGTTTTTGGTTTCAGAAGTCCTAGTAACAAAATATTCTCGGAATTGGACGAAATCAACGCCCAGGGTCCTATTTCGCCACGAAGCTTCCAGAAGACCGAAGAGGAGACGAAGTGGGGCCACGAGGCGGCCACACCATAGGGCGGCGCGGCCTGGCCCTTGGCCGCGCCGACCTGTAGTGTGGGCCCCTCGTGCCCCTTCCGACCTGCCCTTCCGCCTACTTAAAGCCTCCGTCGCGAAACCCCCGGTACCGAGAGCCACGATACGGAAAACCTTGCGAGACGCCGCCGCCGCCAATCCCATCTCGGGGGATTCGGGAGATCGCCTCCGGCACCCTGCCGGAGAGGGGATTCATCTCCCGGAGGACTCTACGCCGCCATGGTCGCCTCCGGAGTGATGTGTGAGTAGTCTACCCCTGGACTATGGGTCCATAGCAGTAGCTAGATGGTTGTCTTCTCCTCATTGTGCTTCATTGTTGGATCTTGTGAGCTTCCTAACATGATCAAGATCATCTATCTGTAATTCTATATGTTGCGTTTGTTGGGATCTGATGAATAGAGAATACTTGTTATGTTGATTATCAAAGTTATGTCTATGTGTTGTTTATGATCTTGCATGCTCTCCGTTATTAGTAGATGCTCTGACCAAGTTGATGCTAGTAACTCCAAGAGGGAGTATTTATGCTCGATAGTGGGTTCATGTCTCCGTGAATCTGGAGGAGTGACAAGAACCACTAAGGTTACGGATGTGCTTGTTGCCACTAGGGATAAAACATTGGTGCTATGTTCAAGGATGTAGTCACTTGATTACATTACGCGCAATACTTAATGCAATTGTACTGTTGTTAGCAACTTAATACTGGAGGGGTTCGGATGATAACTCTGAAGGTGGACTTTTTAGGCATAGATGCATGCTTGGATAGCGGTCTATGTACTTTGTCGTAATGCCCAATTAAATCTCACAGTACTCATCATAATATGTATGTGCATGGTCATGCCCTCTCTATTTGTCAATTGCCCAACTGTAATTTGTTCACCCAACATGCTTGTTTATCTTATGGGAGAGACACCTCTAGTGAGCTGTGGACCCCGGTCCAATTCTCTTTACTTGAAATACAATCTCTTGCAATACTTGTTCTACTTGTTTTACGCAAACAATCATCATCCACACTATACATCTAATCCTTTGTTACGGCAAGCCGGTGAGATTGACAACCTCACTTGTTTCGTTGGGGCAAAGTACTTTGGTTGTGTTGTGCGGGTTCCACGTTGGCGCCGGAATCTCTGGTGTTGCGCCGCACTACATCCCGCCGCCATCAACCTTCAACGTGCTTCTTGACTCCTACTGGTTCGATTAAACCTTAGTTTCTTACTGAGGGAAACTTGCCGCTGTGCGCATCACACCTTCCTCTTGGGGTTCCCAACGGACGTGTCAACTACACGCATCAAGCAAATTTACGGCGCCGTTGCCGGTGAGATCAAGACACGCTGCAAGGGAGTCTCCACTTCCCAATCTCTTTACTTTGTTTTTGTCTTGCTTAGTTTTATTTACTACTTTGTTTGCTGCACTAAATCAAAATACAAAAAAATTAGTTGCTAGTTTTACTTTATTTGCTATCTTGTTTGCTATATCAAAAACACAAAAAAATTAGTTACTTGCATTTACTTTATCTAGTTTGCTTTGTTTACTACTGCTAAAATGGCCACCCCTGAAAATACTAAGTTGTGTGATTTCACAACCACAAATAATAATGATTTCTTATGCACACCTATTGCCCCACCTACTACTACAGCAGAATTCTTTGAAATTAAACCTGCTTTACTGAATCTTGTTATGCGAGAGCAATTTTACAGTGTTAGTTACGATGATGCTGCTGCCCATCTCAATAATTTTGTTGAACTATGTGAAATGCAAAAGTATAAGGATGTAGATGGTGACATTATAAAATTAAAATTGTTCCCTTTCTCATTAAGAGGAAGAGCTAAAGATTGGTTGCTATCTCTCGCCTAAGAATAGTATTGATTCATGGACTAAATGCAAGGATGCTTTTATTGGTAGATATTATCCCCCTGCTAAAATTATATCTTTGAGGAGTAGCATAATGAATTTTAAACAATTAGATACTGAACATGTTGCTCAAGCTTGGGAAAGAATAAAATCTCTGGTTAAAAATTGCCCAACACATGGACTGACTACTTGGATGATCATCCAAACCTTCTATGCAGGACTAAATTTTTCTTCGCGGAATTTATTGGATTCAGCTGCTGGAGGTACCTTTATGTCCATCACTCATGGTGAAGCAACAAAACTTCTTGATAATATGATGATCAACTACTCTGAATGGCATACGGAAAGAGCTCCACAAGGTAAGAAGGTAAATTCTGTCGAAGAAACCTCTTCCTTGAGTGATAAGATTGATGCTATTATGTCTATGCTTGTGAATGATAGGACTAATATTGATCCTAATAATGTTCCATTAGCTTCATTGGTTTCACAAGAAGAACATGTTGATGTAAACTTCATTAAAAATAATAATTTCAACAACAATGCTTACCGGAACAATTCTAGTAACAACTATAGGCCATATCCTTATAATAATGGCAACGGCTATGGTAATTCTTATGGAAATTCTTACAATAATAATAGGAACACACCCCCTGGACTTGAAGTCATGATTAAAGAATTTATTAGTACACAAACTGCTTTTAACAAATCTGTTGAAGAAAAGCTTGGGAAAATTGATATACTTGCTTCTAAAGTCGATAGTCTTGCTGCTGATGTTGATCTTTTGAAATCGAAAGTTATGCCTAATGATAATCATCATAATAAAATTGTTACTACAGCAAATGCCATCCAAGTTAGAATTAATGAGAATATAAGATTAATGGCTGAACTGCGTCCTAGGTGGGATAGAGAAGAAAATGAAAAACTAGCTAAAGAGAAGAATGTAGCTAAAGTTTGGACTATTACCACCACTAGTAATGCTAATGCTACACATGTTGCTGCACCTCCTACTATTAATAATAAAAGAATTGGTGTTAGCAATGTTTCCACTTCTAATTCAAAGCGCGAGAAACTGCCTGAAATTGCTAAAACTGCTGAAATTGCTTGTGATAAAACTGCTGAAATTTTTTCCAACCTTGGGGATGATGATCCCATTGCTGTAGCTCATAATGATTTAGATTTTGATGATTGCCACATCTCTAAAGTTATAAAGTTCTTACAAAAACTTGCTAAGAGTCCTAATGCTAGCGCTGTATACTTGGCTTTCACAAAACATATTACAAATGCTCTCATAAAAGCTCGAGAAGAGAAACTAAAACTTGAAACTTCTATTCCTAGAAAGCTAGAGGATGGTTGGGAACCCATCATTAAAATGAGGGTCAATGATTTTGATTGTAATGCTTTATGTGATCTTGGTGCAAGTATTTCCGTTATGCCTAAGAAAGTCTGTGATATGCTTGACTTGCCACCATTGAAAAATTGTTATTTGGATGTTAACCTCGCTAATCATTCTAAAAAGAAACCTTTGGGGAGAGTTGATAATGTTCATATTATGGTCAACAATAACCTTGTCCCCGTTGATTTTGTTGTCTTGGATATTGAACGCAATGCATCTTGTCCCATTATATTGGGAAGACCTTTTCTTCGAACTGTTGGTGCTATCATTGATATGAAGGAAGGTAATTTAAAATATCAACTTCCTCTCAAGAAAGGTATGGAACACTTCCCTAGAAAGAGAATGAAGTTACCTTTTGATTCTATTATTAGAACAAATTATGATGTTGACACTTCGTCTCTTGATAATACTTGATACACACTTTCACGCGCCTAGCTGAAAGGCGTTAAAGAAAAGCGCTTATGGGAGACAACCCATGGTTTTTACTACAGTACCTTATTTTTATTTTGTGTCTTGGAAGTTGTTTACTACTGTAGCACCCTCTCCTTATCTTAGTTTAGTGTTTTGTTGTGCCAAGTAAAGTCGTTGATAGAAAAGTTCATACTAGATTTGGATTACTGCGCAGTTTCAGATTTCTTTGCTGTCACGAATCTGGGCTAAATTCTCTGTAGGTAACTCAGAAAATTATGCCAATTTACGTGAGTGATTCTCAGATATGTACGCAACTTTCATTCAATTTGGGCATTTTCATTTGAGCAAGTCTGGTGCCCTTTTAAAATTCGTCAATACGAACTGTTCTGTTTTGACAGATTCTGTCTTTTATTTCGCATTGCCTCTTTTGCTATGTTGGATGAATTTCTTTGATCCATTAATGTCCAGTAGCTTTATGCAATGTCCAGAAGTGTTAAGAATGATTGTGTCACCTCTGAACATGTTAATTTTTGTTGTGCACTAACCCTCTAATGAGTTGTTTCGAGTTTGGTGTGGAGGAAGTTTTCAAGGATCAAGAGAGGAGTATGATGCAACATGATGAAGGAGAGTGAAAGCTCTAAGCTTGGGGATGCCCCGGTGGTTCACCCCTGCATATTCTAAGAAGACTCAAGCGTCTAAGCTTGGGGATGCCCAAGGCATCCCCTTCTTCATCGACAACATTATCAGGTTCCTCCCCTGAAACTATATTTTTATTCCGTCACATCTTATGTGTTTTGCTTGGAGCGTCGGTTTGTTTTTGTTTTTGTTTTGTTTGAATAAAATGGATCCTAGCATTCACTTTGTGGGAGAGAGACACGCTCCGCTGTAGCATATGGACAAGTATGTCCTTAGTTTCTACTCATAGTATTCATGGCGAAGTTTCTTCTTCGTTAAATTGTTATATGGTTGGAATTGGAAAATGATACATGTAGTAATTGCTATAAATGTCTTGGGTAATGTGATACTTGGCAATTGTTGTGCTCATGTTTAAGCTCTTGCATCATATACTTTGCACCTATTAATGAAGAAATACATAGAGCATGCTAAAATTTGGTTTGCATATTTGGTCTCTCTAAGGTCTAGATAATTTCTAGTATTGAGTTTTGAACAACAAGGAAGACGATGTAGATTCTTATAATGTTTACAATATGTCTTTTATGTGAGTTTTGTTGCACCGGTTCATCCTTGTGTTTGTTTCAAATAAACCTTGCTAGCCTAAACCTTGTATCGAGAGGGAATACTTCTCATGCATCCAAAATACTTGAGCCAACCACTATGCCATTTGTGTCCACCATACCTACCTACTACATGGTATTTCTCCGCCATTCCAAAGTAAATTGCTTGAGTGCTACCTTTAAATTTCCATCATTCACCTTTGCAATATATAGCTCATGGGACAAATAGCTTAAAAACTATTGTGGTATTGAATATGTACTTATGCACTTTATCTCTTATTAAGTTGCTTGTTGTGCGATAACCATGTTTACGGGGACGCCATCAACTATTCTTTGTTGAATATCATGTGAGTTGCTATGCATGTACGTCTTGTCCGAAGTAAGAGAGATCTACCACCTTATGGTTAAGCATGCATATTGTTAGAGAAGAACATTGGGCCGCTAACTAAAGCCATGATTCATGGTGGAAGTTTCAGTTTTGGACATATATCCTCAATCTCATATGAGAAAATTACTAATTATTGTTACATGCTTATGCATAAAAGAGGAGTGCATTATCTGTTGTCTATGTTGTCCCGGTATGGATGTCTAAGTTGAGAATAATCAATAGCGAGAAATCCAATGCGAGCTTTCTCCTTAGACCTTTGTACAGGCGGCATAGAGGTACCCCTTTGTGACACTTGGTTAAAACATGTGCATTGTGAAGATCCGGTAGTCCAAGCTAATTAGGACAAGGTGCGGGCACTATTAGTATACTATGCATGAGGCTTGCAACTTGTAAGATATAATTTACATGATACATATGCTTTATTACTACCGTTGACAAAATTGTTTCATGTTTTCAAAATAAAAGCTCTAGCACAAATATAGCAATCGATGCTTTCCTCTTTGAAGGACCATTCTTTTTTTACTTTTCTGTTGAGTCAGTTCACCTATTTCTCTCCACCTCAAGAAGCAAACACTTGTGTGAACTGTGCATTGATTCCTACATACTTGCATATTGCACTTATTATATTACTCTATGTTGAAGATTATCCATGAGATATACATGTTATAAGTTGAAAGCAACCGCTGAAACTTAATCTTCCTTTGTGTTGCTTCAATACCTTTACTTTGATTTATTGCTTTATGAGTTAACTCTTATGCAAGACTTATTGATGCTTGTCTTGAAGTACTATTCATGAAAAGTCTTTGCTATATGATTCACTTGTTTACTCATGTCATATACATTGTTTTGATCGCTGCATTCACTACATATGCTTTACAAATAGTATGATCAAGGTTATGATGGCATGTCACTCCGGAAATTATCTTTTTTATCGTTTTACCTGCTCGGGACGAGCGAGAACTAAGCTTGGGGATGCTGATACGTCTCCAACGTATCGATAATTTCTTATGTTCCATGCCACATTATTGATGTTATCTACATGTTTTATGCACACTTTATGTCATATTCGTGCATTTTCCGGAACTAACCTATTAACAAGATGCCGAAGTGCCGATTGCTTGTTTTCTCGCTGTTTTTGGTTTCAGAAATCCTAGTAACGAAATATTCTCGGAATTGGACGAAATCAACGCCCAGGGTCCTATTTCGCCACGAAGCTTCCAGAAGACCGAAGAGGAGACGAAGTGGGGCCACGAGGCGGCCACACCATAGGGCGGCGCGGCCTGGCCCTTGGCCGCGCCGACCTGTAGTGTGGGCCCCTCGTGCCCCTTCCTGACCTGCCCTTCCGCCTACTTAAAGCCTCCGTCGCGAAACCCCCAGTACCGAGAGCCACGATACGGAAAACCTTACTGAGACGCCGCCGCCGCCAATCCCATCTCGGGGGATTCAGGAGATCGCCTCCGGCACCCTGCCGGAGAGGGGATTCATCTCCCGGAGGACTCTACGCCGCCATGGTCGCCTCCGGAGTGATGTGTGAGTAGTCTACCCCTGGACTATGGGTCCATAGCAGTAGCTAGATGGTTGTCTTCTCCTCATTGTGCTTCATTGTCGGATCTTGTGAGCTGCCTAACATGATCAAGATCATCTATCTGTAATTCTATATGTTGCGTTTGTTGGGGATCCGATGAATAGAGAATACTTGTTATGTTGATTATCAAAGTTATGTCTATGTGTTGTTTATGATCTTGCATGCTCTCCGTTATTAGTAGATGCTCTGGCCAAGTTGATGCTAGTAACTCCAAGAGGGAGTATTTATGCTCGATAGTGGGTTCATGTCTCCGTGAATGCGGAGGAGTGACAAGAACCACTAAGGTTACGGATGTGCTTGTTGCCACTAGGGATAAAACATTGGTGCTATGTTCAAGGATGTAGTCACTGATTACATTACGCGCAATACTTAATGCAATTGTCTGTTGTTAGCAACTTAATACTTGGAGGGGTTCGGATGATAACCTCGAAGGTGGACTTTTTAGGCATAGATGCATGCTGGATAGCGGTCTATGTACTTTGTCGTAATGCCCAATTAAATCTCACAGTACTCATCATAATATGTATGTGCATGGTCATGCCCTCTCTATTTGTCAATTGCCCAACTGTAATTTGTTCACCCAACATGCTGTTTATCTTATGGGAGAGACACCTCTAGTGAACTGTGGACCCCGGTCCAATTCTCTTTATTGAAATACAATCTACTTGCAATACTTGTTCTACTTGTTTTCTGCAAACAATCATCATCCACACTATACATCTAATCCTTTGTTACAGCAAGCCGGTGAGATTGACAACCTCACTGTTTCGTTGGGGCAAAGTACTTTGGTTGTGTTGTGCAGGTTCCACGTTGGCGCCGAAATCTCTGGTGTTGCGCCGCACTACATCCCGCCGCCATCAACCTTCAACGTGCTTCTTGACTCCTACTGGTTCGATTAAACCTTGGTTTCTTACTGAGGGAAACTTGACGCTGTGCGCATCACACCTTCCTCTTGGGGTTCCCAACGGACGTGTCAACTACACGCATCAATGATCCACGGGGGATTTTCTATTTTCTATGGTGGCAACTTGGTTTCTGGGAGTGCCCGGAAGCAGGAAACCGTCTCTCGATCGATGACAGAGTCTGAGTACAAGACTCTTTCCAATGCCACAACTGAACTTATTTGGGTACAAGCACTTCTTGAAGAACTTGTTGCCTCTCAGACAACTCCACTAATATTATGGTGTGAAAATATCAGTGCAACATACTTGTCCTCTAACCCCATGTTCCCATGCTCGAACCAAGCATATTGAGGTGGATTTTCACTTTGTGCGAGAACGCGTTGCTCAGAAGTTGCTTCAAATTCGGCTTATCTCCTCCAAAGATCAGTTGGCTGATATCTTCACTAAACCTCTACCGTTACCTCTATTCCAGACATGTAGAAGCAACCTCAACTTATCTAGACTAGTTGAGATTGAGGAAGGGTGATAAACTCTAGGTATGTTGTATATACTATACTATATTATGTATCGTACCCAATACCCCTATAATACTCTAATATAAATACAAAGCCACCCCTATTCGGGAGGTGTGCAATACCCTACCCATACACATTTTCAGCGTGCAACTATCTGCTATATCTGGAATCGATGCAAGTGAACCAAAAGTACACACTAGTAGAAAACTGGGCTTCCGTCCAGGCCTTTTGTCCCGGTCCAGTCTGGAGCCATGACAAATAGGCCGGCCACGTCGCCCCGAAATCACCGAGAAGCTACGGGGCCTTTTATCGCGGTTCTTTAATGCCTTTTGTCCCGGTTGGAGGCTCCAACCGGGACAAAAGGGTATGAGGCCTTTCAAGTCCTGCTGGCAGCCCTTTTGTCCCAGCTGGAGACACGAGCCGAGACATAAGGTCCGACGGTTCGTTCCCACGTGAAAATCGATCTTCTCAGCATTAGTGCACACGGAAACACGGAAACAGAGAGAAGCAGAACGATCGCCATGCCGGAATTTGCATCGCCACCGCCGCCATGACCGGCCTTTTCACTTCCCTCTCCCCTATATACATGCCTTGTTCTTCCTCAGATCTCCATAGCCACCAAAACTGCACCATTAGTCCCGACCGGCCCTCATGGAACCCGAAATGGTCAAGCTCGCGCGCCCCCGACTTCCCTCGATCTGAAGTCTACTACAATGTCATGGAGAAGATGAATTTCAAGTTCACGTACACCCTCCGTGCGAAGAGGGTGCAGAAGTGGATCAGCGCCGTCAAGAGGGATTTCCTCGACGCCGCGGAAATCAAGGTTAGTTTTCCATGGCTTTGTTATCAAAGATATGTAGCTTAAAATTTAGAGATATCATAAAGCATCATTTTAGAGATAACTTCATTTTTCTGTGTTTGAAGGTCGTGGGCTTGGACTGCGAGTTAACCGACCCTCGCAAGGGTAACCAACGCGCCGCCGTCCTGCAACTCTCCGTCGTGCAACACACTCTGGTCTTCCATATTGTGCAGCCGATCAAGTGCCACAACTTCTCATCGACTTCCTTGCGGACAAGAACATCAGATTCTGTGGCGCGGCAATCCACAATGATGTGGATATGTTGTATACCTACGGAATTATTATTCCTTCTACAATCAACCTCCAGCAGATCCTCTAGAACCTCATCCCAAGAAAGTAGACTCCGAGTTTGTATGATTTGGCAAATCATTATACTGGGACAGGTCTCGAGCAGAAGAAGAAGTTTAATTATAAGAAGAACAAGCCGCCGAAGACCGCCAAGGAATTAGAAGAAGAGGCACTGATTTTTGGATGGGGCGATTTTCCCTTGAGCCATAAGCAACTGCAGTATGCCGCTCTCGACGCTCGCCTCGGCTTCAAGCTGGGTAGGAGGCATTTCCGGGCACTTGACTACATTAGCCATATGGATCGCCACGGACTTAATATTTATGAGTAGATGCATGGTGATGTGGTGTGTGGTATCATGTGTGCCTTCTATGCATGAACATATGAATCGTCGCGATCAATATATTAAATCTTTCTATTATATTAATATTTAAATTCCTCACATACAGTACTGCGGGCATAACCAAGCAATTTCAAACTTGCGGTTTAAAAATAATTATTTTTCCACTTCGATTTTATATTCCTCACATTTTTCTAATAGTTATGCATATATTATTTATCCACTTGCGGTTTAAAGATCGAAAGATATTAATTATTTGGTCATATTATATGAATAATGCATATATAATTTGATAATAATATTAATAAATGAATACAAATAAAATTATTCCATATTCAAATTCCTCACACTTTTCTAATAGTTATGCATATATTATTTGTCCACTTGCGGTTTAAAGATTGAAAGATATTAATTCTTTGGACATATTATATCAATAATGCATATATTATTTGATACTAATAATATTAATAAACGAATAAAATAAAATTATTTCATATTCAAATTCCTCACACTTTTCTAATAGTTATGCATATATTATTTGTCCACTTGCGGTTTAAAGATTGAAAGATATTAATTATGTGGCCATATTATATGAATAATGCATATATTATTTGATAATAATATTAATAAATGAATAAAAATAAACTTATTCCATATTCAAATTCCTCACACTTTTCTAATAGTTATGCATATATTATTTGTCCACTTACGGTTTAAAGATTGAAAGATAGTAATTATTTGGCCATATTATCTGTATAATGCATATATTATTTGATAATAATATTAATAAATGAATAAAAATAAAATTATTCCATATTCAAATTGCTCACACTTTTTTAATAGTTATGCATATATTATTTGTCCACTTGCGGTTCAAAGATTTAAAGATATTAATTATTTGGCTATATTATATAAATAATGCATATATTTATTGATAATAATATTAATAAATGAATAAAAAAAATTTATTCCATATTAAAATTCCTCACACTTTTCTAATAGTTATGCATATATTATTTGTCCACTTGCGGTTTAAAGATTGAAAGATATTAATTATTTGCCCATATTATATCAATAATGCATATATTATTTGATAATAATATTAATAAATGAATAAAAATAAAATTATTTCATATTCGAATTCCTCACACTTTTCTAATAGTTATGCTTATATTATTTGTCCACTTGTGGTTTAAAGATTGAAAGATATTCAAATTCCTCACATTGGGATGCTATATTATTATCGTATGGTAGTATTTACAACAAGGTACAACCACATTCACGGAAGCACGGCAGGAAATAACCGAGAAGTTAAGCATGCTGAGGGTGGAGTAGTATGAGGATGGGTGACCGACCGGTAAGTGACCAAGTCTAGAATTTGAGTATAGATTATGTGTAATTAGTGTTAACAACGATCCAAGTGAGAGAGTAACGAAAAATGAAAAATGAAAATGAAAATGAAAATGAAAATGAAAAAAGAAAAGAACCTTTTTGTTCCGGTTGTGATTACGAGCCGAGACATAAGGTCCTCCAGCCCAAACACCTACATCACAGCCACGTGGTAATCTTTTGTCCCGCCTCCGTTGTCCCAGGTGGCCGGCCGAGATAAAAGCCGCTAACGATCCGCGACAACAAACTTATTCTCTACAAGCGACAGTTTCACAGCTTGCTCTCATCCTCTCAAGCTTTACCACTTGCAAGAAACAGGTGACGCCCACAACTACACAGCAGCCACGAGCTGTGAACCTCATGAAGCAGCAGCAACGCTAGCTAGCGTTCCCGCGTTTGTTTCGCCTTTAGATCATCTCCAGTCGCGTCCTCTAAACCGTGCCCCAAAGGTATGGGGGCATCGGACAAAAAAATGTTCCCAGCCACGTTCCCCAAATCCGTTTTTTGTCCGTCACAGTTCGATACGGTGTCCCCGCCCCACAGGGGATGCTCCGAACACGCCAGACACAACGAAATGCGAGGCGGGGAGTGGCGGGGCCAACGCGTCAGCGGTTCATTCAAGTTTGGACCTAACCGTCGCCTACCTCGCGGCGGAAGTTATTCACGCGCAATGTCACACGACCGAAGTGTTGCAGCTTTGCCTTAATGGCGATGGAGGGGCATGCGAGACGTCTCGTCGGTGCTGCGCAGCCTCCACGCGTCGCCGGTGTTCGCACGCCACCGCGCGTTCCCGTGCTTTCTTCCCACCGCTTCTCGCCTCTTCCCGACGCCGGCATCTATAAAAGCCCCCCACCCCCACCCCCCGCCCGCCCGGCTCAATGGCAGCCACCACCACCTCCACCACCGGATTCGCAGTTCGACATCACCGCCGCCGCCCAGGAAAAGCGGCGGCGGCACGGGCAGAGCTTTGGCGTGCAGAGCGGTGGCAGCGGCGGGAGGCAATCGAGCAGTGGCCCCGTCAACAGCGTGAGGCGGCGGCGGCAGCAGCATGAGACCCCACAACTGAGGAGAACGCGGCGTGGGAGGAGGAGGCGCTGGCGGGCACCATTGCGGCCTTCGACGCCGCCACGGCAGAAGAGGCGCGGCGGCGCCGGACGGAGTAGATTGGCCAGTGGTGGTGTGATGAGCGCCGACGCCAGCGCGAGGAGCGGGAGGCGCAGTACCGTGAACGGCGGGAGGCGATCGAGCGCTGGCGGCGGGAGGCGATGAAGCGCCAGTAACAGCTGGCGGCGGAGGAGCGTCAGCAGCGGGAGGTGGCGCTGGCGGCAACGGAGGTGGCCTGGGGGAGGCGGGCGGATGCGTTGGCGGCGGAGGCCAACTCGTTGGCGGCGCGCCTGGAGGCGCGAATGAAAGAGGAGGAGGAGGCGGAGCAGGAGGACGACGACGACGAGTTCGAGTGGTCCGACGACGACGGGCCGCACCGGACGAGACGGCCGATCAGGAACGCACGCTCGTCGAGTCCTTCGAGTCAGAGAAGAAGCTCCAGGACGACGTCCGTGCCCGCGAAGAGGGCGCAGATTCGCCGCGCCGTCGAGCTCTCCCTCCAGGCGGCGCAACAGGGGAGGGAAGGCGACGACGCGCTGCTAAAGCAACGACATCTAGCCTCGGTCCTACGCAAGGAGAGGCGGCGCACGCAGCAGGAATTACGGTGGAGGGGCGGCGACGACGGGGCAGGGCCGTCGAACGCACCGCCTGCTGACCAGTAGGCTAGGGTTTAGATGAAATCTAGCTGTTTTCATTCAAACTTTATAATATCTTATATTTACTAATTGGAAACTCCCATAAAGCCACCACGTTAATCCTCACGGAGAGATAAAAACAGTCGTTAAATTTTACTACTTCACGATCTACACCGTTAGATGGCAAGTCTTCCGTCCATCTCATCCATGTTAACCACCGAAACCTAGATGGATCCCAACGAGAAAAGAAAAAAGAAACCTAGATGCACACGTCTTGCCGGCGCCGCCGTTTCTTCTCGCTGTGACACGCCTGACACGCCATAGTCTCTAGCCGCTGTGGCAGAGGTCATCTTCGATGCAGAGATTGCAATGAAATTTGGCATCGCTTTGCCAGGGTGCCATGTTCTCGGTTCTGCCGAGGGTGCCTAGACAAGCACGTGAAGTTTTCTGTGTCCCCTAGATTCTTCACGTCGCGGAGCGCTAATTAAGGACATCTGCACGTAGATGGGCAGATGACGCAGGCTAAATATATGTAAGTATTACTGCTTGCTTCAGCTACCTAATTATATTAGCGTATACTTTTTTTCGTTCAAGCATCCAGTAAACTTTCTAATTAGGAGCTATAAGATTGACCGTTAATTCACTTCTCCGTCGCCGCACAAACGGCCGAAGTTAGTCATGCATGTATGCACATACAACTTGCTAATGGCCTGATATATGGAACCTCTCTCTCCTGGTACGTACGTACACGAGCCGAATGAGCATCCATTAGTGAGTACAGCTGCTACCCTAACTGAAAAGCCATTAATTTATACATCCTAGCAGCAACAAAAAAAGGAATTTACACTAGAGGTATATCCATTGCGTTTTTACAGTTGGGAAAAAATGTTTGCCACGTGTAATTTTGAAGTTGTGCTGTAACATTTCGGGGAAATAAAATACCACTTCCTCAAAAAATGTTTTCTCAACTTATCTAAATCCATGCTTTATGAAAACAATAAGCCAAATCTCATTCAGAGAATTAGATATTGTCATTTCTCATATACTATGATTTCGCGGTCTATATCGGAGAAGCGAGAGAAGATTCAAACGACCTATCTTACAAGCTTCTTAAGCGGGAGTAATCCCACATGCTATCTTCAAGTGGTGGGGGCTTGATCTGCTAGACCAGATCCCCACCATCTTTCTTTTGTTGGCCGTTTACATAGACAAGGAAAAAAAACATGGTTAATTGTTTGTCCTATGGCTTACAAATTAGATCGCCGAGGTAAACATTCTCACCTTGAATGGTAGTATGTATAGAATTAATTAAATTGGTAAGGATTAAATAAAATAATCATAGTCATCACGGGTAAAAATAACATGTGGCTTAGATTGGGCCAATGTTAAATTGACATGCATTTATGAGCAGATCGGGTAGTATTTAGCTGTTTCGATAAAAATAAGTACTTCAAGTAATCTATAGAAAATAAGTATATATGACCTAGATTCGATACATATGTTGCCACTTTACATGAATCATACTACTCTCTCTGTATCAAATTAGATGTCACATATTTGGAAAGTGTTTTTGGCTCCCGAGCTCCAGTGCTCCTGCCATTTAAAAAAAAAAGATATTTTTACAAGTTACTAAAAAATCTGAAAATAATTTTGGGGATTGTCAATGATACATCTCACAATCATGTAAAATTTTAACCCGAAATTCGTTTTATTTTGTGCTAGACAAAATTGATAAAATCTGATATGTTTGGGAGATTTGAAAATGACTACCCAGATCTACACTTATGTGATTTTTGTGTAGATCAAAATTAAATTATTTGAAGTTGATATTTTACACATTTGTGGAATACAACATTGACTATATACGAATTTATTTTCAGAATTTTTTGAAACTCAAAAATATTATTTTTTATCTAAAAAAACAGAATCACTGGCAAATCTCTGTCCAGCTCACATATTTGTCTAGATTCACATATATATACTAAAACATGTAAGACAGATTCGCTACAAGTAATAGAATGAGTATTTGGGCTTATCCATGTCTTTAGATATATATGATGTAATGCATTGAATCTAAAATTATAGTAATGTACACGTATTTCGGTAGAAAAACCATATACTTCTGAATGAATACATGTGCAAGGTTAAACTAAGCACTTCGTGCCGGATTTGGGTACCCCTTTTCTCCAACTGCAGGCATGATTTTTTTTTGTAAGTGTGGAATCAAACTTTGCTAGCGATGACTCTAATATGTGCAAAATTATTTAGACTGACTAGGGACAAATAATATAATTTCATTCACAATGTTATTTTTTATACATACTTACACTATATAAACTAACATATACATGCAAGAACTTACGATATATGATACATAATGAATACAAAATACAAATGTCTAACATATAATGTATTTAATTATGAGCCTATCGGGTATTATTGAAAATGATGCTACGATACAAAAAGGTATATGAAGCATTTGAGATAAACTAATTGTATATGTCCTGGGATTTGATACATACATCGGCATACACTCTAAGAATCTGGTGACGAATAAAAGAAATTGTCAATTGAGTCGCATTTTAAAAGCATGGCGAAGTAGATTGACCTGTTGTAAAATAATATCGAGAATGTTGGTTGCTGGATTGTAAAAGACGAAGAAGACAATATAATTCTCTAAAGCTCTATTCCAAAGTTGTGATGTTTGAAATTATATAAGGATCATATTTCTCGCCCGTGCAACGCACGGGTTGACGACTAGCTAGTATAATCAAATTTAAATGAAAATCTTTATTTCGTACACTAATATTCATTTGGGGGCGGCGTTTGGGGGATGCGACTGGGGAGCGATGACCCCCAAACGCGACACGGTCAAAACACGTCCCCCAAACGCTCGATCCGGGGTCGTTTGGGGGACGGTCTGGGGATGCGACTGGAGATGGTCTTAGTTCTCCTCTCAGCGGCAGCATGCATTCGCGTTAGGGCATCTCCAGCGGCGCGACCGTTTGCGTCCGCTTTGATCGTAAATGCGTCTGGCACCCTCTCCAGCGGCACGACGCAAAGTGACCGGGCCGTCCACGGAGACGTAAACCTGGCCCAAATATGCGCCAGGTTTGCGTCTCGGCGGACGCGCAAAGTGTCCGCTGCGGTCTCCACCGGGCCCGCCTGGCAGCGAGCCTGCATGGAGGGCATCGCTTCCGCGGCCATCGCTTCCGCGGTCAGCGCCTTCGCGTATGCGCCGCTGCCTTCGGCAAGAATGCCGCAGCTTCCTGTTCTGCGCGTGCACTGGCGGGCGGCGGCTGGGCTTCTGCGCCGCCTTCAATGGCATCGTATCCCGTGCGCGGCCGCCCTTAAAAGTCCAGCGGCCGCGTTGCTCCTTCGCCCACAGCTCCACTCGCACCACAACCGCCGCTGCGCCATGGGGAAGAAGAACGACTTCGAGGCCTCCGGCGGCGGCAGCAAGAAGGTGGCGCTCCCCGTAACGGTGGGGAGGCTCATGCACGGCAAATGGGTGCCGTGCGACGCCTGGTCCGGCGTGCAGCTGCCTGGCGGCTGGCGGCTCAGCTGCCGCCGGGTGCCCATCCCTCCGATGCACTGCGCGCGAGCCTGAGCGGACCAAGGAGATCCGGCGCAGGAGGCGATATCTGCCGGAGGACCTCCGCGCCGATCCGGCGTACGCCATCGACTCGGAGAGTTGGCGTACGTACCTGTCCACGGAGACAGACAGCAGACGACGGGCTGGCTTCTTGGGCGACAGGGATTATCCCTTCGGCCCTGCACCGCCGGCTCGTCGTCAGCAGGCGCCGACGCGACGTGAGCAGCCGCAGCACAACGACCGCGAGGACGAGGACGACGACGACGAAGCCTACGCCGTCTACGACGATGATGACCCACAAGTATAGGGGATCGCAACAGTCTTCGAGGGAAGTAAAACCCAATTTATTGATTCGACACAAGGGGAGGTAAAGAATACTGATAAGCCTTAACAACTGAGTTGTCAATTCAGCTGCACCTGGAAAAGCACTAGCAACAGGGGTGATGTGAAAGTAGCAGTAATATGAGAGCAATAGTAACAGTAACACAGCAACAGTAATAGCAATATGAGAGCAATGGCACCGGAAAATAGTTGATACTACTTCCAATGACATGTAGAACAAGTATATAATGATGAGAGATGGACCGGGGTTCCCAGCGATCTACACTAGTGGTAACTCTCCAATAAGTGACAAGTGTTGGGTGAACAAATTACAGTTGGGCAATTGATAGGATTGATAAGGCATTAAGAAAGAACATCAATTCATTAATCATGTAGGCATGTTTTCCGTATATAGTCGTACGTGCTCGCAATGAGAAACTTGCACAACATCTTTTGTCCTACCAGCCGGTGGCAGCCGGGCCTCAAGGGAAACTACTTGGATATTAAGGTACTCCTTTTAATAGAGTACCGGAGCAAAGCATTAACACACCGTGAAAACATGTGATCCTCACATCACTACCATCCCCTCCGGTTGTCCCGATTTCTGTCACTTCGGGGCCATTGGTTCCGGACAGTGACATGTGCATACAACTTGTAGATACAATCTAAACAATAATTATAGAGCTCAAATCTAAGATCATGCCACTCGGGCCCTAGTGACAAGCATTAAGAATAACAAGATTGCAGCAACAATAACTTCACAAACTTTATAGATAGACTAATCATAATGTATCATCCATCGGATCCCAACAAACACAACACCGATTACATCGGATGAATCTCAATCATGTAAGGCAGCTCATGAGACCATTGTATTGAAGTACATGGGGGAGAGTATACCGACATAGCTATCGCTAGAACCCGTAGTCCATGGGGGAACTACTCACGGAGCATGATGGAGGCGGTGGCGTCGATGGAGATGGCTTCCGGGGGCACTTCCCCGTCCCGGCAGGGTGCCGGAACAGAGACTTCTGTCCCCCGAAACTCCGTTTCGCGATGGCGGCGGCGTCAGAGTAACTTTTCTGGAGTTTCGTCAATTGGTACTGCGTTTTTAGGTCGAAAGGGATTTTATAGGCGAAGAGGCGGCGCAGGGGGGCACCTGGGGGCGCCACACCCTAGGCCGGCGCGGCCGGGGTCCGGCCCGCGCCGCCATGTGGTGTGGTGGCCCCCCGGCCCCTCTCCGACTCTTCTTCGGTGTTCTGGAGCCTTCCGGGAAAAATAGGAGGTTTGGCGTTGATTTCGTCCAATTCCGAGAATATTGCCCGAACAGCCTTTCTGGAACCAAAAACAGCAGAAAATAGGAACTGGCACTGTGGCATCTCGTTAATAAGTTAGTTCCGGAAAACGCATAAAAACATTATAAAGTGCAAGCAAAACATGTAAGTATTGTCATAAAACAAGCATGGAACGACAGAAATTATGGATACGTCGGGGACGTATCAGCATCCCCAAGCTTAGTTCCTGCTCGTCCCGAGCAGGTAAACGATAAAAAGAATAATTTCTGTAGTGACATGCTACTTACATAACCTTGATCATACTGTTACAAAGCATAAGAAATGAATGAAGTGACTCAAGGCAATAATCTATAGTTGCTAACAAGTAGATAACATATAGCAAAACTTTTTATGAAGAGTACTTTCAAGACAAGCATCAAAAAGATTGCACAAGAGTTAACTCATAAAGCAATAAGTTCATAGTAAAGGCATCGAAGCAACACAAAGGAGGATATAAGTTTCAGCGGTTGCTTTCAACTTTCAACATGTATATCTCATGGATATTGTCAACATAGAGTAATATGATGAATGCAAATATGCAAGTATGTAAGAATCAATGCACAGTTAACACAAGTGTTTGCTTCTAAGATGGAAGGAAGTAGGTAAACTGACTCAACATAAAGTAAAAGAATGGTCCTTCAAAGAGGAAAGCATCGATTGCTATATTTGTGCTAGAGCTTTGGTTTTGAAAACATAAAGAGAGCGTAAAAGTAAAGTTTTGAGAGGTGTTTGTTGTTGTCAACGAATGGTAGTGGGCACTCTAACCCCCTTGCCAGGCAAACCTTCAAAGAGCGGCTCCCATTTTATTTTTATTTTTGGGTGGCACTCTTTCCAACCTTTCTTTCACAAACCATGGCTAACCGAATCCTTGGGTGTCTGCCAACAATCTCATACCATGAAGGAGTGCCCTTTTATTTTAGTTTTATTATGATGACACTCCTCCCAACCTTTGCTTACACAAGCCATGGCTAACCGAATCCTCGGGTGCCGTCCAACAATCACATACTGTGGTGACCCAGCGTACCACTGCATGGTGTAGTACACAAGTCGTTGACATAACACAAGTGAAACACCGTTCCACTCATATTACATCTCTCAGAGTGGTACAACAGAAACATATGCGAGTCCAAGGTATGTCTATAGAAGTACACACGAGCTGTTTACATAAGATCAACACAGACCTCCTACTTTACAGGTGAGGTAAAACTTCAAATAAAGCTCCAGAAGAACGACTCGTAATTTATCTTATTGCTAACTCAAGTTTAAGAGCTACTTGGCTTGCTATAGAAATCTAGCTACTTAGGTGCTATGATTTGGGAAAGGTTCCCTTCTATTACTAGTCTAGGTTTCCATTATAGCTGATGCGAAGTTGACTCCATTGACTTCTTTGATTGGATTCTTCATCTCGTTGCAGTTGACTCCTTTGTCTTCGAGTTCCACGGTAGTTTCTCCATCGGTGCCTCCATAGCTAAGCAGGGGATTTAAGAGTGGGATGAGTACGAGCGTACTCAACAAGTTCATATTAGGAAATAGGTGTATCATGCACTAGCTATAGCCATAGACCAGAAAGTCATAGGCGAATGCAAGTTTTCATAAACATTTCTTCAAAAGGTTTATTTTATTCTGAAAACTATGCCCGTCAGTCTTCACAGGTTGACCAGAACTTCGTGGAGTTCCTTTCCTGCCGCGTTCGCAGCTTCCCTTCCCGAACAGGGAGTGACAATCACAATTCAGTATCCTCTCGCAGAGGTGCGTTACTTTTCCCATAAGAGAACTTATCCTTGATACCAACCGGGTGATCGTTCCCGTCCACACTTCCTTGGTGTGGGGCCAGGTGTAAGGTCCAAGCCAATCACCGCCTTCTCCGCGACCCCGCAAACCCACCCTTTTGTCCAACCGTACACCTCCAGTAGACTTCCCCCGATAATACGGCTTTACTCATGGTGTACTCCGGACAATCCATCATAGATGGTAGAGATTAACATCACTAATGGATGGGGATTTAAAAGGCTATCCCAACCTATTGCGGCAGTGCCTCCAGCACCCCACCGTCTCTACCAATCCGTTGGCGTGCAGAAGGGAAAAGATACAGCTGACTTCCCCAGAGCCATTATAGATCTTATGGTCAACGCGATATGTACGGCGCTAGAATCACTCGGACGGCATTGGTAATTAATCCTAGGGTGATATAACCCATGCAATGGAACCTCCACCATATCAACACATACCATGGTTCCATTGCCCACCACATAGTCATATTCATAATTGTAAAATAATACTTTGCTTTTCAATGCATGAGTGATAAGTATAGTACTTTGCATATAGTTTGATAAAAATAATCAAATGACATGAGCAAGCGATGAACTTGCCTTTCTTGACTGCAAGATTATGCAGGCAAAAGCTTCGATACGTGAGAACTCCAAATGCTGAAATACCATCATCGTCCGGTAAGGACAATGTTTAAAGAACTGGCAAAGATGCTATAATGCATAGTATGAGATGCAATCGTCCCAAGCGTAACCTAACCTCGATGATTTAGGATGTATGAGTTGTAAAGATTTCTTTAGGGTTTGTTGCACTTTTAGAATGGTTCTCAAACAAGGTTCTTATTAGGTTTTGAGTATATTATCATCATAATCAAGTGATATAAGACATCATAACAATCATACACATAAAGAATAGTGGTGAAATAACATATAAAGAACAGTTGTCAATTTTAAGTTCTATAGAACATGGTTGATGATTACTTATACTATACTTCAAAAGAATAACTTTTGAAGAACATGTTAATTAAGAACTAGCAAGTAGTTCAAATAAGAACTATGGCTTCTATGGTTTGATTGACATTTGTACTTCAAAAGAATAACTTTTGAAGAATAGGTTAAATAAGAATATGTACTACTATACATAGGAGCTATCTAACTCTAGGGTTTACTATTGGGGTTCATTTAGCTTCACTAATAGGAACTAGTTGGTTCTTAATTTGGAATGGGTTTCTATATAGCAAGTATTGGTAAGGTTATTACTATAGTTTCCCATATACATCATATTAAAGGATGGTTATTTAAGATGGTTCTATAAATAAGCTATTAGGGTTTACTATGGTTTCACAATTGCTTTATTAAATAGTCTCTAATGGTTTCTAAGCTAAGTGGCTTATCATTTCCTAAGTAGGGTTGAGTGGAATAGGAGCATGTGATGTGAATTACTACACAAGGTTGGTACTAGGGTTTATTATTATGATTCTACTAGGGTTTGATGGTTGAGGTTGATTCTAATGGTGTGGTATATAGGATTGATGATCAATGGTGCTAATATGTGGTAACAAGCTAGGGTTTATACCTAGGTGATACTAGTGAATCATATAGGTTTTAACTAAGAATAGGAACATGAAATGATAATCTCATGTGAATTGGTTTTATGTGGGTGGATCATAAACATGCATTCATTGGTTACCTATCAAGGTTCTACATGTAGAGTTGAGGTGGCTATGATCACATGGGCTAAACCCCTAGGGTTTTAGGTTTGCAACTACTATGGATGAACACATGGAATAATGAGTTCAAGGTCTTACTTTAATTGAAACTAGGGTTTCTAAATTATGGCACAACTCCTAAAATGATAATTGGTAATAGAGTTGTGGTTACTAATTACTTTGAATCAAAATTAGTAATGGTTTAACATTTTATTAATTTTCCACAAGAATTAATAATTAGGTAATTCTTATTTAGGTTTAATTTAGAATTAGGGTTTAAAATAATTAACTTGTTAACTAAAGATGTTTAAGTAAATAAGTTTTGATTTACCAAAATAATATTGGCTTATAATATTTTCTTGAGTTATTACTATTTAAAGAAAATAGAAAATAGTAATTTGCAATTAGGGTTTATGAATTACCACTAATAATTAAGTTAATGCCAATATGGTAAATAAAATTAATCCTAACATTTTACTTAGTTACTAAATAGTTAAAATTTAATTTTTACACTTAACAATTTATTGAATTCAAATTGTATTTTGAAATAATTGAAATGGCATAATTAATAAGGTTAAAAATAAGTGAAATTTTATTTTGACATACATTTTTGTTTTATATTTTATTTGAATAGAGTTTATTTTTGTGAGCATTTTGATATATTATTCATATTTTTCTGAGTTGAAATTATTTTTCTATGATTTTACAAAGTTTCTGCAATTTTCTGGAATTTGAAATTAACACTAAATACTAACTGTACCGATCTGGATCTAACCCTAGTGAACGACAGGTGGGTCCTTTGACCAGGTCAAATGCCACGAGGGCGAAGACTAGTCAAATACACCCTGAGGTCCCACCTGCCACGTCATCCACGCCGGAGACGCGCCGGTGAACGACGACGTCGGCGTTCTGGCCATCCCGCGCGTGCGCGGAGATCGCCAAACGAACCGCCCCGACCTACTGAGCAGGATAGTGAGAACGCCGCCACGAAAAGGTCACCGGAGCTAGCTCCGGCGAGTGTCTCCGCGGTGGTGCGAGTCGGTATGATCTCGAAATCGAGCTACACGCGATGCCGAGAAGGTTTGGAGGATGCTAGAGGTGCGCAATCTCACCAGGAGGCGATTGGAGTGGTCAATGGTGTCGATGGTGGACTGGAGCTGGCTCTATTTCGCCATTCCCGGCGATGGCCGGAGAAAGGGGAAATGGAAATTGACGTTGCTCCGAGCTCCCCTTCTCGATTCCTTCCGCCAGAAGGTCCTACGGCATTTGGCGCATCCAACGAGCTACGCCACGGACTCCGGGGTGCTCTCAATCGACGGCGCCATGAAGTTCGCCGGTGACAGTGAGTGGAAGAACACGTGAAATAGAGGATGACTAAGAAGCAATGAATGGGCGGCGAGGCTTTAGGGTTTCCAGGGGAAGTTCTTGGCATATTTATAGAGCTTGGCGAGGGCAAATGAGGAAGTTCACCGCCGGCGACGGCCGAGATGTGGCGGTGACAATGGTACTGTAAACGAGCACGAATCGAGATGCTTTTGGATAGGCTCGGACGCGAGAGGATTTGGACGCGGTTTTGAGATGTCTGCGACGTCCAGGGTCGTTCCTATCCACGGCGGGAGACGTGGCCGAGCTCCTCTGCGCTGTCGTCGTTGGAGAAGACGACGATCTCGTTTTTCTTCTCGCACGAATTTTAAAGCTCCCGAATCGGTATCTGGCTTGGGCTGAGTTGCTCTTGGTCCTTTGCTGGGCCTCGACGTGGGCTGCTATGTGGGCTACTGCGGCCTGGACAGGTAAGTTCCCTCTCTCTTCTCTTTTCTATTTATTTTCTGTTTTATTTTCTGAATTGAACTTGGTATTTGAATTCAAATTTGAATTCTGTTTTGTTTTGCAGGTGCTTAAACATTTGAATATCAATATAACTTGATAACAATGCTCACTGTGTAATCTTGTTATTTAAACAAATATTTAGTTTAGGATTTAATTAATATCTTGTGAGGCTTGAGTAAAATAGAAATGGTTTAGTTATTTATTTCAATTCCCTTTTTAATTTAGGAACCAATCTATTTGAATGGTTTGAAATTTAGATCATGTGCATAGTGAAAATATTATTAGGTTTAACTAGTGTGCTTAACCATAATGATCATTCACATATAATTTAATTATGGCTAGAGTTTAACAAATAGTAAAGGAAATGGAATTGGTTCATGATTTTATGTGATGGATAGTTCTTAAATTTTAAGAAGATGATTTGGATATTGGTTTCACTTTACTCACCAAATGGCATTTAGTTCTAAAGTATGTATGGCTTGGCTTATACTTGTGATCTATGATACACAAGTTAGGACTTATGATTTTATGTGGAGTGAATTCTATGTGAAAGGTTTAGGGTTTTGCATAAGCTTCACTAAATTGAAGTATAAATAGGCATGAGGTATGGCAGGATTCTAATTATAATCCAAGTTAATCCATGGGTTGGAATTCAAATGTAGTTTAGGGTTTAAGTAGTGATCACCAATGTGATACACAACTAGGATTAGAATATGAGCATAAGCTTTGGTTATGTTTCACTAATGGAACATGGCTCTTATCTACAAGATTAAAGGTTGGTTTAAACAAGTAAGATGTAATACTACTCTAAAATTCTCTAGAATAGACATGGCTATGGTTAGCATCTATAATCTCTCTCACTTCTAAATGTCTTGTAATAGCCTAAGGTCCTACTCAAGATATGATGATATGATCCTCTAAATATATGGTTTGCCTAGGGATTCTACCTTGCAATTTTATGTAGCTTGTTCTTCAGGAAATCTGATAAACCTGCATCTTGTGGTATGCCTCCACCTCCTAGCTTCTTCATCTTGATCCTAGCTAATTCACATGAAGTGGCTCTATGTGTTTGTTCCCATGTAACATGGTACTTGATGAGCAAATGGATGAAGGGTGTGGCTCTATTTATAGGCTTGGGCAAGCTCTAGTATCATGACACATAGATGGTGACTCTTGTGTTGGTTTGATGAGTAAGGTGCTTGGTTGTCATGCCCTCATCCATAGCAATCCTTTGAGCATGAGGTGGCAAGACTTGGAAAGCAAGTCATGTAGATATTTTCATCCCATGTGGCATAGAGATTATCCTCTCATATGATTTATTTTTAGATAGCCAAGTGGCATTTGTTACTAAATATCTTGTGGATGGTTTTATTATTGTTGATGGGTCACTATATCATATTTGATTGGATTATATTATAATATTGGTCAAAAGATCAAGGTTGAAGGTTATTCCTCAAATTTGGATAGTTGGTGCTTGATTTCACCAAGGCATGATCATATGAGTTCCAAAATACTCATAGTTAGTTTGATTCAAATAGTTTGAACTATAACTCGTAATGTAAATGGATTTAGTTTTATGATATTCCATATACTTAATAAGTTATGATTTAAATAAGAATGTGTGGCTTTTATGCACTTTAGACCCTATGGTTTACCTTATTTGGTAATAAGTTTATAAGTGAATTAATTTACACACAAAGGTAGTTGCTAACTTTTAAGTGTTAATAAGTTAGGGTTTGATTCTTAAAGAATGTGTTGTTGTAAATATAATTCGATTTGACCTAATCCATAGATCAAATCATCTCTACCCAAAACAAGGTTTTAACAAAGATCACAGTGAAGTTTATAGCGCTTGACTTGATGATCTACTTCAATTCCAGCAAGTCAAGTGAAACTTCGATTCATCGTGGTAAGTTTTATTTGAAGCGCAAAAATTCCCTGGATTTTCTATGCATGAATGCAATGCACACTTTGGTGTTCTCTCATTTTGTAGCCTCTAAACCTGGGATATTACAGCCTCTCCCCCTTAAACTGAACTTCGTCCCGAAGTTCGAACGCTCTCATGTTTCGGAATTGTTGAAATGTCTTGAACAGATCACCATCCTTCAACTCCATGGTGATCACACTAGATATAGTGAAATATATCCCTTGTCCAGATCCTTCCTGGAGTCTTCTGATGTCTGGCATGGATACTTTCTTAAACTCTATGATTTCTTCCAACACCCTAAGCTTATAGGCTTACTCTCTAAAGATTCTTGGATTAAGACATCTTCTTATGCTAATGGACTTAACTAATGGTTGTGGTGATATCTTCCTATTTGGGTACTTAAAACTTGGTTCTACCAGCTGCGGTAATCCAGCTGCGGTGTAATATGGCACTACGATGTACCAGCTGCGATGTCCAAACCTTAATTCTAAAAGATTTATTTAAGGTAAGGTATTGTTGTCCCTTACTACCATAACGAAAGTAATGGTACTTCGTAAGGTATTTACAATAGGCATGGTCCTGGTTGTTTAGTCCTACGAATGGATTAGACTCATTTAGTCCATCCAATCATGGCTTCTAGTTCATACTAGTTATCTTCCTTTTGGTTTCTTTAGGTTCCATGAAAGGAATCTTTCTAATAATCATTAGTGTTGGTATGGTCAAACTCCTTCGTATAGTATCTTCTTAGGCTTTGATGGTTCTCCGATATCTTCTTCCTCCAACTTCATTATCTTGAACTTACTTAAGTTCTCTTGGTTTTGAGTAATAACAATTACCCACTTAAGTTAAGGTCTAACCCTTACTTCCTCGAGATATGAACCTTGGCTTCAGGTCTGACATCTCCTGAGAGTACTTTTATATGGGTACTTCCCAACAACCCTATAAAAATAAGATCGGACTTCCTCTCAGTTCAGACCTTCTTCTTGGTCCATCATACTCCAAATCATATTTAAATACTTCTCCTTCAGCCTTCCTCTCCCCCTTGGAGTTTACTAATAATCTTCAAACTTCCTTTCTTCTAATCATTAAACTCCAAGGTTAGGTAGTTGGTTTAAGTCTGGTTTATATGTTGTACTTTTCTAAAGTCTCCCGAAGAATTCTTGGTGGTGTATCCACACAGTTGTGGGTATCCATTATGAATCCTCCGACTAAATATTTACTAACTACGAAATACCAGCTGTGAAATACTAGCTGCGGAATCCCCCTTTCTTTTAGGTTAAAGAAATGTTCAGGCTGTGGGCTATCTGGTACCAGCTGCAGACTACCTAGTACCAGATGTGGCTGATTGCATACCAGCTGTGGCTATGTTATGGTTTTAGGCAGTATCTACCTACCAGTTGTGGCTACTTACATAGTTTTAGTTAAGATATACCTCACTTTACATTCTTTCTCTTCATGATTATCCTATATCAGCTGCGGTCTTATTATACCAGCTGCGACTTCACTTGTCTATTTTCCTTCTTCTAGGGTTTGTTTTGCAAGAAAACCACTTGTTGACACTATGAAAATAGTATTGTAAGTGACTTCACTTGCATTCCCTTCTTCCATAATGAATACAGCTCTACTTCTTCTGCTTCATATTCACTATTTTTCTCACTTCCATGGTACTTTTATTGAAGTACTCCTTGATTAAGGATAGAAGTAAGTTTTATTGGTCCTTCCTTTAGAGTATTGTGGTTGCTTCCCACAATTTGACTTCCTTCTTCTAGTGAACCTTCATCTTGACTTCAAAATCTTCAGAATTCGTCACTTCCTCACACGAATACCTTTACCCTCTAGACCTATAACATCAAGTAAGAGCTTGATATTGCAACATGCATTTGCATATCAAAGTCAAACTTCATGTATGGATCTAGTCAATCAATGAAGATTCAAGAAAATCCAAGAAGATTCAGCTTTGTGTTCATAATACACATCCTGATATGCCTGAATAAAATAGTTGGGTAAGACATCCCTAAACATCAGGTGTAGATGTGCAATATATAACACCACATAAGATAGGCTTCGGTCGTGATACTTAGCACGAATACGTGAATTTCTACTATTTGTCTCAACATTCATCTTAATTGCACATTTGCAATGAGACAAACTTGAAACAAAATGGCTTGGGATAGTTGGAGTTAACCTAGTTTTCTTTGGAAGTACTAACAAAATAGTCTACCATATCTATGTGCTATTGAAGACTACTTCCTAATAATACAATTAATTCCAACATGTCTACTCTAAACACATGATTGTTTAGAATATACCACCTATAACTCTAGGTTTTATCTAGGAGATATGCTCTAAATAAGCCTTCTTTAAATTAAGGACTATGATTCTAACATACTTGGTACAGTTTCCAGGATTTTAAGGCCTAAGCTTTCGAACTATTCCCTAAATCCTTACTCCTTATCATTCTTTTGTTATCGTACTTATGATGTTCTACTCCATCATACCATGATTCTCAAGTGATTCATATATGAGTACCTAGTTTATTATTGCAAGTAGATTCATGTAACTCCTATCACTCTTCCTTACCTCCTATGATTGACTCATCATAGACATATACTACCTTATATAACTTATCTTCATTACTTAACATCAGTCATTTGGTATTTTAAATGACTCTTACATAACCATAACTTGCGTTGGTATACTTCTTCCAATAGGATATCTTCTTTATGGTTGTATCCTCTCTTTGGACTACCATGTGTTGTATACCAACTGTGGTCTACTACCACCCTTTATCTTAAGCTTCAATGGTGTTCTAATTATTTGGAATGAAGCAAGATAACTAATTATCTTTACTAAAGAAAGATAGATAAGAAGGATTGACTCAAGTGTGTTAGGATTATTCTCAAGTGAATACCCATCTCAAGTCATAAGAATAGTTGGTTTAGCATAGTTGACTTAACTAATACACTTCCTATAGACACTACCAAACCTATAGGTCTCCTTTAAAGGGTTTTAATCCTAGGGTCAAAGCATTTGCTACGATACCAGTTGTGGTGATCCAGCGTACCACTCGCATGGTGTAGTACACAAGTCGTTGACATAACACAAGTGAAACACCGTTCCACTCATATTACATCTCTCAGAGTGGTACAACAGAAACATATGCGAGTCCAAGGTATGTCTATAGAAGTACACACGAGCTGTTTACATAAGATCAACACAGCCTCCTACTTTACAGTGAGGTAAAACTTCAAATAAAGCTCCAGAAGAACGACTCGTAATTTATCTTATTGCTAACTCAAGTTTAAGAGCTACTTGGCTTGCTATAGAAATCTAGCTACTTAGGTGCTATGATTTGGGAAAGGTTCCCTTCTATTACTAGTCTAGGTTTCCATTATAGCTGATGCAGAAGTTGACTCCATTGACTTCTTTGATTGGATTCTTCATCTCGTTGCAGTTGACTCCTTTGTCTTCGAGTTCCACGGTAGTTTCTCCTTCGGTGCCTCCATAGCTAAGCAGGGGATTTAAGAGTGGGATGAGTACGAGCGTACTCAACAAGTTCATATTAGGAAATAGGTGTATCATGCACTAGCTACAGCCATAGACCAGAAAGTCATAGGCGAATGCAAGTTTTCATAAACATTTCTTCAAAAGGTTTATTTTATTCTGAAAACTATGCCCGTCGGTCTTCACGAGTTGACCAGAACTTCGTGGAGTTCCTTTCTGCCGCGTTCGCAGTTCCCTTCCCGGAACAGGGAGTGACAGATCACAATTCAGTATCCTCTCGCAGAGGTGCGTTACTTTTCCCATAAGAGAACTTATCCTTGATACCAACCGGGTGATCGTTCCCGTCCACACTTCCTTGGTGTGGGGCCGGGTGTAAGGTCCAAGCCAATCACTTGCCTTCTCCGCGACCCTGCAAACCCACCCTTTTGTCCAACCGTACACCTCCGAGTAGACTTCCCCGATAATACGGCTTTACTCATGGTGTACTCCGGACAATCCATCATAGATGGTAGAGATTAACATCACTAATGGATGGGGATTTAAAAGGCTATCCCAACCTATTGCGGCGAGTGCCTCCGGCACCCCACCGTCTCTACCAATCCGTTGGCGTGCGAAGGGAAAAGATACAGCTGACTTCCCCAGAGCCATTATAGATCTTATGGTCAACGCGATATGTACGGCGCTAGAATCACTGGACGGCATTGGTAATTAATCCTAGGGTGATATAACCCATGCAATGGAGCCAGTAAAGATGAATTTTAAATAAATACTTCCGTTGCTCAAATCAGAAAACTCAAAACTAATGAAAGTTGCGTACATATCTGAGGAACACGCACGTAAATTGGCATAATTTTCTGAGTTTCCTACAGAGAATTAGACCCAGATTCGTGACAGATAGAAATCTGTTTCTGCGCAGAAATCCAAATCTAGCATCAACCTTCGATTAGAGGCTTCACTTGGCACAACAAAACACAAAACTAAGATGAGGAGAGGTTGCTACAGTAGTAAACAACTTCCAAGACGCAAATATAAAACAAAGTACTGTAGCAAAATATCACATGGGTTATCTCCCAAGAAGTTGCTTTCTTTATAGCCATTAAGATGGGCTCAGCAGTTTTAATGATGCACTCGCAAGAAATAGTATTTGAAGCAAAAGAGAGCATCAAGAGGCAAATCCAAAACACATTTAAGTCTAACATGCTTCCTATGCAAAGGAATCTTGTACACAAATAAATTCATGAAGAACAAAGTGACAAGCATAAGAAGATAGAACAAGTGTAACTTCAACAATTTCAGCATATAGAGAGGTGTATTAGTACCATGAAAATTTCTACTACCATATTTTCCTCTCTCATAATAATTTTCAGTAGCTTCATGAACAAACTCAACAATATAACTATCACATGCAGCATGCTTCTCATGATTTCCAAACACATAATTTTTATCAAGTTCAAGAATAGTGGAATAAAAACTTTCAAACTTACTTTTATTAATAATATAACAAGGTAGTTGATCAATCTCAAGAGATATGGGACACATAGATAAAGTTAAATCCTCTCCAATCCCATTTTCATTAGTAGTACAATTAATATTATCAAGTAACATAGGACCATCATCTAGAGCTTTATCATAAACATTTGCCAAGCAAAATTCTTTAGTACCATGCATTTCGACATCAGGCACAAACAAAGCATTATCATAAGATTTATCAAAGTAGCATGGATTATCATATATAACAGTAGCATAATTATTCTCACAAGTTTTACTCATAGGTAATATTTCAAGAGAATCCACAGGAACATAACATTCAACCTCTTTCGGTAAGCATGGAGGACAATCAAATAGTGTAAGAGATGAAGAGTTACTCTCATTAGAAGGTTGGCATGGGTAGCTAATCCATTCTTCCTCCTTTTGTTCGTCACTTTCCTCTTCTTTTTCATCCAATGAGCTTTCAGGTTCATCAATTTCCTCCTCTTTTTCATCCAATGAGCTTTCAGGTTCATCAATTTCTTCTTCCACCGGTTCCTGCAAATTGTGAGTGCATTCTTGTGCATTAATGTGTCTCTCTTTATAATCAAGGATATAAGGATTCCTACTCGTAGCATTCTATGCAAGAATTAAGGATAGTAGAGACATAATCTTTAAGGTCCTTACAAATAGCACAAGTTTCATAATTCTCAACCATGAAGGATTCTATCTCGGAGGCTCCCATAAATAAGACAAATTGTTCTACCTCTTCGAACCCATAATGAATATAGCAATTCCGATTATAGCTCTTAATAAAATATTCCTCACTAAAGCCACATTGAAATTTAAGATGTTTAGTATCCTGTTGAGAGCAACAGTTTATGTCATGGCGTCTAAGCAAGATTCTAGCAATTGTATTTAATTTTTCTATTAGAGCACTCATTATTTTACCAGTTCTTGATTCTCTATAACAATTATAACATTCCATAAGCTCCAAGTAGGTTGTAGGTTCTCCCATAATAGCAGTTTTTAATTTTTCGGTTTTTCAAATTTTTATGGGTTTTTGGGTATATGAGACAAATAAAACAAGACAAAAATAAACTAAGCAAAAGTAAACTACGCAAACTAATACTAGACAGAAATAAACTAAGCACAAATAAACTAGGCAAAAGTAAACTAAGCAAAGCAAAATAAAACAAATTAAAAACAGAGAGAGAGGTAGAGTGTACTCCCCGTGTGAACTTATGAGTAGAGCTATGCCTCCCGGCAACGGCGCCAGAAAATAGTCTTGATGACCCACAAGTATAGGGGATCGCAACAGTCTTCGAGGGAAGTAAAACCCAATTTATTGATTCGACACAAGGGGAGGTAAAGAATACTGATAAGCCTTAACAACTGAGTTGTCAATTCAGCTGGCACTGAAAAGCACTAGCAACAGGGGTGATGTGAAAGTAGCAGTAATATGAGAGCAATAGTAACAGTAACACAACAGCAGTAATAGCAATATGAGAGCAATGGCACCGGAAAATAGTTGATACTACTTCCAATGACATGTAGAACAAGTATATAATGATGAGAGATGGACCGGGGTTCCCAGCGATCTACACTAGTGGTAACTCTCCAATAAGTGACAAGTGTTGGGTGAACAAATTACAGTTGGGCAATTGATAGGATTGGTAAGGCATTAAGAAAGAACATCAATTCATTAATCATGTAGGCATGTTTTCCGTATATAGTCGTACGTGCTCGCAATGAGAAACTTGCACAACATCTTTTGTCCTACCAGCCGGTGGCAGCCGGGCCTCAAGGGAAACTACTCGGATATTAAGGTACTCCTTTTAATAGAGTACCGGAGCAAAGCATTAACACACCGTGAAAACATGTGATCCTCACATCACTACCATCCCTCCGGTTGTCCCGATTTACGTCACTTCGGGGCCATTGGTTTCGGACAGTGACATGTGCATACAACTTGTAGATACAATCTAAACAATAATTATAGAGCTCAAATCTAAGATCATGCCACTCGGGCCCTAGTGACAAGCATTAAGAATAACAAGATTGCAGAAACAATAACTTCACAAACTTTATAGATAGACTAATCATAATGTATCATCCATCGGATCCCAACAAACACAACACCGATTACATCAGATGAATCTCAATCATGTAAGGCAGCTCATGAGACCATTGTATTGAAGTACATGGGGGAGAGTATACCGACATAGCTATCGCTAGAACCCGTAGTCCATGGGGGAACTACTCACGGAGCATGATGGAGGCGGTGGCGTCGATGGAGATGGCTTCCGGGGGCACTTCCCCGTCCCGGCAGGGTGCCGGAACAGAGACTTCTGTCCCCCGAAACTCCGTTTCGCGATGGCGGCGGCGTCACAGTAACTTTTCTGGAGTTTCATCAATTGGTACTGCGTTTTTAGGTCGAAAGGGATTTTATAGGCGAAGAGGCGGCGCAGGGGGGCACCTGGGGGCGCCACACCCTAGGCCGGCGCGGCCAGGGTCTGGCCCGCGCCGCCATGTGGTGTGGTGGCCCCCCGGCCCCTCTCCGACTCTTCTTCGGTGTTCCGGAGCCTTCCGGGAAAAATAGGAGGTTTGGCGTTGATTTCGTCCAATTCCGAGAATATTGCCCGAACAGCCTTTCTCGGAACCAAAAACAGCAGAAAACAAGAACCGGCACTGTGGCATCTCGTTAATAGGTTAGTTCCGGAAAACGCATAAAAACATTATAAAGTGCAAGCAAAACATGTAAGTATTGTCATAAAACAAGCATGGAACGACAGAAATTATGGATACGTCGGGGACGTATCAGACGACGACGACGACTACATCGAGGCGCTCGCGTACCATAGCGAGGAGGTGAAGGACGACAGCGAGGACTACGTCGGCCTCGTCTTCCACGAATGGCAGCAGGCCATGGCGGAGGGCCGGAACTTCGAGTTCCCCGACAACATGACGGACGACGAGATGGCCAAGCTCGGCCTCCTCGTCTCCCGAGTACGACGCGCCGGTGCGGCCGCCGTTGCCGCGCTACGCCACCGCTGTCATGCCGCCTGGCCTCGTCCGCCGATGAAGCCCTTCGACAGAGCTCCCGGACTCGGCGGCGCCTCCTCCACCGCCGCCACGGCCTTGGGCGCCTCCCCACCGCCGCCACAGCCATATGTCCGGGCGCCTCCCCACCGCCGCCACAGCCTTATGGCTGGGCTCCTCATCCGCCGCCACGCCCGCGGCCACGGGAGCCTCGACCGCCGCCTCAGCCCGCAGCCTCCTCAACCTCGAGCACCGCGATCGCGCCGGCGTACGCTCCCCGGATGGCTACTGGCCGTGGGACGTACCGGAGATCATCTTGCTCGACAGCGACGAGGAGCAGCACGGCGACGATGCGCAGCAGTAGGCGTTTTAGGTTTTTTTTTTATGTTTTCAAGTATGTAAGTTATGTTTCAGTTTTTGTAAATTATGTTTCAGTTCAAAAAAATGATTCGTCCTAAAAAATGCGTCGTGCCGCTGGAGCCACCCCCGACGCAAATGGACGCGCGGTCGTTTTCGACCAAAAGGGCCGACGCAAACGGACGCGCGCGGACGCTAAAATGCGTCGCGCCGCTGGAGATGCCCTTATCCTGCCTCCTGATGTATCATCAGCTCGGCGTCTTTCACATCACACGCGCAATTGGGCACCAAGCTAAGTTGCTAGCGACATCCAGATCGATCGGAGAGACAAGGAGGGGAACATACGAATAACTGTCTCGTCAGGGAGCCTGTTCCCCAGCCCCCAGGACGACCTAGCTAAGAATAAGATGGCAGAATTAATCCGAGAATATGTGCCGATCGATATGCTTCCCAAGATTCCACCCAAGTGCGTGTGCATCTTCACCCTCCGGTGTCGGGAGAAATCGCCACATTACCTACAGACTATTCATTATTCAAAACTCATACGGAGTATCTTTCTCTTGGTTTCGTTCTTTAAAATTCAAGTAAACTCGCCGCGGAAGCCAGAGACACAGCTTCTGCATGCGTCGCATGTGCGATTGAGCTGGTTAGTGACCTTTCAACTCGTAGGCGCAATATACATCAGCTGCATTATAGAACTATGGGAGGCGCCGCGAAGCCGGCCTGGGAAAATTAATTTACGTAGTGGAGATACCCCTTTGTAGGCAGAAAAGGGCTCCTTTTTCCGACACGGATTAGTGTTGCTGTCTGACTAGTATATCTTGGCCTTTACGTCTTTACCGATGGTCATGACCTTTGCACCACGCGTTAATCGCGATCTCCGTACACAGCTCTGTCCTGATATGCCGTGAACTTGGCCGTACTTGTCGCTTGTCCCTTTCTGCCTGTCGTGCACCTACAGCGTCGTTTTTGTGCTTTCGGAGGTGAGATGATGTAGCTAGCGAGAAAGAAATTGGGGATGTGTACTGTTGTGAAAAAAAAAACGGTTATCATCAGTTTTGACGGCTGCGTTTGATGATTCAGCCAGGCCAGCTTGCTAGCTATGGTTTGTACATGGTGCAATGCACTTGGGAAGAAAGCAAAAGAGATCTAGTAGGAGAAATACATAAGTAGGAACTAAATGCCACGATCATACCCTAATCGTCGGCAGCCTTTTTTCCTTTTCGCCGATCGAGAACCGCCCTTCGCCGTCGACCGCGCGATTGTTCTTTTACACAGAAGAATCATCGGGCACACTAGCGACGATCAACCGTCCCTTGTACGGACGATCTACCTACACAATTTCACCACGAAGTTAAACACTTGAAAATTTCCGACAAGATCATGTGGCGACAGTACGGCGGAGAACTCGACCAAGAACTTGTTCCACTACGTATTCTCAGCAGCTGCCAACCTACACGACCTTCCGTACGTGACAGTGTATCCGCATTTTATCTCAAATCCAGGGAGTCATTCACACGGTTCACCTTTCGACCCTCTTACATATCGTGGCTGTGAATGCGAGATGGGCTGCATAATTAATGGAGCAAGTTGTAACAGGCTGGGGAGGCACTGGAGCCACAGACGTCGCATCCTTTGAGATTGAGTTGGTCTATAACCGTGTGCATGCAGTAAGTACGTGCTTCATCGCTGGCTGAGGCAACTATAGGCTGGAGGTGGAGGTCGACCGGATTTAGCCCATGCAGGCAACGGATAGCGCACTCGTTGTTGGGAATCGATGAACTCTCTAACTTGGCAAGTGTTTTCAGAACTCAAGATTGCGTTGAGCAAGTGGATGAGGACATGAGGGGATCAATCCCCCATTTCCCATCTCCCTGTAGACAGTAGATCCGCATCATATGTGAAACAAAGCTGTTTGGTTGCTTTTAGAGCATCTCCAGCCGCGTCCCCCAAAGCGTCCCCTAAAGGGATTTGGGGCGCGCCGGACAAAAAAAGCGTTCCAGCCGCGTCCCCCAAAGCCCTTTTTTGTCCGGCGCGCCCCCATTCGGTGTCCGGCGCCCCGAGCCCGTCCCCGTCCCACGGGGACGCACCGGGGACGCCGGACACAACGAAAGCGAGGCGGGGAGTGGCGGGGCCGACTCGTCAGCCGGCACAATAAATTTTTAACCTAACCGTCGCCTACCTCGCGACGAAAGTTATTGGCGGTGCGGTTCCCGCAGCGACGCAGCCGACGGTGCAGCTCCCGCAGCGACGCGGCCGACGCGTCCCGTCGCGCCTAGCTCTGCGTGCCGGCGTTAATGCGCGCCACCGCTCCCCGCCTCCCTCCGGCCTATAAAAGGGCCGCATCTCATCGTCCCTCTCACACACAAACCCTAGCGCCTCTCTCTCAAACCCTAGCCGCCACCATCTCAACAAGACTCGACGCTATGTCCGGTAGAGGCGGAGGCCGACCTCGCGGTCGTGGTCGTGGTCGCGGTCGCGGCCGCGGCAGAGCTGAACACTCGCCGTCGCCCTCCACGCCGCCGGCTTCATCATCGTCGGAGATGGACGTGGAGCCGGCCAGCCAGTTCGAGTTCGTCCTCGCCCTCAAGGGCGACCCGCACGGCATCCAGAGGCTGCCAGACTCCTTCGCCGACTATGTCGCCGGCGACGATCGCCCGCGCACGATGCATCTGCGGGAGGCTGCGTGCGGCTACTACCGGTGGATCGTCGACGTGATCTACGACGCGCGCGGCAAGATGTACCTCAACATCGGCTGGGAGAAGTTCGCGCGGCACCACGGTCTCCAAGCCGGCTTCATCCTCCAGTTCTCCTACTTCGGCGACAGGGACATGAGCGTCAAGGTCTTCGACGAGACGCGGTGCCGCCGGGACTACCAAGGCGACAGCACCGACGAGGAGGACGACTAGTGTTGTTTCTTCGCAGCGAATACGTGCACGGAGGTTTCTGCCTGTTCGCCTCATTGGTAGAACCAACAAGGGCACCATCCTCCCGCTGGATTTTCCAGTTTAGGTGACTGGGTGTGCCCTCGAGTGTTCTTTCTTAGCAGCGAACACACGAAACCTTCGATGCACGGCCTAGTTAGGTTTAGTTTCTTTGCAAAATTTTATATTTGTGTCCACGACGGTTCAAACTATGTATTAGTTTGTGGAAAACCACGTTCCCAATTATGTTTTCGTGTAAACCACGTTTCAAATTATGTATTAGTTTGTGGAAATTGAAATAAAAAAGCCAAAAAAAGTATTTTAAATGTTTGGGGGAGGCGTTTGGGGGACGCGGCTGGGGAGCGACGTCCCCCAAAGGCGGCACGAACGAAACACGTCCCCCAAACGCTCAATCCGGCGCGGTTTGGGGGACGCTTTGGGGGACGCGACTGGAGATGCTCTTACATTTACGTAGAGGATTGTCTCTGTGCCCTATAGAATGATGGTCTGAATTTTATACGTTCTGGTATTCCTGGGTCGACGTCTAGACAGTTTGATTACATCGTGATACATGCTGCCATGAGCTGCAACATGATTCAACCGATATATTTTTAGTTACACGTTTTGCTATAACTAGGAAGAGTCTCTTGACCCGATGAACTGCTTCGTGATTTATGTTAATCATCAGTTGCAACATTGGTTGCGAGTGAGAAAAATGCATTGGACCGTTAAATTGATTTGTGATTCTGCTAGTGATGACTTGCAACATTGTTTACAACTAAGATTTCGTAGCATTACCTGACTGCGAATTAAGACAATTCTCAGTCGAATGACCCATGAATTTTATTTAGGTTACCGTATGGATTAGGCTTCTCGCTTCCACGTATATGCATTCCGACAATCTTGTTATCACGATGGATCACAACAATAATTATAGCCAAGGTAGCCAGAATCCCAATTTTATTCTAAGATAGTATAGCTTTACAATCTAAATTCTATGATTTCAATAAGTAGAATTTCACGATTTTATGATTCTACTAGTAGTTATGATCCTATGATTTACGATCTTACCTGATATGTGTCAATCTGATCTAGAATTCCGATCCTAACTACCTTGATTACAACTGATGTCGGCAACCTCGATCGGCTGCCCTGCCCCAAGGTGGTTAATTTGGTCGTCATTGAATCGGTGCCATGGGCGACAACCGAGCAGAGAGCGCGTACCCCTTATCCATTCATGCTCACGGGCACGCGTTCAAAGAGATAGGCAGCCGACGTCTACTGATCTGCTGAATTGTCGAGTCTAGTCGAACGTTGTCATGTCGAAACCCCAAGATCATGTTTGGTAGCCTGCAACTATTTTGGGGCTCCCTGGAATATGGCCCTGGAGGGAATGCCATGTCCATAAAGCGATTTGGGTAATATTCTCCAATTTGTTCTCTTACCATGGCATTGGCTGCATTGGGTGGGTATCGATTCTCCTTTGTTTGTTAGGATGCACCTAACCCTTAATTTGTTGGCTCAGCTGGTGCAAATCAAAGGCATTTGGTCGTAAGCAATAGGCTAATATGCTAACCTCTTATATTGGAGTGGTCAGTTTATCGTACTAAGGAGTTCAAACAATCAATTCGTTAAAAGGGTGTTGAGTAGTTTCCCTAATGGTTGATGCACCACAAGTTAAGAAACTATATCTCGTCATATATGCATCACAAGTTAATCATTGGAGGGGTTAATATGTACCGCATGTCCACCTTCCACAATATTGCAGACCAGGGATCAGTTTTAATCAAGTCCTAGATAATGGAGGGATATCAGACCCCCCTCCCGAAATATACATGACCTCGTCAACATAGCATGACCACCATCAATATAAGATGAACAACAAAGGAGTAGCACTGATCATATTGCCTCCATAATTAGGTCCTACGCCAGGCCCTCCTATCACTGTCATCTAAGCATAGAGGCCACCTTCAGCTTTCTTGTCTGCAAGGTAGTCTATAGCCTTGATCATCAAACATGGATCGAAGAGTTGGCTAGGATGAACATACTTGGGCGTGAAGATCATGCTCATCTGAGGGATTCACTATGGACTTGTTCACCAAGTCAACATGATTCCGCCACTAGTAGGAAAAGGCTTATAGATGAGATGCTATTCTGTGGCGCACTGGCATTGCGTGCGCCACAAAAATTATTTCTGTGGCGCACCAGAGATGGTGCGCCACATAAGTAGCTTATTTTTGTGACGCACCAGGAGCGCATGCGCAACAGAAATTCGGTGGGGCCCACACCCTGCCAGCCCCAATAATTGGTTTCGCTATTTTTGTGGCGCAACTAGTGTTGGTGCGCCACAAAAATAAAATATTCTGTGGCGCACCGTGCCTGGTGCGCCACAAAAATAGAACCCCTTATATCATCCCACCTCTCCCTCGCCCGTACGCCAAATCGAACCCCTTTCTCCCCCATGACAAATGGCCACCGCCGTCTGCCCCCGCGACTGCCGGCAATGGAGCGCACTGCCGCTACCGCCTTCCTCCGCGACGGCCGCATGCCTCCACACTACACGCATCCCTTCCACCACCAGCAAAACCCACTTCAGCATGGACACACGCCCGCCGCAGAGCCTGTGGGAGGACCTGCGCCTCATCGAGGAGGAGGAGCCGCCGCATCGAGGAGGAAGAGGAGCCGCGCGTCCCTGGACACGGAGGGATGGAGAACCTGGACACGGAGGGATGGAACCCCTGCTTCTTCCTCGACCCCTGCCGTCGGTGAGCATGCACAACGCCTCCTCTCCCCTCCCCTCTCCCTTGGCTTAGTTCTTGCACAACCTAGAAAACATACACTTGAAATGAATGAACATACACTACTCATAGAGATCAAACAAATTAGCATAGCATTTGATAGGTAGAATGGTATGAAGATGGAAATGCATAAATACCTCGAATGAATATGGCATACCAGAAAAGAAAAGCTAAAGAAACCATTGGATTCTAGAGCTCTTAGCATGATACAATTTTGTCATTTCTCACAAGCATAGATATGTAATACCTCAGTTTTTAAATATAAATTGTTTTCGGAGGCCAAAATAGCCCACCAAAACATCTTACATTGTGAAACAGAGGTAATATAACTGAAGTCATTCATTTTCACGAAAATAGACTAAAAACTTCCCGGACAAATAGCAAGGACTGCTAAATGCCCAAACCCATCAAAACCAATAACCATGTATGGCAACTGTCATATAATTTGTGATATGCTGTAGTAAAGTTGAATTTGATGGGAGATTTTTTGCTAGTTGTTGATCCTCCGGCAGTTGCATGATATATGTAAAAACTTAGTGACTAGACTAGCCCACTAGCTTGAATCACCTATTTGGTAGGAAGCATCTTGTTACTATTTTTTGAATCATCTACTTTACCAATCAAATGGTCAGTCACATGACCATTACTATAGCATAACATATGTATTATCATTCAGATCAGTATTATAAATATCTTGGAGATTTGAAAAGGAAAGGATAAAGGGATCACACCTTCTGATATCTGATTGCAACCTTGTCGGATCTGTTTGATTAAGTGAATCCAGCAGAAGCATGCGTGGTCCTTTTTTAGTATCTGAGCAGTCTTGAAAATATTTTCAGAGACTTATCCCATTTAAGATTTTTTGATTTCTTTTCGTCGCTCGCATTAATATAACTATTAAACCATAAGGAATCCAAATATGCATAAGCACTTTTCTTGTCTTCATCTATGTGCTTCCAAAGATCCCTATGTGCACAAATTTGCACCAGCAAATAAGTAAAAAAAAAAATACAGGAAGACCACCTAATCAATCCTGGTGACAAAGGAAAGCACACATACTCAATGTATAGATAAAAAATGTGGGTATCCAATATGTCTTGATTTGTCTTGTCCTTCTTGCTATTAGCAATGCGATTTGAGCTCTTCGCTGTTGGTGTTCTACTTGTTCGAGAATGCTTGCTCTTGCACTCTACACGACGAAACATAAGAATGACATTAAACTCAAGATACTACCATAAAGAAACTGCATGCGTCTAAAGTTCATTCCCCCCATCTAGAAAAATCGTGTTTATTTTTGTGCTAAATCACTGGTTTGGTTCAAAATGAATGATCATGCTCACTGCTTGCTATATATGTGTATATGTTGTACATGGTTCTCTTTATAAATGATTTGGTCTTTAATTTTATTTGTACTTGCCATTGATTAGAATGTTTGGTCACTACACTCTCGGGTGGGGTGAGTGAACCTGGTGTGATGGCACAAATATCAATCTGTTGTGCATCCTACTTGGCTTCACTTACCTCATCCCTGAATGTTAATATTTGTTTTGACCAACAAAGTGTGAGGCATATGCTATCTAGTAGATACCACTTGGCTCTTTCTTCCATTTTAGTGCCGATGATTAGAATGTTTGGTCACCTGTACACTCGGGGGTGGTGTAAGCGAGCCTGGTGTGATGACACAAATACCAATCTCTTGTGCATCCTACCTGACCTTGCTTACTCCATCCATGAATGTTAATATTTATTTCGACCAACAAAGTATGAGACATATGCTATCTAGTTGATACTACTTGGCTCGTATTTGAGTTGGACTTATTCGTTTATTTTGGTCTTTCTTCCATTTTAGTACCTATGATTAAATTTTTTGGTCACTACACTTGGGGGCGGTGCCAGTGAGCCTGGTGTGATGGCTCAAATATCAATATCTTGTGCATCCTACCTGACCTCACTAACACCGTCCCTAAATGTTAATTTTATGGCGCATGGGTAGGTGCGCCACAGAATTCTTATTTTTGTGGTGAAAATTCTGTGGCGCACCGACCATACGCCACAAAATATGCATTTAGGTGCGTCACAGATGAGTCTTTTCCTACTATTGAGCCTACGATTGAGAATATATTGTATGGATTTTGAAGCCGGTGAAGAAGCTCGCACCTTATCTATGGATTTTGAAGGGTGGAGGAGCTCGAAGGGGGAAATTATGGTGGATTTCGATTTGGGCAGTGACAGTGTCGCGCCCATAAATGGAGGGGGAAGGGGAATTTTACACGAGTGGTGGCAGAATTTGTCCCGCCGCATTCGTTGCAACACAAGATCTCGTGGCATCTCCATGGATGGCCCTACCGAACACATTCTCCATTTTGGCCATCGCGAGGGCGACTCCACGGAAATGGCTAATTTTTCAGTTCCTAGCGGGCTTCGCCACATGATGCTTTAATCATCCCGCTGGTCACAAAGTGAAGGGCAGGCATGCATACAATCAGGCCAAAATCTTCTCTTGAGGGCTTAACTAGACTTCATGTGAACCACCAAAATAACATGCACCAAATGGCCACGATATGGCCAACCGCTAGCAACAGCCCACGAGCGACCGCCTCCGCTCCACACCATATCGAAGCAGAGCTGCCCATGTTGTTACGTTTCTTCCACTACGGGCACCCTCTCTCTTTCTAGTGTTCCTTATGGGCCAGTCTACACAGATCCCTTGCACCGGTTTTGGGAGGCTTTCAGAAACTTACGCTAGTTTTTTTTCGCTTTTCTCTTGTTTTACCGGTTCTTTTAGCGGTTTTTCTGTTGTTTTAATTTGGGTTCCTTTTCAAGTTTTTTCTGAATATTTTAAAAATCTAAACTTCTTCAAAAGTTGAACATTTTTCAAATCTAAATATTCATTGTATCTGAATTTGAGTTTCATGTTTTGAATATTTTTCAAATCAAAATATTTGTTTGAAATTGTTGCGGTCAAAACCCACCGGCGGGCAGCGACGGGCAACACCGTAGAGCCGGGAACAACTTAGGGCTGCGGCTGGCCCTGGTCCCTCCGAGCGACGGCCCGCAAAGCCTCTGGTACACACGTCCGATGCTGATGCAAGGGCGTGCCACCGACCTATACCTGGTCGGGAAGGTGATGGAGATGCCGCGCTTAGTTTCCCGCATGGCATACACGTAAACATTAAATTCGAGCCTCGATCGGCTCTCGGGTTATCCCGTGAATCGGCTCAAGGAGCCGATCCACCCATGATTCGTACGAGGTGCACGAATATATGGTGGTCCCGCTTGATCAAGATAAAGCTAATGCGATCTACGACGATCCGGGGTCTTCACCGCATAATCGGATCATCCTACTCACGATTGGGCCTCGCGGCCACGCACGGTGATCGTAAGCCGATCCTAGATAGGGCCTAAAAACCAACACGAGGTTGATCCCGGAACATCCTGCCTAGGACTAGCGAACAACACCCTACGTGCCGTTGGATCCTCCAACCCTTTGTAAGGCCTAACTATTGCGAGATATTAAACTAATCCTTGTAGAACAAGGAGCAACCGTAACGGATCGGATCTACTAAATTATGATCAAGCGAGTGCCGCCCCACACCTAAGATAGGTGTGAGGACGGCTAGATATGCAAGGGTTGCACTACGATAGCATATGATACGAAGAACAATGCTAACCCTAACATATCTAAGATAACTACGTTGCTCGCCATCAAAAAGGCTTCAGTACGAGCAACGCTTGAACAACATAAGCTTGTGCTGCCTAGATCGCTAGATGCGATCTAGGCAGCATGATGCTTACCGGTAGAAACCCTCAAGACGAAGGAGTTGGCGATGCGCCAGGATTGATTTGTTGGTTGAACGTTGGTTGTTGTTTATTCCATAAACCCTAGATACATATTTATAGTCCAGGGGACTTTCTAACGTGGGAATAATCCCCACCGTGCACGAGACAAACTCTAACTTTTAGTCTAAGATGTAATCTACTATAATTAAAGATACACGGGCAATTTTAGCCCAAACTTTGCATATAAGGCCGATTCATGTATCCCTTCCATGTATATTCTTCAAGCCCATCTCCAATCGCGGCCCACCTCTGATCCGGTCAAATTCTGGTGATAACACATGCCCCCCTGGTTTTGGAAATGACAATTCCAAAATCATTTTGCTTTTCCTTCGTCGGGTCATGTCGTGGCAGAGCAGAACCGTCGCAGTATCCTCCATCATGATGCCTTGCCCCTTCCACTTCTGCGTGAACTCCCATTTTTGAAGAAGGTTTCGACGAAGGACCAGCCGATGACACCCCAATCGGCTTTTAAAACAGAGCATCTACCGAGCCAGCTGCCCCCCGAGCCTCAGTCAAGGCGAGAATAGCGGTGAGGATACACGGATCAGACAAAGGGCTTTGAACTCAGGTAATTCTGAGACAGCCACCATGCCGAGCCAGCCAAACTTGCCCCCATCGATCGTCTCTTCTTCCGTTGAAAGCCGATATTGTAGACGAAACACCAACGGCTTAATGAGCAAAAGGCTGCCTTGCATGCCAAAACTGGCGCTTCTGACGATCTTGCTGAACTGGCGTAAAGGGTTGGAAGTCCTCGAAGAGAAAGTTCGGGCACCAAAATCGGCTCATTGCAGCTGAGGAAGCTCTCATCGTTCACTCCCTCAAGGAAGCAGAAGGCCTTGAAGCTGAACTGAAGACCGACTTGGTGAAAATCCGCGTCTTGAACACGCAGCCGGTAGATCCTGTGTAATTGTACTAGAGTCGATGGCTGTGCATCGGCTTTATACCATGAGAAAAATCATCTATGGAAGAACATTGCAAAACCAAATGACATTTGGACTGAAAGGGCAAAAGGTGGCATCTTCTGGATATTATCAACATAAAGTAATATAACAAGTGCAATATGCAAGTATGTAGGAATCAATGCACAGATTAACACAAATGTTTGCTTTTTTAGATAGAAGGAAATGGGTAAGCTGACTCAACAATAAAAGTAGAAGAAAGGCCCTTCGCGAGAGGAAGCATGGATTGCTATATTTGTGCTAGAGCTTTTATTTTGAAAATAAGAAACAACTTTGTCAACGGTAGTAATAAAGCATATGAGTTATGTAAATTATGTCCTACAAGTTGCAAGTCTCATGCATAGTATACCAATAGTGCCCGCATCTTGTCCTAATTAGCTTGGATTTACATGGATTATCATAGCATAGCATACGTTTTAACCAAGTGTCACAAAGGGGTACCTCTATGCCACCTGTACAAAGGTCCAAGGAGAAAGCTCGCATTGGATTTCTCGCTTTTGATTATTCTCAACTTAGACATCCATACCGGGACAACATAGACAACAGATAGTGGACTCCTCTTTAATGCATAAGCATTCAACAACAGAATAATATTCTCATAAGAGATTGAGGTTTGTTGTCCAAAGCTGAAACTTCCACCATGGATCATGGCTTTAGTTAGCGGCCCAATGTTCTTCTCTAACAATATGTATACTCAAACCATTTGATCATGATAAATCACCCTTACTTCGAGACAAGACGAACATGCATAGCAACTCACATGATATTCAACAAATAAATAGTTGATGGTGTCCCCAGGAACATGGTTATCGCTCAACAAGCAACTTATAAGAGATAAGATGCATAAGTACATATTCAATACCACAATAGGTTTTAAGCTATTTGTCCCATGAGCTATATATTGCAAAGATAAAGAATAGAAATTTCAAAGGTAGCACTCAAGCAATTTACTTTGGAATGGCGGAGAAATACCATGTAGTAGGTAGGTATGGTGGACACAAGTGGCATAGTGTTTGGCTCAAGAATTTTGGATGCATGAGAAGTATTCCCTCTCGATACAAGGTTTAGGCTAGCAAGGTTGTTTAAAGCAAACACAAGTATGAACCGGTACAGCAAAACTCACATAAAAGACATATTGAAAGCATTATAAGACTCTATACCGTCTTCATTGTTGTACCTTTTATCATTATATCGAAGCCGATCGCTTGAACCGGCCCCCTCTTTGTCCTTGCCACCAGAGTGACTGCTTTCTTCTTTGTCTTTGCCATGGCGGTAAACAGAATGAGCTACCATGTAGTTAATTTCCCGGCGCAGAGCTCTGGTCCGTTCTTCTGAAGGGGTGGACAGATCTACTTGGTCGAGGGCACCCTCGGCTGTAAAGCCGTTCCACCTGATGCCATGAGAACGGGTCTTCGAGAAAGAGCCGATGAGGTCGGCTTCGAGGATTGCTTTGACCTCGTCATACTTCTTCTTGAGCTCGTCAGTCAGATCCTCGTACGTGACTGGAGTGCCGTCCGCCATCTCAGATGTAGATGGCGATGTGGTGGATGAAGAAGCTTGTCCCACCGGGCGTGCCAGAATGTGTTGCGGTCAAAACCCACCGGCGGGCAGCGACGGGCAACACCGTAGAGCCGGGAACAACTTAGGGCTGCGGCTGGCCCTGGTCCCTCCGAGCGACGGCCCGCAAAGCCTCTGGTACACACGTCCGATGCTGATGCAAGGGCGTGCCACCTGACCTATACCTGGTCAGGAAGGTGATGGAGATGCCGCGCTTAGTTTCCTGCATGGCATACACGTAAACATTAAATTCGAGCCTCGATCGGCTCTCAGGTTGTCCTGTGAATCGGCTCAAGGAGCCGATCCACCCATGATTCGTACGAGGTGCACGAATATATGGTGGTCCTGCTTGATCAAGATAAAGCTAATGCGATCTACGACGATCTGGGGTCTTCACCGCATAATCGGATCATCCTACTCACGATTGGGCCTCGCGGCCACGCACGGTGATCGTAAGCCGATCCTAGATAGGGCCTAAAAACCAACACGAGGTTGATCCCCGGAACATCCTGCCTAGGACTAGCGAACAACACCCTACGTGCCGCTGGATCCTCCAACCCTTTGTAAGGCCTAACTATTGCAGATATTAAACTAATCCTTGTAGAACAAGGAGCAACCGTAACGGATCGGATCTACTAAATTATGATCAAGCGGGGTGCCGCCCCCACACCTAAGATAGGTGTGAGGGCGGCTAGATATGCAAGGGTTGCACTACGATAGCATATGATACGAAGAACAATGCTAACCCTAACATATCTAAGATAACTACGTTGCTCGCCATCAAAAAGGCTTCAGTACGAGCAACGTTTGAACAACATAAGCTTGTGCTGCCTAGATCGCTAGATGCGATCTAGGCAGCATGATGCTTACCGGTAGAAACCCTCAAGACGAAGGAGTTGGCGATGCGCCAGGATTGATTTGTTGGTTGAACGTTGGTTATTGTTTATTTCATAAACCCTAGATACATATTTATAGTCCAGGGGACTTTCTAACGTGGGAATAATCCCCACCGTGCACGAGACAAACTCTAACTTTTAGTCTAAGATGTAATCTACTATAATTAAAGATACACGGGCAATTTTAGCCCAAACTTTGCATATAAGGCCGATTCATGTATCCCTTCCATGTATATTCTTCAAGCCCATCTCCAATCGCGGCCCACCTCTGATCCGGTCAAATTCTGGTGATAACAGAAATATGACTTTTTCAAAATATACGATTTTAAAAAATTGTGACAATTTTAAATCTGGGAACATTTTCTATTTCACCAAAATTTCCCCCGTTCCTGGTACTTGGGCTTCTATTAGATCAGACAAAATATGTCTGGGCCGCACGGTATGTCCCATAGGATGGGCCGCACTCCCACATCCACAACACAGCCAGGAGGCCCGTGGACCGTCGTACAAAACAGTCTGGAAGAGTTCAGCGTTTTATACTTACCAGAGTTCAGCATCATAGATTCATAGTTTACTTCAGTATATAAGGAAAGTTCGACGAAATTAGTCACTATATGTAGATGTAGTAGTAGTACATACTTCTATAGTAGCACTCTGATCTGCACCATATAGCCATATCATCCCTTACCGATGCTCTCGACACGGGTTTACTCTGGACACTGAACAACAACGTCCGGCAAAGGACCGCTTCTCCCTCGACTCAAGGTATCCACGTGGGCAACGTCTCTCCGTTCGTCCTTAGGGTTCTTGAAGTGTGCTTCTCTTGCCAGGACATCCACGCAGTCCGCGATTTCCTTCACCTGAGCAACCAAGTCCGCGAGAAGCGACGCGGTGACGGCAACGTGCATCACCTGCAGCATAGCCGCGTTCTCCGCAAGCTCGAGTCTGAGGCCTTCCGCTGCTTTCATGGCCGCGGACACGGCGAGGTTCGCCGGAGGCGGCACGGTCATGGTTTCAGTTGCCGTCGCGAGCTGCCTGAGCGCCTTGGCGGAATGCGAGCTCATTTCGCCGCATGTTTTTCGAACCTTGGAGGAGAGATCTGGGCTGGCTGCTGCAGGGTACTGGTAATCGAGAGGAGACAAGAATCATCGATGTTGGTTAGTCATTTCGTTCCGTAGGGTTTTGAACATAAAATGGGGGAATTTTGTTAAGAGTTATATGTACCTGAGTTTTTGTGGTCGTGATGACATACGAAGCAAGAGCCTCCATTGAAGATGCGCACTGCCGACTCAGAGTTCCGAGCTTCTGGTACTGGCTCCATGGGTGTCGAAATCTGAATTTCCCATGACGAGGCTCCCATTTCGCAAAGGTGCACTGTAAAAATTAAGGATCTTTGAATGATCTACATACTGGTACATTTTGTGGCTACAGATATTCCAACCTGTTTTCGCGAGGTATAATCCTTTGCCAATGACACATTAGTATAGTTAATTTTCAATGGTTAGCCATTCAAGATTGATTACAAGTAAGACCATGGAGACGATCAAACTATAATAAATAAGAAAAAGTTCAAAATCTCATAAAAAGAAAACAGTAGGCACAGGCTCCCCCTCGAAGCATCAAATTTGCAAACCCGCAGGCCGCAGCAGCCATCCACTCGGCCTACTGAAAGCCATCCCACTCGAGCCTATCGTTTTTTCTCATGTTTGACGGCATCCCCGCCATCTCATCATTCTCCTCTAGAGTGTAGGCACTGGCCAACCCTCTCCCCCGGCCTATGTTTCCCTATCTCCAACGGCATTCCCACCACCTTGACCACTCACATTAGACTAATTAAATTTAAAAAGGTCTTTGTTAAATAAAAAACCAATGGCATAGGGACTGGGTGGCCCACGTCCATATTAGGAAAAAACTATCTACTGGATATGTCTTTAATATCATCTAGTTATCCAAAAAATAAAGCTGAAAATGTGGAATTTTTGTCATAGTCCAAGTGCGGCATCCCCTCCCATGCCACATGTGTCCACCGAAGCGCGGCACATGTAATTTATTACCTCCATTACGTAAATTTAGTCAAAGTCTAAGGTTGTTATGTTTGGCAAATATATATAATAAATATCATATATTTTGTGGTGGATCTATTGATAATCTATTATTTTGGTCATGTAGATATTTATATCTTTTGTCTATGAACTGGTTAAACATAGAAAACATTGACTACCCGACTGAACTTAGAGGCCTTGTTTTTGTCAATAGTTGAAGTACCACATTAGAAAACATTGACTTCCTGACTGAACTTAGAGGCCTTATTTTTGTACTAGTATTCACCATGTCTAATCTTGATGACATGAGATTACTACAAAATAATTAAGGGTGATACATGATAGTTGGCGACCATAAAATCCCGTAAAATACGCTTACTAGAGAGTCCTCGGTGGCCTTCGAATTAAGAACACTCTTGTATTCTTGAAGGAAATCTTTTCCTTCCAAATTATCTGTGCCTGTGCTTTTGCCAAAGCATTCGGATTCCATTCCTACATGCAAATAAATTATAGAAGAATGAAGTTTAAATTTTGAATATCCATGTGTTGGGACACTTGTGTCTTAAAAATAACACATAACATAAAACATATACTAACATAAAAGATATTAACATGGCCTCTCAAGGTTTCAGTTGCTCGGGTTTGCTGAAAGGCACAAGACTGGATTTGTGACATTTGGAGAAGTTGGATCCATCATTACATATGATTACTGATGGAGGATGAGAGTTATTGTAAATAAAATTATGGGAAGAGACCTCTGGCAACGTGTGGCACGCAACTCCCGACAATTTCTTAAAGTTTTTTTTTGGGGGGGGGGGGGGGTGCGCAACCTGGGTAAGGAAAAGCGGGGTTGCAAGGAGAATCTCCTTGCACAGGTGCAATACCTGGATTGATGGGCGGACTCATCGAGGCTAGATGAGGATGACTAGGCCCTGAGATACTAACTCGAGGACCAGCTCATTACACTGGACAAGCTCGAGGAGGAGTATTGGCGGCAGCGGAGCCGGATGCAATGGACCCTCCATGGGGACTCCTGCACTATGTACTTTCATGCCATTTCCAACGGGAGGGGGCGGAAATGCGCAATTCCACGATTGATCACCAAGCATGGGGAGGTTGAGGATCAGCGGGATCTCATGAGCCATGTGTATGAGTTCTATCTCAACCTCATGGGATCTCAGGGGGAGGAAAGTGTCTCTCTCTTTCTCCAAACCTCTGGGATGAGGACATGCGTGTCTCCGCGCGGTGGACAACCTTGCTTTGGAGCTTACCTTTACTCCAGAGGAGCTGGATGATGTATTCCTGAGTATGAAGACAGACTCGGCCCAAGGCCCAGGTGGCCTCCAGGTTTTGTTCTTCAAACGGTTTTGGGGAACCCTTCGCGCACCGATCCTTCATATCCTCAAGGATTTCGCCCTAGGGAGGGTGGATATTGCAAGGCTGAACTTTGGTATCATATCGTTGATCCACAAGGTGAATGGGGGCGGGCACTATAAAACCGTTTAGGCCTATTGCGCTGATCAATATTATTCTCAAATTTGTCGCCAAAGCCTACGCTATTCGCCTTGACGAGATTGCTCAAGCTCGATTTCGAGAAGGCCTATGATTGGGTCAAATGGGATTTCCTTTTCGCGAGGTGCTACATCGCAAGGGATTCTCGGGTATGATGGTCCATCGTTTGATGTAGTTGGTCATGGGAGGGAAAATCGCTATCAACATTAACAGAGACGTAGGGGCCTATTTCCATAATGTTCGGGGAGTGCGTCACGGAGACCCACTCTCCCCATCCTCTTTGATTTCCTAGTCGACGGCCTGGCGGCAATGCTGGCTAAGGCCAACGCGGCTATTGAGCCGGCCGATATGGAGATCACAAACCTATATTTGTGATGGGTATCTACATGTTATATGACACCACCCACCTAGATATAGACAAGCCTAGGTCCCGCTTCTAGTGGGAAGGGGTTGGGAACAAACACAAATACCACATGGTGGATTGGGCCACAGTTTGTGGACCTAAGGAGTTCGGGGGTTTGGGAATCCTTGACACCAACACTATGAACATTGCGGTGATGCTGAAATGAATCTAGAAGCTATATTAGAAGGCATGCAGATGGGTTGTGGGCTGATTTAATTCGTGCAAAGTACCTAGGGGATAGGGAATTGTTCGATAAGGAGGCCCCGGTGCGAGGATCCCAGTTTTCGAATGCAATCCAGAAAATTAAATAGTACTTCAAGGTGGGGGCCAAGCACAAGGTCCGGAATGAGAAGAGGACCTACTTCTGGCTAGATTATTGGTGGTCGGGATCGGGGCCTTTACGTGCACGGTTCCTACGCCTGTTTAGCTGCAGAGCTAAACCCTTCATTACGTTCGATGGGACTAGGGTTAGGGAGGGCACTCCTCGAGAGTGGCGCATTCGCTACCAGTGACAATTTTGTTTGGCGGAAGCGTTCGAATTAGAAAATCTGTGTCGTGAGATTCATGCACTTCCCACGGACGACCAACACGACGTGGTATCCTGGTCACTAGAGCCCGCTAGGGTCTTTTCGTGGAAGTCAGATTACTACAGACTGTCGCAAGGTGTGGCAGTGTCTCACTTTAAGGATGTTTGGTGTACTAGGGTGCCGCCAAAGATCAAAGCATTTCTATGGCAACTCATCAGTGGGAGGTTGCTATCATCTGAGCAGGTGGCCAAGAGACATGGTTTGTGTAAGGGGGCTCCATTCATAGTTTAGTTTAGTTCACCTTTGTGGCCATGTCTTGGACTCATTGGGATATTAGAAATAAGCCAACTATTGACCGAAGTTGATTGGCAACCCGAGTGTCAAGGAGTGCATGGTAGAAGGCGTCACGTCCGGCAATTTGCGGCACTTTGATGCAGGCATTTTATAACCTGCCGTTAACGATAGGTTTAGGCGGAATTTGTTCTCAATAGTGCCACTGATGATCATTTGATTACCGGCTGTTAGAAAAAAGTGCCGCCAATGCTGGAGGAGCACAGGCACAACTGAAAATGCCGCTAATTTTTTTGATATAACGGCAACATCTAAAAAGTGCCGCAAAAGTTAGGAGGATTAGCGGCAGTTTTAATCTGCCTTTGTTGTATGGGTGGACGGGTCAAGTCTCTTGAGAAAAGTCAACAGCCTTACTTACCCCTTCTCTAACTTCCTCTCTCATCTCACCGCACGAACACTCGCTACCTGTCTTCACTCTCCTCGCTCCCGTCCCCCCCTCGCGCCGCACAAACCTCTCCTCGCCGCCGACGCCGACGCCGCCATGCCGGAGGACGTCGAGATGAACGACTCCGCAGCTCCCGCGCCCGCCGTTATCCCTGCGACCGCCGACGTCCCCGCGCCTGCGCCCGCTCTCTCTACCTTGCAACGTGAGTAGCCTCTCATCTGCGAGTGCCCCTCCCCCAAAACCCTAGCTCAGCTTCCGGCGCCGTGGGCGCTGGACGGGAGGTAGCTAACGCGTGTATTCCTGGCGGCGCGTGCAGATCTGAAGGAGATCGCGTTGGTGATCGAGGCCGGATCGCTGACCAAGGAGGTGCGCCGGATCTCCCGCGCCGTCCGCCTCACCGTCGTCCTCCGCCGCCGCCTCGCCCCCCGCGACGTCGCTGCCTTCCTCGCCTTCGCGCCACCCTCTTCCTCCAATGCCTTAGCCCACCTCTCCCCGCTCCTGCCCAAGGTATTTTCAGCATGCAACTTCAGTGCGCTCCTAATTCCTGAGGGTAAACCAGCAATTATGCCTGAATCTGATGGCAACACAAAGGATTTGGGCGTCGCATGCTATGTTTGTTTTTCTGAATGTATCTTGGCTGTCAAATCGCATGGTAGATCGTTCTGGATTGATAGGCTTTTTAGAAGCGAATGGAAACCCATAATCTAGATAATTGTTGTAAAGCAGCTGTCGCCGTATGGTTATGCGGTACAAGCATCTGAGTTTTCACTATTGAAGTTCACGACGAACCTGATTCCTTCTGTTCTGATGCTTAATTGGTACTCCGCAAATTGAGTACTTCCTAGTTTGAAATTGGTGCATAGGGGTTTAAACTTCTTCCAGTTTCATTCTGCACACATCAAAAAATTGAAACTGGAGGCTTCTCTTGCTCAGAGATTTTTGACATTTCATCTTAATGTTACCATTTTTAGGAAGATGGAAGTGAGATGGATGTTGATACTGCGGCTCCAGTAGCTCAAGTTTCAATCAAGCATGGTCTCCCAGAGATTGAAATATACTTCTACTTGCTTGTGTTCATTTTCCTTATTGATCACAAGAAGTACGATGAGGTATGTCATGGAATTTCCTCCACTTCATCATCATTTGTGAAGCATACCAATTTGATTTTCTACAGGCTAAAGCATGTGCCAACGCTAGCATTGCTCGTCTGAAGAATCTCAATAGGAGGACTGTTGATGTTTTGGCTTCTAGGCTATACTCCTATTACTCATGCACATGAACTCACCAACAGCCTTGCTGAAATTTGTGGGTGAGTTCTTCCAACAGTATGCTCTTGTGTCTCAGAGTAATCAGTAAGCTCCTTTTCCTGTTTGATCCTGCTTTCATGTGCCTCATACAATTGGTGCTCTGCATAACTCTCCTGGGGTTGCACAGGATGACAACTTTGCACCGTGATGAGCTTGGCCAGGTTGTTCTGAGACACTAGTCTTCAATTTCAGACTTGCAACTTAAATATTGTCAAGTCAGAAAAACTTAGGTCAAAGGCACCACGTTTTGAAGCACATTCCAATCAGCAAGTAACTATCATTCATCAAGTAGTTTATTTCTCTCCTGTATGTATGCCAAGTTGTTACAGTTGAATTAGAATTGCAATGTGCTTTTATTGTTTGTGCCGAGGCTGGTTATCGATTTAATGATGAATGGCCTATGAAATTGTCATTTGCTTTTGTAGAGATCTTATTGTAGACCAGTACTAACCTCTCTACTTCTACCACAGTTCTGCCGGTGCCGGTATCTGTTCTACTTGGGCAAAATTAGAACAATTCAGCTGGAATACACTGATGCTAAAGAGAGCCTCTTGCAAGATGCACGCAAAGCACCCACTGCAGCTCATGGATTGCGCATTCAGTGCAACAAATGGGCTATAAATATATCATTCATCATATATTTATTCTTTCTCTAAAATTTCTTATAGTAGCTCAGAAAACATGGATGTGGCATACTTTTTGATGATGTAGATTTTGTTGCTGGTCTTGTATTATTACTAGTTCTTTCACTTGCACTCATTATAGTAAGAATAGCAAATTTTCGAGAAAACGTAAGAATAGCAAATTGGCTCAAACACAAATCTTTAGCTCCAACTACTAATTAGTTATAAGCTTTTTTGTACAAGATTTAAGTATTGAAAAACTTTGTCGCATGATACTTCCTATGGTATGATTTTGTTGCTTCCGGTAACTGACTCTCCTTTTTTATCTTCAGGTTTGTACTTCTAAAATGAACTTGAGTGATATGGTTTGGAAGATTATGTCTCCAGACCGAATAAAATCAGTCCTGTTGATGTGAGTGTCTTCCCTCAATCAGGCTGTAAAAATTATTGAAATCTGCACTCTTACTACTGCAACATAAGAAATCTCATTATGTTCGATTTAATGGTCATGGCAACAATTCCTTAAATCCCTTAAAACGTTATCATAGTATGTTAACCTTATATATCGTAGCGGTGAGATGGTCTAGCTTTTCAACTGGGAAATCATGGAATAACTTAAGCAATTTATGATACGAATTTAAGAAGTTGACCTGGTTTATTTTGATAACATGTGCACTTTAACCTGTTATATGAACTTTCTCTGAATTTATATACATATTCACTATGGATACTGAGATTCAGAGACGATTTAGCACATGACAGTAGAGATGATTTTTTTTCCATCAACATTTTCTACTCCTTCATTGAGTACCTCCATTTTTTGGCTTTTTGGTAATATCAATTTAGAGAACATGATTTACTCATTCTAGCAGTATTCTGGAACTTGTCTACTAAATAAATTCAAAGAAAGGAATGCAAAACAATTTGGAACTTGTCTACTGAATAAATTCAGATAAAATTCAGAGAAACTACAGTAGATAAATTCAGATTATACCTTCATTTTGATCTTTTTCATGTATGATGCCATCCGGTGGACTGAAATTCAGGTCGGGAAGAACCATGAGTCAATGACTGCAAGTTTCATATCAGGAATAATGAGAAAACAGGGAGGCGCAGTTGCTGCTTCTGCAGATCGTCGGTGGTGACCCCCGGGCAAGTAGGATCAAGGGGCGGCGACCAGCGAGCTGATGTTGAGGGGAGACCATCGTGCTACTCTACTGAGGGCCGTCGGCCAGTGATCCTCTGCTTGGTGCGGCGTCGAGTTGCTGCCGGGGAGCAGCTGGGTGAGATATAGGTGACCCTAGGAAGAAGGGAATGTACCACAATTTCTATCGTTGTTATTAATTTGTGGAATTCTAATTTTAACAGCCGAGGTACTAGAGCATATTCTAGACATTGTTTCCGGACAAGGTTCGAAATGTTGGTTCCACACCTGTTGGTTGCAGCACCATGATAACTGCATATATTGATTCCAAATTTGGGATCTTGTAATTCGGGATGCTGTGCATTTTAATGCATGATCATGTTGGATTTAAATGAGTTATCTTTAAAAAGTGCCAGAAAAAATATAACACAACATCTTTTTAAAATGCTGGCAAAAAAATTCATGGCATTTTAAAAAGTGCCAGCAAAAAGATTCCATGACATCTTCCAAAAGTGCCAGCAAAATTTCATGGCATCTTTTGAAAGTGCCGACAAAAAAAAAAAGATTCCGCGGCATATTCAAAAGTGCCGGTAAAAAGATTTCGCGGCATATTCAAAAGTGCCTGAAATAGTGAATGGTGGCATTTCTGAAAGTGCCTTGAAATACATATGACGGCATTTTCCGAAAAGTGCCGGCAAAGACCTATCTCGACTGGATCAAATACAACACTTTTTTTGCTGCCTCCAAAAACCATTGCCGGTACTTTTGGTAGAATTACCGGCACTTTTTAGTGCCGGCAATCTGGGTACCTGACGTTGTCACATGCAGTCTGGAGGGACTGATGAGATGAAGGGACAGGACGCTTCTGGATGAGGCGTTGGGGGCGATCAAACAGCTACACGCGAGGACTAGAGCCGGAGCGTAGTGCGATATCTCCACTTCTTCGCTACTTATTCGACCCATTTCAGGGCTTCCCATGTTATAATTTGCTTATGTTACTCCGCGTGTGTGCCTAGCTAGTGCACTTGAGCTCAGATCAGGGGATCTGTTTGTTGACTTGTTTCGTTATTTTGGGTTGAGTTGTATCTGGATGATTTTTGGTTTCTATGAGGCTTTATATATAAAGCCCCGCTGAAGGCCTGATGTTTTTAGTGTGTGGTAAGGAAGAATAATCTGTTTTGAGTCATAGAGTAGTGCTATCTATCAGAATGTTCCTTTGTGATCTGGTCCTTTTCATTTCGAGAATACAAATCTCTGGGTTTCAATTTCAGGTTACTAGCTCCGCATCAACTAGACTGTCAAACAAATTTAGGACTTGGCAGTTGGCACTAACGCACGTACCTTCGAAGAACTGAGCCAGTTTGTCGAGGTTGCCGACGGCTAGCTTGTGGACGCCCTCGCCGGCCCAGACGGGGAAGACGAAGACGGTGGTAAGGAGGCAGATGACGACGCCGACGATGATTGTATAGAAGCGATCATGCGCGAGTTGGATGAGCTCCTCGACGCGGTAGCTTGACACAGCCACCAGGCTGAAGGTGAGTATGAAGATGGTCACGCCATAGTCGTACTTGGCCTTGATCTCTGGGATGAATCGCAAGAACGTCGCCGCCGATGCTGCATTATTGCCAGCAGCACATATGCAAATGCCGTACTTTAGGCAACTGGTTTCTGATTCTGATACCGTTGAGAAGAGTCCAATAAAAAGGGTACTGAACAAACAAGTGATTAAGTGAACATGCATATGTACCTATGATGAAGACGAACACTGTGAGCGATATGGGTTCCCCCTGTACACCAAAGCGTTCAGCTAATTCGGCTAGCTGATGAGCTCCGACGGCGATGCAGGCGGCTACCAGGGTGGCGAAACCTCTGTTCAAACCTTTGCTCAGCGTGGCTCCTGTTACAGGAAAGGAAATACATTCGTACGCACGCGTTTCAGATGATGGACATTCTACATTGCGCGTCTGACAAAATCATGCTCGTACACGTACGTACCGACGGTGTACTCCATGACGACGACGACGGTGAGCACGGCCCACATGGTGGATTCCCCTAGTCCGTTGAAGAGCGGCGTGACGAAGTAGACGACGGACACCAGCGCGAGCGCCAGGCCGACCTTGAGCGAGTGCGTCACTCGCCGCGGGTCCTCCCTGGCGATCTCGCGCACCTTCCCGGCGAACCCGGCGGCGCCACGCCCGAGCCTGGCGAGGAGCGAGTGGAACAGCAGACCGCAGCTCGCGATGACGCCAACCATCTCGTCGCCAGTGCTCTCTCTGTTGTGGTCAAGATCCATGGCAGAACTAACCAGTGGTGGGTGGCTAGAATGTCCTGGCTCTGCTCAGGTAGGATCGATGGTGCCAATTAAGTAGTAGCGCCAGGTTTGTAGCCTAGTACGTCCGTGTCTTCCTTGTGAAGCAATGTGCATGGCAGACAAACATATGGAGCAAAAGTAGGCGCGCGCACACCTTGCTAATCCATCAGCCGCACAGTCCGAACACCGCGACGCTACGGCCTACGGGGGCACGAAGAGCCGGCCTCTCCCCCCGGCGGGCCTGCGCTGGATACGACCTCTCTCCGTGCTCGCCTCCGCCGGACCCGACTGCCTCGGGCGACACCGCCGCCAGGTCCTGCCTCGATCGATCGCCCGACCATCCGTACGGTCGCCCTTTCCTGGATGCATGGGCAGCATGGCGCGTGGCATGGATCCCATGTGCCGCACGGCCATCGCCATGCCTTCTGCTGATGTGTAGATGTGGAGTGCAGTGCTGCCAGTAGCTCTGCATGTGCCGAAAGAAGATTCAGGTTGTCCGTGTATATATGTTGCCTCCATCTGTACGTGTTTGGAGGATCATGAATAACTGTTAGCGTGCCAACCGCTACGTCGACACGTGAACAAGACTTGGGCGTGACTAAGACACAAGCCCGGCCCAAGAGGCTGATTCAGCCTAACCGAAGATTCCTTGGGCCGGACTGGACGAGCTGATCCTGCACGTCTGTCTCTCCTCATCATAAGCAGGGAGACACGGGAGGAAGAGGGCATCCTGTGGATCACGGCAATCTGGCGGCGATGGCGGTGGTGTTCATTTCTGTAATAGAATAGATCGATGTTCGTTAAATCCTTGTACTCTATACCAGATTATACTCTATATGGTGAGAATCTATATCGAGAGAAGTAATACCCTAACAATAACCTAATTTGCTACTACTTGGATATGGTTAGAGTGATGGGTCACCCTGCCGCTATTTTGGGCCCCCCATATATCTTGCCTCCATCTGTACATGTGTGGAGGATCACGAATAACCTAATTTGCTACTACTTGGATATGGTTAGGGTGATGGGTAACCCTGCAGCTATTTTGGGGCTCCCTGAGACGAGGCCCTGTCATAGGCAGGAAAAAAGCTATAGAGACACAGCTACTAGCAGTGGATGCTATTTTGGACACGGGACTGTTATTACTCATCATGTGCAAAAAATTGCATACGTGACCAGTATGACCCTACTATATGGGCCCTAGCTACACTAGAGGCTAGAAATTACCGCATCGGGTAGCGAAGGATAAGCTACCGGTAGCGTAGGCTCCGTGTCCACGCTGCCAATATAGTTGGCGGGCAGCCGCGCGGGTGAGGCCAAGTTACTAGTCGCGTTTACGGTTGCGGCACACGACCAGTAATCTAGATTTAGTAGCGACTGCTATTTCGCACGCGACCAGAGATTTACTTATTGTGACGGTCCACAACAGCCACACAACAGCTTCTCGTCTTCCTTCCTTCCCAATGCCCCCTTTCTTTTGCCCGTCTCCTTTCTCCAACCCAATTTATTCCCTCCATCTATTACTTCCATTTTTGCCAATTACATCATCTTTGGTTCATTGACTAATATGCAACTTAATTGTAATGCTTGTTGCGGAGCTTGACCTCGCATATAATAAATCCATCCCAAAGCTTAAGACTTCTATTTTTATGAAAAGTCAAACCAAGTAAATTTTGACCAAAATTTTAGGACAATCTATCAACAAATATAATATTTGTAGATTCCATACGAAAATATATTTTATCATCTATTCAATGATATTAATTTTTTATTTTGCATGTTAATGATTTCTGTTAAAAGCTTAGTCAAACTTGACATAGTTTGACTTTCTAAAAATAATATAAGACTTAAGCTTTGGGATGATGGTAGTATATGAAATTGTGTGTGTGTGCGCGCGCGAGATGACATAATCGACCATGTATAATATTGTGTTGTGTTTTCAATCCGAAAACCATGCGGTGATGATGGCATGCAAATGAGTCGCCGATGTTTTGCCGAAATGCTGATTCATTTCCGTTACGGCAAATTTCTGGCACTCCGTATATGTATTATTTTCAGCAAAGTTAATGTCATGATCACAATGAGTGGAAGGGTCGTGACAAGATATTTGGATTATGCCAGGCATTACATGCCTCGGAATAAATAAAATGAGATAAGGTATCCATGTCATGAATGGTTTCCTAGATGGATACACTCGGTGAGTAAGTCAATATGATGAGGATGTAGATGTGGAATTTGTGGGGAGTCAACTTCATTCATAAACTTTTCGTGCAGCTTTAGTTTCAAACTATGAACGTGTTGTGCAAACTTTATTCCTAAACTTGCCTAGCGTTCTAGTTTCAGAGCATGAATTTCTGGTGTAAACATTAGTCCTCAACTTGTGATGCTTTTGCATTGAGAATCATGCATGCTTAATTATGTTGATTTTTATTGTGAATATTTTTTGTTGCCTAATATTATTTGGCATATTATCTATGACTTGGCTTATGGCTTGGTTTATGACACATCTATCTTGGGCATGGAGATGCCGATGTGGCTTGTATTGTACCCATGTAAGGTTCTAGGAGTGTACAACAAGTGGGATGATCGTCTGAAGCAAGTGAACGGGTTCAATTGCAACACCTACAAAGGATATAAGAGCATATCAACCGGGGTGCCCCGATAGCAGTCCCGATAGCGTTTTGGGGGTCGGTGGCCAAAATGGGCTCACACCGGCGCGCCCCAAAAAGCGCGGACTAGTTTTCGAGCCCAATAGAAGTGCTGGCAACCCCGTGCCGGCCCCTTCGCAAAGGGCGTGAATCGGGTGTACCGGCGCATCGCGTTTTGCGATGGGGCCGCGCTGAGTGACGCTAGGGCGCCGCGCAGGAGATTTCCCACCACGATGCTGTGCGGCAAACTCTCCCGCCACGATGCCGCGCGGGAGGTTTCCCGCCTCGCCGCCGGTCTATATTAACCACTGCTTCCTGATGGTGCTAGTCGTAACGCAGATTTCACACTGTCGGGGAACCCCAATAGGAAGGTATGATGAGCACCATAGCAAGTTTTTCCTCAATAAGAAACCAAGGTTTAATCGACCAGTAGGAGAAAAGCGTGACTTCTGAAGGTGTTGCTAGCTGACTATTGGCAGGGCGCACTACCGGCGTCAGCAACAACGTGAAACCTGCACACAACACAACCAAAATACTTTGCCTCAACTTACAGTGAGGTTGTCAATCTCACCGGTTTTGCTGACACAAAGGATTATACGTATAGAGTGGAAATAGATGTTTGAAGTATTAAAGAGAATATTTCTTGCAGTAAGTAAATAGAGAAGGATTTTAGTGAATTAATTTATCAGTGTAAAGGAAAGGATCGGGGTTCATAGTTCACTAGAGGTGTCTCTCCATAAAGATAAATATCATGCTAGGTGAACAAATTACAACTGGGCAATTGACAGAATACCGACCCTACATGACAAGATGATTACAATGAGATTCGTTTGGGCATTACAACATAATAGATAGACCGTAATTCAACTGCGTCTATGACTAATAATCCACCTTCTATTTATCGTCTGAACCCCTTCCAGTATTAAGTTGAAAGTAACAGATTATCGCATTAAACAATGTGTGTAAAGTAAACAATAGAATTATCCTTGGATAAAATATTGTTGTTTTCTTCCTAGTAGCAACAACACATCTACAATCTTAGAAGTTATTGTAACTCTTCCAGAAAACTAGAGGTATGAACCTACTATCGAGCATAAATACTCCCTCTTGGAGTCACAAACATTTACTTGGCCAAAGCAACTACTAGCAACGGAGATCATGCAAGATCACAAATAACATATGACAAGAATATATAATCGATCTCAACATAGTATTCAATATTCATAGGATCCCATCAAACACAACATATACATTACATAAGGATGATCTTGAACATGTAGAGCAGCTCACAAGATCTAAACATGAGGCACAAATTGGAGAAGACAACAATCTAGCTACTGCTATGGACCCATAGTCCAGGGATGAACTACTCATGCATCACTTCGGAGGCGTGCATGGCAATATAGATGCCTCCGGAGATGATTTCCCCCTCCGGCAGGGTGCCGGGAAGAGCTTCAGAATCCTCCCGAGCTAGGGTCTACGATGGCGGCCGCGACGGAACTTTTCGTGGATGGAGGCTCGGGTATTTAGGTTTTTCCCGAGATCGTGAATAAATAGGCGGAAGGGCGAGGTCGGTGGAGGCCGGGGGGGCACAACACCCCTTGGCGCGGGCCCAGGCTAGGCCACGCCAAGGCATGGCGTGGCCGCCCTGCGGCACCTCTTCGACCCCCCTCTGGACTCTGTCTTCGTTACCGAAAAATATTAACTTCGGCTTTTGTTTCGTTCAATTCCGAGAATATTTCCAATACGTACAACTTTTCTGAAATACAAAACAGAAGAAAACAGGGAACTGACACTGTGGTATCTTTTTAATAGGTTAGTGCCGGAAAATGTATAAAAGTGCAATAAAGTATGAGCAAAACATATATAAATTGGTGTAAAAGAAGCATGGATCATCAATAATTATAGATACGTTTGAGACGTATCAAGCATCCCCAAGCTTAACTCCTGGTCATCGTCGAGTTGGTAAGTGATAACAAAATAATTTTTGAGGTGACATGAAATCAACATAATCTTGATCAAGTTATTGTTAAGCACAGTGAGCTGGAATCAAAGTACTGTAAACATAGGCATGATAGATATAATTGTAACAATAGAACTTAGCAACTATGTTATAACATGAGAAGTAACTCAAACAAAGGATCGTGAATAATTGTGCATTAAAAGCAACTGTTTGTTTACGAGCATAGAGAAAATATAGCAAAGTGGTACTCATCATGTCCTTTATGAAGTAGCAAAACATAAATGCCAGGACACCTTTAAAGTTCAAAGGGTGACTAGATACAAATAATTTAAGAACAATCAATAGCATAATCATGCATCAATCAATCAAAAATAATTTGGGACTATGCACATTTCACTAAGAATTACAACTATGCTCTCTTAATTGGTGCATAAAGAAGATGAAGACTCAACATAAAAGTAAAAGAAAAATCTTTGTAGAGTAAGCAAGATTAACAAGTTTTATAAACCTTTCAAAAAGTATGGAACGTATTATCTTTGAGATCTCATTGCCCCTATCATAAGCATCTTGAATGGTTAAAGTTAATGTGAGGGCAAATATGAGCTATATTCATGACAAATCACAAGTTAAAAATCTTGTGCCCCTTGAATACGAGTACCTATACATCATGCTACTCAACTTAGGTCTCAAATAAGTTCTTGTCATTGTAAGTATAAATGTATCATCGAGAACCACTAATGGGGTACCTCCTGCCCCGTGATATGGAAGTACTCTTGTAGGAGAAATCTCATGCCAAAATGACAAGACAAACAAACAATGAGCATCTAAACAATTTTTTTTATTTACTATGGGTATAGCTTTTTATTGAAAATTCTTCATAGAATGCTCACTATGTGACGAGGCGGTTCCTCGGCAATGCCCACCATGAGGGGCTTGGGTTTTTAGAGAAAGGCGACGACGGATGTTCCGGGAGCGAGGCGGTACACGACGTACCCAGGTTCACGTCCCCGCGGTGGAGGATCGCTACGTCCTACTAGCAATCCACTATATGAATATATGTGTACAGGGGGCTGCCATAGGCGGAGTTGTTGGATCTAGTCTAGTTCTAATCCGCAGGTTGCGGTGTCTAGTTGTGTTGCCTCTAAAATTATGTTTCTGATTGTGCGTGTCCCTAAGGGGTGCCCCTGCCTAGCTTTATATATCAGCCAAGCTAGGGTTTACAAGAGTCCTAGTAGGATTCATATTGGAGTCTTCTTTCCTTGTAGTCCAAGTTGAGGCGCGTGCAGGTCCAGCTTGTCGAGTCCTTGTGTTGGTCCAGTTTCATAGTTTGCACCGGGTATGTCAATGTCGAGTACCCGAAGGGTTATGACCACGTCACTATGGTTCGCTGTAAATTTCCACCATGAATGATGAATGGCTTAGATTAGCTGCCCAAGCGTTTCTCTAACATATATTCAAACTCCATGGACTTACAAGTTTCTATTTTATTTCGCAGCGCTAGGCATCCATAAACAAAAGAACATGAGATCAACTAAATATGAATAAGTGCAATGTTGAAAGCGTTCCGCATGAAAGCATGGTTGTGCTAAATCCCAACTCGCAATTTGTAAACATATAAACTTCATAAGATAGTCACAATGATCAAGTTTATTAAGTGAAAAAATTTAACATGCCATCAAGTTTGTGAGAGCTTTACAAACTAATTTTCCCATGCCAACATGTAATTTGGAAGATAAATAAAAGCATGATGAATATACTTGGAATAGCAAATAATGCTAGTATGTAGATATGGTGGACATAATTGGCAAACTTTGGTTATTGGTGGTTGGATCACGAGTAGACTTCATACCTGTACAACTTAAGGCTAGCAAAAGACTAGGAGTGACCAACTAAGAGATCAGTAATGGTCATAATCATTCATAGCGACAAAACATTATCAATCAAAGCATAAAGTGATATTACAAGTCAAAAACTAAATGATCATAGATGCTTTAGTTGACTGGTTTGTAGTCCTAACATGCTATAAGCATGTGCTAAGTCAACCCAATAAAGCATCAAAGGAGAATACCACAATATTATGATTTTTATGATGGAAACAATACATGATTCTTTCAATGACACATTAAGATCTCTCAGCTATTTGAGACAAGTCATGCTACAACAATAAATACTAAGCATATGACAAGAATAACATCCAACATAACATGCCAAAGTCTATGCCACAGTATAGACAAGCTTCCTTTTGCATCACTATATTCATGAAACATTTTACTCATCTCCAACACCAATCAACTTATTTGAAATAACTCTCAGAGATGAAAAACAATATGGACCAGAGAGCTAATCATACATAAATAAAAAATACTAAACAGCTCTGAACAAAATTTGAGTGAAACAACAAGAGCTAAACGCAGTACTAGAAAAAGAAAGAGATTAAGAGGCAAATGCAAATGGTGACAGAAATCTGTCAAAACAGAACAACAGGTATTGATCGATTTTTTAGAAATCTTATGTTGCTCAGATCAAAAAGTGTTCAACTAACGAAAATTGTATAATAACCTAGGACATATGAAAAAAAAATTGGCAGCTCAAAATTCTGCTCTGGTTGTGAATACATTTTTTTATGGTGACAGCACATAATATGTTTTCACGATAGCAACTTCCCCAAATCTTACTTTCTCCCTATTAGAGGCTATTCTTGGCACAAAAATGAAATAAAAATGATAAGGAGAGGTTATTACAGAGGTAATAACTTCCAAGACTCAACAAAAGAAAAATTATAGAAATAAAACATGGGTTATCTCCCAAGAGTCTTTTCTTTAACGCCTTTCAGCTAGACGCAGAAAAAGAATTAGCATCAAGTATTATCAAGTGAAGAAGAATCAATATCATAATTTTTTATAATTATAGAATCATAAGGTGACTTATTTATCTTTCTAGGGAAGTGTTTCATACCTTTCTTGAGTGGGAATAGATATTTAATAATCTCATATCTCATATCAATAGCAGCACCAACAGTTCTAAGAAACGGTCTTCCCAAAATAATTGGACAAGAAGGATTGCATTTTAATATCCAAGACAACAAAATCAACGGGGACAAGGTTATTATTAACCATAATAAGAACATTATTAACTCTCCCCAAAGGTTTCTTTGCATCAATATCAACAAGATGAACATCCAAATAACATTTTTCCAACGGTGGCAAATCAAGCATATCATAGATTTTTCTAGGCATAACAGAAATACTTGCACCAAGAAACATAAAGCATTGCAATCAAAGCCATCTACTTTCATCTTAATGATGGGATCCTAGTCATCTTCTAACTTTTTAGGAATAGAAGCTTAACGTTTTAATTTCTCCTCTCTAATTTGCATGAGAGCATTTGTAATATGCTTCGTGAAAACTATATTTATAACACTAGCATTAGGAATTCTAGCAAGCTTTTGTAGGAACTTAATTACTTTAGAGATATTGCAATCATCAAAATCAAACTAGTTATTATCATAGGTAATAGGACTATTGTCTCTCATACTCCGAAAAATTTCAGCACACTTATCGTAGAGCAGTTTCAGTGGTTCTAGGAAATTTTGTGGAAGGGGAGGGGACTTTTTTATTAATATTAGGAGGATGGATAGCATTTGAGACATCATTACTATTGGTGGTGGTGATGGTACCAATTTTATTAAATTATTATTTCTAGCAATTCCATCTTCTCTTTCCCACCTAACATGCAATTTCGCCAACATCCTAACATTTTCATCAATTCTAACTTGAATCGCATTCAAAGTTTTAATTTCTTTAACATCATGAGGCATAAATTTTAATTTCAGAAATTCAACATCATGAGCAAGGCTATCAACTTTAGAAGCAAGAATATCAATCTTGCCAAGCTTTTCCTCAATAGTTTGATTAAAAGCAGTTTATTTACTAATAAAATCCTTAAGCATGACTTCAAGATCAGAGGGTGCACTTTTATTACTCTGTAGGAATTACCATAAGCATTTACATTATTAGAAGGATATGGCCTATAATTCTTGCTACCAAAGTTACGCCTACAAGCATTGTTGTTGAAATTATTGTTTTTAATGAATCAACATGCTCTTCTTGAGCAACCAAAGAAGCTAACGAAATATTATTTGGATCAACTTGAGCTTTACCATTAACAAGAATAGACATAATAGTATCAATTTTATCACTCAAGAAGGTGGCTTCTTCGACATAATTTACCTTCTTACCTTCTGGAGCTTTCTCGGTATGCCATTCAGAATAATTTATCATCATATCATCATGTAATTTTGTTGCAGCCCCCAAAGTAATGGATATAAAGGTACCTCCAACAGAGTCCTCCATAAAAAGTTCGGATGATCATCCAAGTAGTCAGTGCATGAGTGGGACAATTCTTTACCAAAGATTTCATTCTTTCCCAAGATTGAGCAACATGTTCATTATTAAATTGTCTAAATTTCATTATGTCACTTCTCAATTATAATCTTAGCAGGAGGATAATATTTTCAAATAAAAACATCTTTGCATTTAACCCAAGAATCAATACTATTTCTAGGCAAATATAGCAACCAATCTTTAGCTCTCCCTTTTAAAAGGAAAGGAAACAATTTTAGTTTTATAATGTCACCATCTACATCTTTATATTTTTGCATCCCACAAAGTTTAACAAAATTATTAAGGTGAGAAAGCAATATCATCAGTACTAACACCAGAAAATTGCTCTTTCATAAAAAGATTTAACACAACAGGTTTAATTTCATAGAAAGCTGCTTCAAGAGCAGGTGGAGCAATAGGTGTACAAATAAAACCATTGTTGTTTGTGCTAGTAAATTCACACAACTTAGTATTTTCTGCAAAACCTATTTTAGCAAAATTAACACAAAACAATAGAAATAACAGCTATAATAGAAACTATTTTTTGTGTTTTTGATATAAAGAAGCAAACAAGGTAAAATAAAATAAACTAAGAAAAACTATAACAAACTAAAGAGGTTGGAGATGAGAGACTCCCTTGCAGAAATCCTCTTTCTCCCCGGCAACGGCGCCAGAAAACAGTCTTGATGGTACTCGTCATAACGCAGACTTCACACTATTGGGGAACCCCAAGAGGAAGGTATGATGAGGACAGCAACAAGTTTTTTCTTAGTAAGAAACCAAGGTTTGATTGACCAATAGGAGAAAGGCGTGACTTCTGAAGGTGTTGCTAGCTGACTATTGGCAGGGCGCACTACCGGCGTCAGCAACAACGTGGAACCTGCACACAACACAACCAAAATACTTTCCCCCAACTTACAGTGAGGTTGTCAATCTCACCGGTTTAGCTGAACACAAAGGATTAGACGTATCAAGTGGAAAGAGATGTTTGCAGTAATTAAAGAGAATAGTGCTTGCGGTAAGTAAACATGGCAGGATTGCAGTGGATGAATTTATCAGTGTAAAGGAAATGACCGGGGTCCACTGTTCACTAGAGGTGTCTCTCCATAAAGATAAATAACATGTTGGGTGAACAAATTACAGCTAGGCAATTGACAGAATACCGATCATGCATGAAAAGATGATTACTACGAGATTCATTTCAACATTATAACATAATACATAGACTGTAATCCAACTGCGTCTATGACTAATAATCCAGCTTCCGGTTATCGTTCCAACCCCTTCCAGTATTAAGTTGCAAGCAACATATTATCGCATTAAGCAGTGTGTGTAAAGTAAACAACAGAATTACTCTTGGATAAAACATTTTTGTTTTCTCCCTAGTAGGAACAACACATCTACAATCTTTGAAGTTATTGTCACTCTTCCAGAAAACTAGAGGCATGAACCTACTATCGAGCAACTTGATGAAACCAACAGTGGGAGGAACCACTGTTGTATTTGATATAGGAGGTGGTGAGTCTCGAACTCTGACTGTTTAGTACAACTTCACATGTACTAACCAGTAAGACTCAGAGTCTCGAACTCTGACTCCAACTATCGAGCAACTTGGAGTCACAAACATTTACTTGGCCAGAGCAACTACTAGCAACGGAGAGCATGCAAGATCAGAAATAACATATGACAAGAATATATAATCGATCTCAACATAGTATTCAATATTCATCGGATCCTACCAAACACAACATGTAGCATTACATAAGGATGATCTTGATCATGTAGGGCAGCTCACAAGATCTAAACATGAGGCAAAATTGGAGAAGACAACCATCTAGCTACTGCTATGGACCGATATTCCAGGGATGAACTACTCACACATCACTTCGTAGGCGGACATGGCAATGTAGATGCCTCCGGCGATGATTTTCCCCTCCGACAGGGTGCCAGGAAGAGCTTCAGAACCGTCCCGAGGTAGGGTTTGCGATGGGGGCCGCGACGGAACTTTTCGTGGATGGAGGATCGGGACTTTAGGTTTTTCCTGAGATCATGAATAAATAGGCGGAAGGGCGAGGTCGGTGGAGGCCAGGGATCCCACACCACCCCTTAGCGCGGGCCTAGGCCAGGCCGCGCTAAGGCATGGCGTGGCCGCCCTGTGGATCTTCTTCGATCCTCCTCTGGACTCTGTCTTCATTACAGAAAAATATTAACTTCGGCTTTTGTTTCGTTTAATTCTAAGAATATTTCCTGTACAACTTTTCTGAAATACAAAATAGCAGAAAACAGGGAACTGACACTATGGCATCTTGTTAATTGGTTAGTACCGAAAAATGTATAAAAGTGCAATGAAGTATGAGAAAAATATATATAAATTGGTGTAAAACAAGCATGGAGCATAAAAAAATTATCGATACGTTTGAGATGTATCACTTCCCTGCCTCTCACTCCAGTCTTCCAATAAATCTAAACCCACAATGTACGATGCGTGGGAGGAGACGGTGCTAGAGACGACCGTAGATGTCGTGGAGGAGGACCCACAGCTCGCAGAGTACGAGGTGTGGGGGGAGGAGGCGCTAGCGGCAACTGTAGATGCATTTGTCGTAGATGGGCGGCATCAGCAGGAGGCGGAGCGGCGACACCAGGAGGTGGTGCGGCAGCAGCGGACTGTCGAGTCACAACAGCAGCGGTGGGAGGAGCAGTAGTGCCAGGATGAAGTCTACGAGTGATGGCGCTTGGAGGAGATGCAGCTACGGCTACGGAGGCAAGGGGTGCAGCACTGCCGATGGCGGGAGGAGTTGGAGCAGCAGCTGCATCAGTAGGCGGCGGCTGCTGATACGTCCATTTTGCATCATTATTTTATATCATAATTTGCTGTTATTCATTGATATATTTCATATTTGGAGATAATACTTATGTTATTTCATCTATTTTGCATGTTTCATGATTATTGGAGGATCGCGCACCGGAGTCAGGATTCTGCTGGAAAAAGCACCGTCAGAATGCAATATTTCGGAAGATCAATAATTGACGGAAATTATATGAAAATTCCTATTTTTCCAGAAGACGAAGGGAGCCAGAAGGGGGAGCCGAGGAGGGCCGCCGTGGGCCCACCTCACAGGCCGGCGCGGGCCAAGGCCTGGCCACGCCGCCTTGTGGGGAGGGGGCCCATAGCCCCCTCTGGCCTCCTCTCCTTCGCGTACATCTTCGTCCCGAAAACCTAAGCTCCAGGGAGAGAGTCGCGAAGAGTCACAGCCGCCTCTGCGGGGCGGAGAACACCAGAGAGAAAAGAGCTCTCCGGCAGGCTGAGATCCGCCGGGGAAATTCCCTCCCGGAGGGGGAAATCGACGCCATCACCACCGTCATCGAGCTGGACATCATCTCCATCACCATCGTCATCATCTACATCATCATCACCGCCGTCTCCACCGCTGCACATCGTCACCGCTGTAACAATTCGGGTTGGATCTTGATTGTTTGATAGGGGAAACTCTCCCGGTGTTGATTTCTACTTGTTATTGATGCTACTGAGTGAAACCATTGAACCAAGGTTTATGTTCAGATTGTTATTCATCATCATATCACCTCTGATCATGTTCCATATGATGTCTCGTGAGTAGTTCGTTTAGTTCTTGAGGACATGGGTGAAGTCTAAATGTTTGTAGTGAATTATGGTTGAGTAATATTCAATGTTATGATATTTAAGTTGTGGTGTTATTCTTCTAGTGGTGTCATGTGAACGTCGACTACATGACACTTCACCTTTATGGGCCTAGGGGAATGCATCATGTACTCGTTTGCCAATTGCGGGGTTGCCGGAGTGACGAAACTCGAACCCCGTTGGTATATCGATGCAGGAGGGATAGCAGGATCTCGTAGTTTAAGACTCGTGGTTAGATTTATCTTAATTACTTTCTTGTAGTTGCGGATGCTTGCAAGGGGTATAATCACAAGTATGTATTAGTCCTAGGAAGGGCGGTGCATTAGCATAGGTTCACCCACACAACACTTATCAAAACAATGAAGAATAATTAGCCATATGTAGCGAAAGCACTAGACTAAAATCCCGTGTGTCCTCAAGAACGTTTGGTCATTATAAGTAAATAATCCGGCTTGTCCTTTGTGCTAAAAAGGATTGGGCCACTCACTGCAATTATTACTCTCGCACTTTACTTACTCGTACTTTATTCATCTGCTACATCAAAACCCCCTGAATACTTGTCTGTGAGCATTTACAGTGAATCCTTCATCGAAACTGCTTGTCAACACCTTCTGCTCCTCGTTGGGATCGACATTCTTACTTATCGAAAATACTACGATACACCCCCTATACTTGTGGGTCATCAAGACTATTTTCTGGCGCCGTTGCCGGGGAGTGAAGCGCTATTGGTAAGTGAAATTGGTAAGGGAAATTTTACTGTTTGTGCTGATTTTATTTCTGCCTGCTGCTATAATTCATTATGGAGAGATCTTCTCTTGAATTTTTATTTGGAAAATCTACTACTACTGCAAAGGTAGTGGATGAGGCGCTAGGTGAGGAAGAAATACCATACAAAATACCTATGAAAATTATTGAACGTGTTGTGGATAACCGTTATACAGGGGATGGAACTGTCCATCCTGGAGATCATTTACTGTTCTTACATGAATTATGCGGTTTATTCAAGTGTGCAGGTATTGCTATGGATGAAGTGAGGAAGAAACTATTCTCTATATCGCTGTCTGTAAAGCGGCGCATTGGTATAAATTACTGGATAAAGGGGATTCTCTTGAATGGAATGATATTGTGCCCCAGTTTTATTCTAAGTTCTATCCTCCAAGTGAAATTCACAAAGATCGGAACCGCATATATAACTTTTGGCCTCATGATGGAGAGTGTATTGCCCAAGCGTGGGGGAGATTGAAGTCCTTAATGCTCAAATGCCCCATTCATGAGCTTCCTGGTAATATTATTATTGATAATTTCTATGCAAGACTTTCTTTTCAAGACAAGACCTTGCTGGATACTTCTTGTTCTGGATCATTCACACGCAACAAAGAAGAGTTTAAAAGGGACCTTCTTAATCGGATCCAGGAGAATACTGAAGGATGGGAGAACGACAAGGATTGAGAATCAGGTATAAATTATGATTATAAATGCATTGAAGCTTTTATGGATACTGATAAATTTCGTAATATGAGTGCTACTTATGGTCTTGATTCTCAAGTTGCTGCAAATCTTTATAAAGCTTTTGCCTCTCATTATGAATTGCCTAAGAAGAACTTTGATAAGTATCATGAACCGTATAAAGATAAAATTGATTCATCTATAAATAAATGTGTTGTAGTTGAACTGTTGATCATGTTATTCCTGAAGCTTATATTGAAAAAACTCCTTTCCCTGCTAAAATGAAGGAGTACTCTGTTATAAATAGTGCGGTTCATAAAAGTGAAAAGAAACCTATAGAACCTGAAGAACAAATAAAGGTTGAACCTGTTGTTGCAATAGTTAAAGATCTTGTGACTGAAAATGTGGAAGATGGTCATATTATTTTCTGTGAAGATGCTTCTAATATTGTTTCACATCCTAATAAGTCTAGGAAAGCTAGTGTTCCTATGCTATCTGTTAGAATTGGAGATCATTGTTATTACGGTTTATGTGATATTGGTGCAAGTATTAGTGCTATTCCTTATGAGCTTTACACGGAGATTATGCACGAAATTGGTTCTTGTGAACTTGAAGATATTGATGTGGTTATTCGGCTGGCTAATAGAGAAACTATCTCTCCAATTGGTATTGTTCGAGATGTGGAAGTTCTATGTGGTAAGATTAAATATCCTGCTGACTTTTTGGTACTTGGTTCTGCTGCTAGTAAGTGTTGTCCCATCATTTTTGGTAGACCTTTTCTAAATACTTGTGGAGCTGTTATAGATTGCAAGAAAGAGAAAATTTTGACTAAATTTGCTGGTGAATCTTATGAGTTTAATTTCTCTAAATTTGCTAAAACTCCTTATAAAGTTGATTCGCCTAATGATGATTTTAGAGTTGAACAGTGTGCATCTATTGCTCTTGCTCCTAATAATCCTTTGCAACAACATTTGGAGAATAGTGAGAGTGAAGTTTTTAGGGAAGAAAGAAATGAGCTTGATGAAATTTTTCTTCATCAACCTATTCTTAAGCATGATTTACCGGTAGAAGATCTGGGTACAACACCACCACCAAAGGAAGATCTTGTCTTTGATTTAAAACCATTGCCTGATAATCTTAAATATGCTCATATTGATGATAAGAAAATATATCATGTTATTATTAGTTCTAAGCTTTCAGAGTTTGAAGAAGAAAGGTTATTGGAAATATTGAAGAAGCACCGAGGAGCTATTGGCTATACTCTGATGACTTGAAGGGGATTTCTCCCTCTATTTGCCAACATGCCATTAATATGGAAGATGATGCAAAGCCCGTTGTTGAACATCAGCGTCGTCTAATTCCTAAGATGAAGGATGTGGTAAGAAATGAGGTATTAAGACTTCTTGAAGCTGGTATTATATATCCTATTGCTGATAGTAGATGGGTTAGTCATGTGCATTGTGTTCCTAAGAAAGGAGGAATGACTCGTTGTGCCTAATGATAATGATGAGCTCATACCTCAAAGAGTAGTTGTAGGGTATAGAATGTGCATTGATTATCGAAAAGTTAATAAGGTCACTAAGAAAGATCATTACCCTTTGCCTTTTATTGATCAAATGTTAGAAAGGTTATCCAAAAATACTCAATTTTGCTTTCTTGATGGTTATTCTGGGTTTTCACAAATTGCTGTTAAAACTAAGGATCAAGAGAAAACCACTTTCACTTGTCCCTATGGAACCTATGCTTATAGATGTATGCCTTTTGGTTTATGTAATGCTCCTGCTACTTTTCAAAGATGCATGTCTGCTATTTTTCATGGTTTTTGCGAGAGTATTGTAGAGGTATTCATGGACGATTTTTCCGTCTAGGGGAATTATTTTGATAATTGCTTGCGGAACCTTGATAAAGTTTTGCAGAGATGTGAAGAAACTAACCTTGTTCTTAATTGGGAGAAATGCCACTTTATGGTTAATGAAGGAATTGTATTGGGACATAAAATTTCCGAGAGAGGTATTGAAGTTGATAGAGCTAAAGTTGAAGCAATTGAGAAGATGCCCTATCCTAGGGATGTTAAAGGTATTCGTAGTGTTCTTGGTCATGCTGGGTTTTATAGGAGGTTTATTAAAGACTTTTCCAAGATTTCAAAGCCTCTTACTAATCTTCTTCAAAAAGATGTACCTTTTGTTTTTGATGATGATTGTAAGGAAGCTTTTGAAACTCTAAAGAAAGCCTTAACAACTGCTCCTATAGTTGAACCTCCTGGTTGGAACTTACCTTTTGAAATTATGTGTGATGCTAGTGATTTTGCTGTAGGCGCTGTTCTTGGACAGCGAGTAAATAAAAAATTTAATGTTATTCATTATGCTAGTAAAACTCTTGATGCTGCTCAAAGAAATTATGCTACAACTGAAAAAGAATTGTTAGCTGTAGTCTTTGCTTGTGATAAGTTTAGATCCTATATTGTTGATTCAAAAGTTAGAATTCATACTGATCATGATGCAATTAGATACCTTATGCAAAAGAAAGATGCTAAGCCAAGGCTTATTAGATGGGTGCTTTTGTTGCAAGAATTTGATTTGCATATTGTAGATAGGAAAGGTGCTGATAATCCTGTTGTTGATAACTTGTCTAGATTGGAAAATATTGCTTATGATCCTGTTCCTGTTAATGATAGTTTTCCAAATGAACAATTGGCTGTAATAAAGGTGAGCTCACGAGATAGCCCTTGGTATGCTGATTATGCTAACTTTATTGTTTCCAAGTACTTGCCTCCAACCTTTTCAGCCCAGCAAAGGAGGAAATTCTTTTATGACTTGAGGCATTATTTCTGGGATGACCCACACTTATATAAAGAAGGAGTGGATGGTATTCTGCGAAGATGTGTTCCCGAATATGAACAACAAGAGATATTGAGTAAATGTCGGGGGGAAGACCCCGGATAGGGCAATGGACGCGGAGCAGCCGGCTGGCCACTGGCCGGCTCGCGGCAAAGGCCGGCTGAGGAGCAGCCGGCTGGCGCCGTGGCCGGCTGGTCTGGAAGCCGGCTGGCTCTAGGTCCTAGTCGGCCTGGCTACGGCCGCCAATGCTGTGGCTGGGCCGGCTTCTACAAGCCATATCCGACCGGGGTTTGTACCTCGGACCGACTCGAGGCTGGCGAGTCTTGCACTCGGAAGGAACCGGGTTGGTGATCCGGGTTCCTAAAGTCCACGCCGACTCCATCTTCCGTAAAGCGCGGGGCACCGTGGAGCAATAGTGCCGCGCGCCGGACAGGCCGTCGTGGCTTACGACGATCCGTACCGGCTACAGTGGCTGACGGCGACAGGGACAGCTCCTCTCCATACCGCTGACCGTGGCAGCCGGATGGGACAGGCCACGATGCCTCAACCACTCCTGACGTCACCGCCTCGGGAAGGAGCGGAGGCCGAAGCCGGCCCAGCCGGCCAGTAAACTATAGGGTCTTATATGTAAAGTGCCGGTGTCTATATAAGCCGCACTACCCCCTCTCGTGCAGGGGATCGATCATTTATTGCTTTCACCCACCTACAGAGCTGCCCTGTGAGAGAGACCATCATCTCCCTTAGCCTCTCAGGAGCAGCCGGACACAGCTCTAGGAGCACCATTGTACTGTGTGATCATCATATACACTCATAGCAGGAGTAGAGGTTTTACCTCCACCGGAGGGCCTCGAACCTGGGTACGTCGCCGTGTCGCTCGTGCCCATACCCGCATCCGGATACCGCCGTGAGATCCCTCAGGAACCACTTCGATTAGCCACCCTATGGCATATGCCGTGACGCTACCGCGACATTTGGCGCCCACCGTGGGGCCTTCAGCATCCTCGGCCGGTGTCTTCATCCGGACGGGCCTCACCACCACCACCGGCGAGCGAGTCGCTTCAGGCTTGATCTGGAGATTCGGCTCCCTCGACTGCGTCGCGTGACAACGCTGGCTGCTTCGCTGACCGGCCCTTCCCAGCCGGCGGCGGCGTCATCTCCTTCGGCGGTTTCGACGTCTACGTCGCCACCGCCGCACCGCCGCGCTACCCGCGGCGAGTGCTGCGCTGCGCTAGCCCTCCTCCGCGAGCCGGCAGCAGCGCTCCCGCCAGCCCCGCCGTCGTGCAAGTCATGATGGCTGGCGACGAGCTCCCCACCAAGAACCCGCGCATGCGCGGCCCCAACCTGGAGCGCAACGTCGACCCCAACGCCTCCGGCTCGGGCCCGAAAGCGCCACCACCACCGTCCCGGCTGGACGAAGTCCGGGCAAAGCTGAGCACCCCACTCACGCCTGGTGCCGACCCCACCGCCATCGAGGCGGACTTGGAGGCGCACCGCCAGCTCCTCCTCAAGCAAACCGAAGAACCGGCTGCTGCTAAGCGCCGGATGGAGATCACCCGGCCGCGAGTACAACCGCGCCCACGGCCTCACTCCAGGCGGCGACGAGCCAAGCCGAGCCGGCCACATCCGCCGCAGGGGCCGCGACCTTGGCGCTGAGATCGCCCGCGACGGCGCTCCTTCGCCGGCTCCGTCCGTGGAGCTCCCCGTCTACAACACCCCCGACAAGAACGTGCGCGCGGCAGAAGCCGCCGCAGAAGAGCTGAACCGCCTCGAAGGCGAAGAGTTACGCCGCCAGACTCGGCGGGTGACTGAGCTGCTCAACGCAGCCAACAGGCAGATCGCCGACCCCAGGTATGTCAATGCCCCCAGAGCTTCTCACGCTCGTGGAGCTGCAGGCAACGACAGGGAAGGCGCCAGGGACACGGCCGAGTCCTCCTCCCCAGCACCAAGCCGGCGCCATGATTCCCGGGCCACGCACAGCTCGGGCCGGCCAAGCCACCAGCCGAGCGGCAGCAGCCGCAGCCGGCCCCCTCCAAGCCGGAACCAGGAGCAAGACTCCGGGCCCCGCCGTCATCACCGAGCGGCTCCAGAAGCAAGCGGCGCGCGCCAGCCGGCACACTCCCGGCTGGGCCCGCGCATCGAGCCCGCCGACGCCCGAGATCGCCTCGACCGGCTGGTCGAATCCCGCATTGCGGAAGAAGAAGCTCCAGCCGGCCCAAAGTGCTTCGGGCCCCGCATCGCCAACGAGCCCACGCTCGAAGGCTTCCACGCTCCCGCGCGACACCCCCAAGTACGACGGCACCGCCAAGCCGGAGGACTGGCTGCAGGACTACTCCACCGCAGTCGGCATCGCCAAAGGCAACAAGCGCTGGGCCGTGCGCTACTCCCCCCTGATGCTGGTCGGCTCCGCCCGCACATGGCTCAACAACCTGCCAGCCGGCAGCATAAACGGCTGGCTCGACTTCGAAGCGGCCTTCATCAGCAACTTCACCGGCACCTATCGCCGGCCGGGTCGCCCCCAGCAGCTCGAGATGTGCAAGCAGGGCCCCGACGAGACGGATCGCGCGTACCTGACGCGTTGGTGCGAGATGCGCAACTCCTGTGAGGGCGTGCACGAGATCCAGGCCATCAGCTTCTTCATGGGAGGCTGTCGGCCCAACACCATGCTGTGGCACAAGTTGCGCCGCAGTGACCCCAAGTCGATGGCCGCCTTGATGGCCATCGCCGACAAGTACGCGCTGGCCGAGGAAGCCGGCAAGGCGCCGGCTGACGTTTCGCCGGCCCCCACCAGAAGGGACAACAACAAGCCGGCCGAGGGCGCCTCGCATGGCAGCCGGCGGGACAACTACCGCGGCAAGCGTCACGGCGACCAGCCGGACCGCCGGTACGGCTCCGCCCACGTGGCCGCCGTGGCGGACAACGCGGCAGGCGGCAGCCGCCGCCGAAGCAAGACCGGCAGTGGAAGCCGAAGTACACCTTCGAGCAGATGCTCGACTCGCCGTGCAAGTACCACAGCGGCAAGAACCCCTCCAACCACACCACCCGCGACCGCCACTTCATGAAGCGGCTGACAAGCGGTGAACCTCTCCCGCCTCCACCCCCGCCCCCACCAGCCGGCGGGCCGGGTGGCCAAGCCGGCGCAGAGAACGCCAACCTCGAGCACCACGAGGCTAACCAAGTGCACCATGCCGGCCGATATCTGGCCGAAGACGCCACCTACATCATCTTCACCTCCGAGCCCGAGGACAGGACGAGCCAAGAGCGCCGTTCCCTCGAGGTCAACGCGGTCATACCGCCGGTCCCCCAGTACCTAAACTGGTCAGAGCAGGCCATCACTTTTGATCGCCGCGACACGCCGGCTGTCCTGCCGAAGCCGGGCAGCTACGCCATGGTCCTCGACCCCACCATTGGCACAACCCGGCGCAGCGTGCGTTTCTCGCGCTACCTCATCGACGGCGGCAGCAGCATCAACATCCTCTACCGCGACACCGCCCGCAAGCTGGGCATCCAAGAGGCCGAGTTGCGCCCCACCCCCACCGTCTTCCATGGCATCGTGCTAGGCCACTGCTGCCAGCCGATCGGCCGGATCACGCTGGAGGTGATGTTCGGGAAGCCGGACCACTTCCGCACCGAGAGAATCGAGTTCGAGGTGGTGGACCTCGTGAGTCCCTACCACGCGCTCCTGGGCAGGCCGGCCCCGACCAAGTTCATGGCGGTGCCCCACTATGGGTACCCGAAGATGAAGCTGCCCGGCCCCAAGGTGGTCATTACCGTAGCCGGCGATTATCGCCGCTCCATGGACTCGCGCCACGCGAGCTCCAAGATGGCCCAGACGCTGGTCATCGCCACCGAGAAGCAGCTCATCCACGACGCCGTCGCCCTCGCCAAAGCCGCGCAGACAGACATGCCGGCTGCGGGCAACCCGGCTGGGACGACTCACTTCCAGCCGGCCGACAACACCAAGAAGATCTCGCTGGACCCGGCGCAGCCGGACAAGTTCGTCACCATCGGTGCCGGCTTGAACAAGAAATAGGAAAGCGAGCTCACCAGCCTTCCTCCGTGAGAATCGGGACATCTTCGCGTGGACTCCAAGAGACATGCCGGGTGTGCCGAGGGAGTTGGCTGAGCACCACCTCCACGTCCGGCCCGAAGCCAAGCCGGTGAAGCAGCCTCTCGGGCGCTTCGCCGAAGAACGAAGGAAGGCCATCGGTGAAGAAATCGCCCGGCTCCTAGCTGCCGGCTTCATCATGGAAGTGCTGCACCCGGACTGGTTGGCGAACCCGGTCCTGGTTTTGAAGAAGAACGGCTCCGGCGCATGTGTATCGACTACACCAGCCTGAACAAGGCGTGCCCAAAGGATCCCTTCCCCTGCCGCGCATAGATCAAGTCATAGACTCGATCGCCGGCTGTGAACTCGTTGTCTTTCCTAGACGCCTATTCGAGGCTACCACCAGATTCCTTTGAATCCGGCTGATCAAATAAAGACTTCGTTCATTACCCCGTATGGGGCTTATTGCTACACGACTATGCCGTTCGGCTTGAAAAACGCAGCGCCACCTACCAAAGGTGCATGCAAAAATGCTTGCAGGATCAAATCGGCAGAAACGTTCACGCATATGTGGATGATGTCGTTGTAAAGACCAAGGAGACGACTACCCTCCTTGACGACCTGAGAGAAACCTTCACCAATTTGAGAAGATTCCGGATGAAGCTCAACCCGGCCAAGTGCACATTCGGCGTGCCGTCTGGCCAGCTCCTTGGCTACCTCGTCTCTCAGCGAGGGATCGAAGCCAACCCGGACAAGATCAGTGCCCTAGAGAAGATGGAACCGCCGCGAGTGCCTCAAGGACGTCCGGAAGTTTGCCGGCTGCCCGGCCTCCTTGAGCCGCTTCGTCGACCGGCTGGGGGAGAAGGCACTGCCCCTGTATCAACTAATGAAGAAGGCGGACAAGTTCGTCTGGTCACCGCAGGCGGATGAGGCCTTCCGTGACTTGAAGCGCGTGCTCTCAACCGCGCCAATCCTTGCAACGCCGGCTCCAATGGAGCCGATGCTGTTGTACATCGCAGCCACCAACCGAGTGGTTAGCGTTGTCCTGGTGGTGGAGCGCAAAGAAGCCGAAAACAGGGAGCAGCTGGTTCAGCGCCCGGCCTATTACCTTAGCGAAGTGCTCTCCCGGCCGAAGCAAAATTACCCCCACTACCAGAAGGTCACCTACGGCGTCTACATGGCGGCCAAGAAGCTCAAGCACTACTTCCAAGAGCACCCCATCAGAGTGGTTGCCACAGCGCCCTTGGCGGAAATCATAGGCAGCAAGGATGCCAACGGCCGGGTTGCCAAGTGGGCCCTGGAGCTAGCCGCCCACACCATCCTCTACGAGCCACGCACAGCCATCAAGTCGCAGATCCTCGCGGATTTCTTCGTCGACTGGGCTGAGATGCAGTACCTGCCGCCTGTGCCGGATTCCACACACTGGAAGATGCACTTCGACGGCTCGAAGATGCGCAACGGCTTGGGAGCCGGCATCGTCATCACCTCTCCCAAGGGAGACCGGCTGGACTACGTCCTGCAGATCCACTTCGCCGCCTCCAACAATGTGGCGGAGTACGAAGCGCTCATTCATGGGCTGAAGCTGGCCAAGGAGATTGGCGTGCGTCGCATACTCGCTTCGGCGACTCCGACTTGGTCATACGACAAGCATCTGGCGACTGGGACGCGAAGGACGCCAACATGGCCTCATACCGCTTCCATGTCCAGCAGTTATCCGGCTTCTTCGACGGCTGCGAATTCCACCATGTGCCACGAGCAAATAACGAAGCGGCTGATGCCTTATCCAAGATTGGCTCAACCCGGCAAGCCATTCCGCCGGGTGTCGCCTTGGCGGTTCTCAAGAAGCCGTCCATCATACCGTCACCGGACTTGGATTCAATATTCGTGCCGGCTGACCCGGGGCTGCTCAGCCGAACCCGGGGCTTCATCGCCCAAGTCGGGGGCTAACAAGCCAAACCCGCCGGCTAGCATGCCGAACCCGGGGACTTCTCAGTCCAACCCGGGGGCTTCATCGCCAAACTCGGGGGCTAGCAAGCCGAACCCGCCGGCTAGCAAGCCGAACCCGGCGACCATGCAGTCGAATCCGGAAGCTCCCACGCAGGAGGCCCTGTTGGTCAGCGTATTCGAGATAAGATGCGTACCTTCATGGGCACAAGAATTCCTCTCCTACCTCACCGACGGTGTGCTGCCTGATGATAGAGTCCAGGCCAGGCAGATTGAGAGAAGGGCCAAGGCCTATACCATCATCAACCACCAGCTGTACAAACGCAGCGTAAGTGGGGTGTTCCAGCGGTGCGTCGAGCCGGCTGAAGGGATTGAACTCCTACGGGAAATCCATCAAGGAGAGTGCGGACATCACGCCTCATCCAGAGCCATAGTGGCCAAAGCCTTCCGGCACGGTTTTTATCGCCGACCGCGCTCGGAGACGCGAAGATTTGGTGAAGAAGTGCAACGGCTGTCGCCGCTTCGCAAAGCAAAGACACCAGCCGGCTTCCGCCTTGAAAACCATCCCCATCACATGGCCATTTGCCGTATGGGGCTTGGATATGGTAGGCCCATTCGTAACAGGCGCGAGGCGGCATGACACACCTCTTGGTGATGATTGACAAATTCACCAAGTGGATCGAAGCCAAGCCAATCAAGAAACCGGACGGGTCCACAGCCGTCACATTCCTCAAGGAAATCATTGTGAGATTCGGCTACCCCCACACCATCATCACCGACAACGGCACCAACTTCTCCCAAGGCATCTTCTCTCGCTACTGCGGAGAAATGGGGATCCGGATGGCCCTATCTTCCGTAGCACACCCCGAGTCCAACGGACAAGTGGAAAAGGCTAACGGCTTAGTCCTAGCCGGCATCCGGCCCCGGCTGGTGGAGCCGCTCGAGCGAGCAGCCGGCTGCTGGATTGAAGAACTGCCCAATGTGCTGTGGAGCCCGCGCACAACGACAAACCGCTCGGCCGGCTTCACACCATTTTTCCTCGTATACGGGGCCGAAGCCGTCTTGCCGACCGATATCGAGCATGACGCGCCAAGGATCAAGCTCTACACGAAGCCGAAGCCAAAGAAGCTCGCGAAGATGGAGTTGACCTGGTCGAAGAGGCCCGGCTGCTGGCTGAGTCTAGATCTACTATCTACCAGCAAAGCCTCCGACGCTATCACAGCCGGAAGGTCCAGCCCTTAGCATTCCGAGAAGGAGACCTAGTGCTCCGGCTGATCCAGAGGACAGCCGGACAGCATAAACTGTCATCCCCATGGGAGGGTCCCTTCATCGTGAGCAAGGCAGTAGGCAATGATTCCTACTATCTCATAGATGCCCAAGAGGCTAAGAAAAACAAGCCGGACAAGGCTGACGAGGAGACTAAACGTCCCTGGAATGTCAGGTTACTCCGCCCATTTTACACATGAGAGCAGGAATGTATGTATCCCTTGTATCCCTTTTGTGAGTTATGAAAAAGCTTGCGCCAAGAGCGCTGTTTCCGACAAGTTTTTCGCGTACTTTACCTTGTTTCGCCAATTGGCTTGAACCCTCTCACGCGGTCGGCTCGCAACGTGATCCGGTTTCCGACAGCCGGCTTCCGATCCAGCCTACGGCACCGCAACCCGGCTGTCCGGCCGGCGGGAGTAAGGCCTAGGGAGCCGGCACGCGAAAAACGACTAAGGGAAAGAGTAAAAGCGAGTTGACTTGCAACTTTTCATAAAAGTGCCGGATTGCCGAATTCAGCTCGTTCGACCGAAATACCGTCGGCCTCACCCGCCGGCCCGCTCTTGATCCGGCGACGGATCGCAAGTCGGACGTACGACCGGCAAGGGCACAGCCAAAGAGTGGGGCGGATGGGAAAAGCGAACGAGTCGAAAGAAAGCAACTCGGCACACGAGATGATTAACAAACACATTAAAGCGTGCCTTAATAAAAGGATAATAACATTGTCTTACATATGCACCCGGCATCCCGGGGATTTAACGAATTGTCTTGGCAAAAGCATAAGGAAACAGGTAAAAGCTAAGCGCCGGCTGGATCAGAACCAGCCGGGGGAGCATCAGCAGAGCCGGCCGCCGGGTCATCCTCGGGCACGTCGTCCGCCTCCTCGTCCTCAGCCGCCTCCTCCTCGTCGTCAGACGGCGGATTCGGGTCCGCGACGAAGATGGACTTGTCGACGAAGTCGGCAATGGCGCAGCGCGGGCAAGCCGAGCAGCCTTGTTCTCCGCCGGGAGCTTGTCCTCCACGTCGGCGCGCCGGAACTCCAACTGGTCGAGGCTAACCTCGTTATACCAGGAGAGCACAAAAGATAGCGCCATATCGGCTCCGGCGCGCGTGGCCGACTCCTTCCAGTCCAAGAAGCGGTCGGGAGCCCCGTCCAGCCAAGCGATGAGATTGGAGAGATCTTCCGGCAGCGTCTCCGTCGGCCACAGCAGTCGGATCAGCTCCTCCGCCGCCTTCCGCAGCTCCCAGCCAAGCTTGGTGACCGGCTCCACGCGGGCGGCGATGGACGCCAGATAGTCGTCCATGGTGAAGCAGTCGGAGCTCGCTCCCCGCGTGGCCTGCCGGCGATCCTCCCGCGCCTCGCCAACAGCCGCTAACGCCTCCTCCCGCGCCTCGTGGAAGGCCGCTGCAAAGAAGAAAAGCATGTCAGAAGCCATCAAAGCCGAAATAAGCTGAAAAATGCAAATTTTCGAAGTCCTAAAGTAAGCCTGGCGGCAGCCGGCAAGATCCGACTGCCCCCAGCCTGAAGATGGAGATTCCAAAGCTCTAAAGAAAGCCTGGCGACAGCCGGCAAGAACCGACTGCCCCCAGCCCGAAGATGGAGATATCGAAAAAATCAAGTTTCTGCCGCCGGCTGCCAACCTAAGCCGGCAGCCGACGGCCGAAAGCCGGCAAAGGGGAAGGCATAAGACAAAAGACTCACCCGCCAAGCCGCGGTCGAGCGCGCTAAGTTCCTCCAACCACCGCTTGGCGGTGGCCGACAGCTCGTTGGACTTGGTGGTCACCTCTTGCTGGAGCGAAAGCCGTTGCCGTTCCACCTCCTCCAACCGCTTGCTCAGACCCTCCAGCTTTTCCTCCTGTTCCTTCTTGAGGGCGGCAAGTTCCTTGGAGATGGTTAGCCTCAAGAAGGCGCAGCCGTTTCAGCTCCCCGTCGCCCACCTTCGGCTTGGCGGCAGCAGCCCGGTTCGCCTCCTCACTTGTGGCGCATTGAGCGCGGGCAACTCGGAGGTCCGACTCAAGCTGCGGGACCCGGGCGGCCTCAGCCGCAAGCCGGCAAAAACAAGCCGTCGAGAAGACGAAGCGTAAAAAAAGAGTAAAGGCAAAGAAGAGAAAGCCTCACCCTTGACGACCTCCAGCTCACGAGCCAAGGCGGCCCGCTCGATCTTGGCCTTGTGGTAGCTAGTCACCACCTGGTTGTACAAGAAGGTGCGCCGCTCCGTCAACCGTCCGAAAGAATCAGCTTGCTTAGACGAAACCCGGACCGGCTCCAGGCAGCCGGCCCACGCCTCGGAGGGCTACCAGGTAACAAGAAAATTGCAAAAGAAAAGAAAACACCTACCTTGTCGGCATCCTCCGGCGTCGCTCGGCTGGGCAAGGGTCTCGGCGGCTTTGGTCTTGAGGGCTGGCGCGATAGCCGGAGAAGACCATCTTCATGGGCGCCGTGCCAGGCTGCCCCTCCCGGCTGAGCACCTCGCAGGAATTCGCCCGGTGCCATGCCTCCTCCATAGTTCCGCCGAGCCAAGGCCGGAGTCGGAGGCGGACGGCACAGCGCACCAACCGGGCACCCTTGGCCACATGAAGGCCCTCGCACGGGCCCGCCGGGCCCTCGTCCTCACCGCAGCCCGGGAGTCGGCGTCCTTTGAGCGCGCCGGCTCCTCCCTCGCCGGCTCCTTCCCGGCCGGCTCCCTCCTCGTCGGCTCCGAAGCCGGAGGCGGCGCGGTCGGCGGTCGGCCCGGTGGGAGCCGTCGCATCCGGCGCTTGAGGCGCTCCTTTCGGAGAACTCTCCAGCACCACGACGTTGGGCGCGGGCCCGCCGACTCCGGTCGAAGGCGGCGCAGCCCCACCAGCTCCAGCTCCTGCCGCAGATGGCATGCCCCTGCCAGCTCCGGCTGCCCGCTCCACAAACGGGGCGCGGCGCGGAAACATGTCGTCTAGGGTCGGCCGGCGCGCCGACTGACCCTGGTCTCCGCCGCCAGGCGCGGCAGAAGAAGACGCCCCCGCAGAAGGTGGCGTGGCCGCAGGCGGCACGTTAGCAGCCGGCGGCGTGCGCGCGCGTGCTGAAGGTTGCGGGGTTGGCTCCCTCCTTTGCCGCTGAAGCGGCGACGTGACGGGAGGAGCCTGCCGAGAGCCGCCTCCCTGGGTAAACTTAATCGCGGCCCTAGTCGAACAAGCAAGAAAAGATAAATACAGAGAGGAAGGAAAGAAAAGGAATCAAACAACAGAGGAAAAAGAACTCACCCGGCTTTCTCCGGGACCTTCTTGGGCGCCAGCCGGCGCTGTTTCTTGGCCCTCGCCTCCGAAGCGGCCGTGGACCCGACGCCGGCCCGCTTCCTCCCCTTCGGCGCAGAAGTCGCCGTGCTCGTAGGCGGCGCCGCGCGCAGAGGCACCGCCGGGATGGGCCCCGTGCCGGATTGGGCCGGCTCCGCCTGCGGCCGCTCCTGCTCCCTGCTCCTGCCCATGCTCAGGCGAAGGCGGCGGGTTATGCTCCCCCTGGCCGCCCTGATCCTGCGCCACCGGCAGATCGTCGTCGCCAGCTTGGTCGCCGGCCAAGTCAGCCGGGTCAACGTGATCCGGCGTCCAAACCTTCATCGCCAAGTCGCCATCCTCGATGCCTTGGCGGGTGAAAAGCTGAAAACAAGATAAATATTGAGTCGGCCATGCTGCCGCAAGTCGGAAGACGGAAAAACATCAAACTTACCAGTTCAGGCGGCTGCTCCCGATCGTAAGGCGGCAGCCCCCAGTCCCAGTTGTCCGGCATGTTGGCCTTGGTGATGTTGTTCACCCGGTGAGCCACCTGGGACTTGGAGAGCTCCAACTTCGACGTCCGTGTCGGGTCGAGCCGGCCGGACATGTGGCCGATCTTGTGGACGCGCCACTGGAGCGGTATGACCCGGCGCGAGATGTAGGTGCGAGAGGAGGTCCTCGGCACTCAGCCGGCCCCCCGTGACGCACTCGCCCAGGAAGTCCCACAGGAGGTTCACCTCCGCGTCCGGTCCGAGGACTTGGGGTTGTAGCCCCGCTGGTCCGGCCGATCGGCGGAGCCGGGTTGAATTCCGGCAGGTTGAGCCGGTCGAAGGCCGGGCTCTCGTTCCGCACATAGAAGAAAGACATCTGCCAATTCTTTACGTAATCGACAGCCGGAATCCGCGGGAAGGACGTACCCGTACGGGGATAGATGGAGGCGGCGCCGCAGGTCCTCCGGCGGCCTTCGGTCGTCCGCGCCTTGATGTAGAAGAGCCGGCTCCAAAACTCCACGTCCGGCCACAAGCCGGCGTAGCCTTCCATGAAGGCCACGTAGCAGCTGAGGAGGATCATGGCGTTGGCCGGCAGGTGGTGCGGCTGCAGGCCGAAGTGATCGAGGAACCGGCGGAAGAAGTTGGAAGCCGGCAGACCCAATCCGCGGTCGAGATGCGCGCCGAAGACCACGCGTTCGCCGGGCTCCGGCCGAGGCTCCTCCTCCGCGCCCGGCGCCCTGGTAATCACCCCCGCCGGGATGCGGCGGAGGCGCACGAGCCGGGCAATGTCGTCGTCCTGCATATAGGAACCCTTCCGAGAGCCGCTCGGCTGAGCCATCGAGGACGAAGAAGAAGAGGAGGTCCAAGAGAGGCGGAAGGGCGAAGAAGAGCCGCTCCTCGCCGGAGGAGATCGCGGTGGAGAAGTGCGCGCCGTCGATGCGCGCGGCCCCGTGGCGCCGGATTGGCGGGTTTGCGGCGGTAGCTCGGCGGAGGATCGTCGGGGCGACCGCTCGCTGAGGTTCGCCAGAAGAACGGAAGAGGAATGGCGTCGGAGCAGCGAAAGAGCTCGAGTGAAGAGAAGGAGAGAGGCAGGAGCGCGAGGAGGAAGAAAGGGGCAAGTGCCGCCTCGATACCGCCCCCGCGGCATTTATAGCCGACCGCGGCGGGCGGTTGGCCTCCAAGTGGCCGACGTGGGCCACGTCTCCGGATTTACTGCGCCGTAACTCCTCCCACGACCGCTACCGTTACCGAAACGGCCACACCACGTCGCCCACTACCGCATCGGATCCGGAGGGACATTGATGTGACCGGACGAACCGGCGGCGAGCCCTGGCATCAGGCCGGTCAAGTCGGGCGCAGGACCCGAGGCGGCGGAGACTCCGGCGCGCAGCGAGCCGGAGCCGGACAAGAAGTTCCACTCGAGCCAAAATTCATCAGCAAGGCGGAGGCGCCATCAGATCTTGCGAAAAAGCAAAAAGTGTACAAGTGTAAAAAGCGGCCGGCTAGAAGCAGCCCGGCAGGAACGAGCCGGATGAGGGCGCGGCCGGCTGAATGGAAATTCTCGGCCGGCCCCTCCAAGTGCCGTCTAATATATTCGAGAAGCCGAGAAAACCTGCCTAGGTCCTTCCGGACGCAGGACCTTGCCGGCTTCGGGGGCTAATGTCGGGGGAAGACCCCGGATAGGGCAATGGACGCGGAGCAGCCGGCTGGCCACCGGCCGGCTCGCGGCAAAGGCCGGCTGAGGAGCAGCCGGCCGGCGCCGTGGCCGGCTGGTCCGGAAGCCGGCTGGCTCTAGGTCCTAGTCGGCCTGGCTACGGCCGCCAATGCTGTAGCTGGGCCGGCTTCTACAAGCCATATCCGACTGGGGTTTGTACCTCAGACCGACTCGAGGCTGGCGAGTCTTGCACCGGAAGGAACCGGGTTGGTGATCCGGGTTCCTAAAGTCCACGCTGACTCCATCTTCCGTAAAGCGCGGGGCACTGTGGAGCAATAGTGCCGCGCGCCGGACAGGCCGTCAGGGCTTACGACGATCCGTACCGGCTACAGTGGCTGACGGCGACAGGGACAGCTCCTCTCCATACCGCTGACCGTGGCAGCCGGATGGGACAGGCCACGATGCCTCAACCACTCCTGACGTCACCGCCTCGGGAAGGAGCGGAGGCCGAAGCCGGCCCAGCCGGCCAGTAAACTATAGGGTCTTATATGTAAAGTGCCGGTGTCTATATAAGCCGCACTACCCCCTCTCGTGCGGGGATCGATCATTTATTGCTTTCACCCACCTACGAGCTGCCCTGTGAGAGAGACCATCATCTCCCTTAGCCTCTCAGGAGCAGCCGGACACAGCTCTAGGAGCACCATTGTACTGTGTGATCATCATATACACTCATAGCAGGAGTAGAGGTTTTACCTCCACCGGAGGGCCTCGAACCTGGGTACATCGCCGTGTCGCTCGTGCCCATACCCGCATCCGGATACCGCCGTGAGATCCCTCAGGAACCACTTCGATTAGCCACCCTATGGCATATGCCGTGACGCTACCGCGACAGTAAATGTCATGGTAGTGCTTATGGAGGACATCACGCTGGAGATAGAACTGCGCAAAAGGTTCTACAATCAGGTTTTTATTGGCCGACTCTCTTCAAAGATGCAAGGAAGTTTATCTTATCTTGTGATGAATGTCAAAGGGTTGGTAATATCTCTAGACGCAATGAAATGCCTATGAATTATACTCTTTTTATTGAACCATTCGATTGTTGGGGATTTGACTTCATGGGACCTTTTCCCTCTTCAGAAGGTAACACTCATATACTTGTTGCTGTTGATTATGTTACTAAATGGGTGGAAGCCATACCTACAAAAAGTGCTGATGGTGAGAACTCTTTAAGAATGCTTTTAGATATTATTTTTCCTAGATTTGGAGTTCCTAGATATATTATGACTGATGGAGGTTCTCATTTTATTCATGGTGGTTTTAGAAAAACTCTTGCTAAATATGGTATTAATCATAGAATTGCTTCCGCTTATCATCCTCAAACTAGTGGGCAGGTGGAACTATCAAATAGAGAGATTAAATCTATTTTAGAAAAGACTGTTAATAAAACTAGGAAGAACTGGGCTAGTAAATTGAAGGAAGCACTTTGGGCTTATAGAACTGCTTATAAAAATCCCATGGGTATGTCACCTTATAAAATGGTTTATGGAAAAGCTTGTCATTTACCTTTAGAACTAGAGCACAAAGCTTATTGGGCTGTAAGAGAACTAAATAAAGATCCTAAACTTGCCGGTAAGAAGAGGTTGCTACAATTGAGTTCTCTAGATGAATGGAGAAGTGAAACTTATGAAAATGCTAAACTCTTTAAAGAGAAAGTTAAGAAATGGCATGATAGAAGGATTATCAAAAGAGAATTTAATATTGGGGATAAAGTCCTATTGTATCGGTCTCGTCTCAGATTCTTTGCAGGGAAATTACTCTCAAAATGGGAAGGACCATATGTCGTTGAGGAGGTATATCGTTCAGGAGCAATTAAAATGAGCTCTCTCCAAGGCAATGCCACACAAGTGGTGAATGGACAAAGACTCAAGCATTATATCTCAGGTGATTCTTATAATGAAGATGTTGATGTTATTCGAGTGGAAACACCGGAGGCTTTCATCAAAGGTCAAATTGACGATCCGCCGAACTCGACTTTGAATAGGTAACGATGCTTGGTAATAAAAAGTTCGCGATTTACTTTCCGAACAATGTTTTTGCTGTTTTTGGAAAATATGAAAAATTACGAGATCGAAACGGAGTGGAGGAGACGCACGAGGGCGTGCCCCCATAGGCCGGCGCGGGCCCCAGCCTGGCCGCGCCGCCCTATGAGGTGGCCACCTCGTCGCCCCTCTCCGACTCTGGTTCGATCTGGTACTTTCCTTATGTCGTAAAAATTCCTGCTATATAATCCCCCGGACCCCTGGAGGTCCGTATATCGTTTTCTCGACGTGTTTTGTTTCGAGTTGTTTCTGCCAGGATTTGCTTCGGATCTAGAGCCATCATGTCTTCGTCGGAAACTCCGAAGGACAGCTTCTGCGAGGACGTTGTCAACTTGTACATGAACGAGCTGAAGATGCACCCCAAGGAGTTGCTGCTCGTTGATGGAGAGCTGCAGATCAAAGATGTCCAGGGTCCTAAAGGAGAAGGAAGCTTGGAAGACAGGATGGAGAAGCTAGAACAGGAGGTATTCAACTACAAGAAGATGGCTGAGCGTGAGGTGGACATCTTCCACAAGATTGTGTCTGAACTTATTGATGCACACAAGAAGGAGACTGCAAAGCTATGGGACGACATCCTCTCACCTCACGACACCACCAAAAACTCCAAGCTCAACTCTATGACGTTCAGAATCAGAACTGTGAGTATGAAAACAGGTTTAAACACATAAGCTATGCTGCTAGTTTCAGGATTCCCGAGACCAAGATGTCGTTTGTTGATGGAGAGCCTCTTCCTTGGAAGTACGATGATGGGAATTCATCACCACCATCGCCGAAGGAGTAATTCATCATCGGTATTGGCATCCCCTTGGTTTGTTCCAAGCTTGGGGAGTGCCGCGGTATCACATCATCACTATCTTTTACTTTTTACTATCAAGTAGTGTCATATCATGAGTAGGGAAGTTATCATATAAGATGGGTTGCAGTGTGGAAGTATCTCTCCTTTAGTTGGTTCTCTATGTATCCCTTGGTGTGAGTTATCGTTATGAAATATTAATGAGAAGTCTTATCATTTACATATTGCACATCTTATTTTAGTTTGTAATCTCTATTATATGATTGATCTTGTTATTAGTATTGGTATCACTTTGGGAGCATTGAGTAAATCTACTTGGTTTTGGCAAACTTAGCATTGGTCAAATAGCAACAACACTTTGAGGTTTAAGTAGAAAAGAGAAATACATGTAGTTGTTTCATTGTCTTCCTTTCTTGTTAGCTCATAGCTTATTATTCTTAAGTTAAAATTGTTTGTGCTCACAAGGAAGATGCATGATTGTTTCTATCACATGTATATTTGTTTGTTTCCCTCAACTCTTATGCTTGCTAATTAACCTTGCTAGCCAAAAACCTGTACTGAGAGGGAATGCTTCTCGTGCATCCAAACCTTAACCCGAACCTATGCCATTTGTGTCCACCATAACTACCTACTACATGGTATTTCCTGCCATTCCAAGTAAATACTTCGTGTGCTACCTTTAAATAATTCAAAATTTATTATCTCTTATTTGTGTCAATGTTTTATAGCTCATGAGGAAGTATGTGGTGTTTTATCTTTCAATCTTGTTAGGCAACTTTCAACAATGGACTAGTGGCTTCATCCATTTATCCAATAACTTTGCAAAAAGAGCTGGCAATGGGGTTCCCAGCCCCGATTAATTAACCTTCATAATTTTACAAATAGACACTCCTCCATGGTATGTGATTGTTGGAAGGCACCCGAGGATTCGGTTAGCCATGGCTTGAGAAAGCAAAGGAGGGGAGGAGTGTCATCTAAATAAAACTAAAATAAAAGGCACTCCTTCATGGTATGAGATTGTTGGCAGGCACCCGAGGATTCTGTTAGCCATGGTTTGTGAAAGCAAAGGTTAGAAGGAGTGTCAACTAAAAATAAAACTTTATGGGAGCCGCTCTTCGAGAGTTTGTATGGCAAGGGGGTTAGAGTACCCGCTACCAGTCGTTGACAACAACAAACACCTCTCAAAATGTTACTTCTATTCTCTTTATATGATTTCAAAACTGAAAAAGCTCTAGCACATGATTTAATCCCTGCTTCCCTCTGCGAAGGGCCTGTCTTTTACTTTGTGTTGAGTCAGTAAACCTATTTCCCTCCATCTTGAGCAAGCATTTGAGTTGTTGTGATCAAACCATCTATATTGTGATTTACTTCATCATGTCCTTTACTCTTCCTTGTTTAGTACAAGTTTTATCTGAATGAATATAGCTTTGAAAGTTATCAGTGATTGTGAGGGGACTATTATGATTGAGTATGCAAGTTATGCCATCTAAACTGTAACATAAGAGCGCTGCTCGATAGATAAGTATAACCTATTAATTGTTCTCTGACCAAGAACGAAGTTTGCCATCACCAATTATGATTTCTTATGCACCTTTATTTGTGATTACCTTCTACTTGTTTCAAGTTGAATTATATAAGGAAGTTGTTTACTAGAATGTCTTGTGTGAATGAATATGATGCTTCTTGTCCGTATTTTATTTATCGACTCTTCACTCCATAAACATGTGGTCCTGTTTACCGAGTTCAGTTTCGCTTGGGGACAAGCGAAGTCTAAGCTTGGGGGAGTTGATACGTCCATTTTGCATCATTATTTTATATCATAATTTGCTTGTTATTCATTGATATATTTCATATTTGGAGATAATACTTATGTTATTTCATCTATTTTGCATGTTTCATGATTATTGGAGGATCGCGCACCGGAGTCAGGATTCTGCTGGAAAAAGCGCCGTCAGAATGCAATATTTCGGAAGATCAACAATTGACGGAAATTATATGAAAATTCCTATTTTTCCAGAAGACGAAGGGAGCCAGAAGGGGGAGCCGAGGAGGGCCGCCGTGGGCCCACCTCACAGGCCGGCGCGGGCCAAGGCCTGGCCGCGCCGCCTTGTGGGGAGGGGGCCACATCCCCCTCGGCCTCCTCTCCTTCGCGTACATCTTCGTCCCGAAAACCTAAGCTCCGGGGAGAGAGTCGCGAAGAGTCACGGCCGCCTGCGCGGGGCGGAGAACACCGAGAGAGAAAAGAGCTCTCCGGCAGGCTGAGATCCACCGGGGAAATTCCCTCCCGGAGGGGGAAATCGACGCCATCGTCACCGTCATCGAGATGGACATCATCTCCATCACCATCGTCATCATCTACATCATCATCACCGCCGTCTCCACCGCTGTACATCGTCACCACTGTAACAATTCGGGTTGGATCTTGATTGTTTGATAGGGGAAACTCTCCCGGTGTTGATTTCTACTTGTTATTGATGCTATTGAGTGAAACCATTGAACCAAGGTTTATGTTCAGATTGTTATTCATCATCATATCACCTCTGATCATGTTCCATATGATGTCTCGTGAGTAGTTCGTTTAGTTCTTGAGGACATGGGTGAAGTCTAAATGTTAGTAGTGAATTATGGTTGAGTAATATTCAATGTTATGATATTTAAGTTGTGGTGTTATTCTTCTAGTGGTGTCATGTGAACGTCGACTACATGACACTTCACCTTTATGGGCCTAGGGGAATGCATCATGTACTCGTTTGCCAATTGCGGGGTTGCCGGAGTGACGAAACACTGAACCCCGTTGGTATATCGATGCGGGAGGGATAGCAGGATCTCGAGTTTAAGGCTGTGGTTAGATTTATCTTAATTACTTTCTTGTAGTTGCGGATGCTTGCAAGGGGTATAATCACAAGTATGTATTAGTCCTAGGAAGGGCGGTGCATTAGCATAGGTTCACCCACACAACACTTATCAAAACAATGAAGATTAATTAGCCATATGTAGCGAAAGCACTAGACTAAAATCCCGTGTGTCCTCAAGAACGTTTGGTCATTATAAGTAAACAAACCGGCTTGTCCTTTGTGCTAAAAAGGATTGGGCCACTCGCTGCAATTATTACTCTCGCACTTTACTTACTCGTACTTTATTCATCTGCTACATCAAAACCCCTCGAATACTTGTCTGTGAGCATTTACAGTGAATCCTTCATCGAAACTGCTTGTCAACACCTTCTGCTCCTCGTTGGGATCGACATTCTTACTTATCGAAAATACTACGATACACCCCCTATACTTGTGGGTCATCAGCCGTGGATAGAGCGACTTACTTGGCGTTCACGGTGGAGAGAGCGGCGGGGGATCGATGACGAGGAGCAGCAGAGAGAGCAGGTGGCGCAGCAGCGGGCGATCGTCCACCTCTCCATAGAGTCGGGCGGCCAGTAGGCTAACGCTGAAGCCGATTTCACATGTCATCTGGAATCGAGGAATGAATAATGATTTACTTCCCGCAAAGTGAAACCATTTCGCTCTGCTAAAACATTATTCATTCCTCGGTCATAAATGACATGATAATGAAACTACAAGAAAATGTCTAGTTTGTCTAAAAAAACCCTATAGGGGCCGCCGGTGTGGGAGCAGCACCACAAATGGAGGATGCGGTGCTGGTACCCCCCCATACGGCTGTGACAGTGCCCCTGTCGGCGCCTATTTGGGGGTGACAAGGGATTAACTTGTCAATGCCTACGGGTTGTAGACTAGGGTTTAGTTAGAAGTAGAGGGCAAGTAGATCTCGAAGGTTTCAGCCGAAAAGTACTCGACGATATGAAAACTAGGGTTTGTGAGACAATGAATCGATGCTTTCTTTGTCCCTCGACTCCCCCTTATATAGGAGGTAGAGCCGAGGGATTCGTGATGTACAAGTTACAGAGTTCGGGAAGGTTTCCAACTCCTCCCGTAATATTACAAGTGTTCTCTCCTAATACAACTCTAGCTTTCCTTAACTAGCAAGTTGGGCTTCTGAATTCTTCTTATCCTTCGGGTTGTGGGCCTTCAGTAAACCCCGGTTACCATCTTCGGCAGGCCCATTGGGGATGCCTATGTCAGTAGCCCCCGAGATTTTGCTTGAATCGTAGAGTCAGGGAAAATCTCCACCTTTTTATTTATTCGATAACTCGATCTTCACCACATATCTTTGCATACGAATTTCTATATTGTACGGGGATAATGGTAGTTGGGGCTAGTTCATCGACGGATCGGGTACTAGTTAAGCTGCTCTAGTGGCAATCCGCAAAAACCTACTTCAAGATCACGTCCCTGGACATGATCTCGGGATACTGGTGTAAACTTCGACAGGTGCCGCTTAAGGTCTTACCATTCTGTCGAGTCCCAGTCATATTTATCGGTGTCGGGGGGAAGACCCCGGATAGGGCAATGGACGCGGAGCAGCCGGCTGGCCACTGGCCGGCTCGCGGCAAAGGCCGGCTGAGGAGCAGCCGGCTGGCGCCGTGGCCGGCTGGTGCAGAAGCCCGGCTGGCTCTAGGCCCTAGTCGGCCTGGCTACGGCCACCAATGCTGTAGTTGGGCCGGCTTCTACAAGCCATATCCGACTGGGGTTTGTACCTCAGACCGACTCGAGGCTGGCGAGTCTTGCCCTGGAAGGAACCGGTAGGTGATCCGGGTTCCCAAAGTCCACGCTGACTCCATCTTCCGTGAAACGCGGGGCCTTGTGGAGCAATAGTGCCTCGCGCCGGACAGAGCCGTCGGGGCTTACGACGATCCGTACCGGGTACGGTGGCTGACGGCGACGGGGACACCTCCTCCATACCGGCTGGCCGTGGCAGCCGGATGGGACAGGCCACGATGCCTCAACCACTCCCGACGTCACCGCCTCGGGAAGGAGCGGAGGCCGGAGCCGGCCCAGCCGGCCGGTAAACTATAGGGTCTTATATGTAAAGTGCCGGTGCCTATATAAGCCGCACTACCCCCTCTCGTGCGGGGATCGATCATTTATTGCTTTCACCCACCTACGAGCTGCCCTGCGAGAGAGACCATAGTCTTCCTTAGCCTCTCGGGAGCAGCGGGACACAGCTCTAGGAGCACCATTGTACTTGTGTGATCATCATATACACTCATAGCAGGAGTAGAGGTTTTACCTCCATCGGAGGGCCTCGAACACTGGGTACGTCGCCGTGTCGCTCGTGCCCATACCCGCATCCGGATACCGCCGTGAGATCCCTCGGGAACCACTTCGATTAGCCACCCTATGGCATATGCCGTGACGATACCACGACATTTGGCGCCCACCGTGGGGCCTTCGGCATCCTCGGCCGGTGTCTTCATCCGGACGGGCCTCACCACCACCACCGGCGAGCGAGTCGCTTCGAGGCTTGATCCGGAGATCGGCTCCCTCGGCTGCGTCGACGACAACGGCTCGGCTGTTTCGCTGACCGGCCCTTCCCAGCCGGCGGCAGCGTCATCTCCTTCGGCGGCTTCGACGTCTACGTCGCCACCGTCGCACCGCCGCGCTACCCGCGGCGGGTGCTGCGCTGCGCTAGCCCCCCTCCGCGAGCCGGCAGCAGCGCTCCCGCCAGCCCCGCCGTCGTGCAAGTCATGATGGCTGGCGGCGGGCTCCCCACCAAGAACCCGCGCATGCGCGGCCCCGACCTGGAGCGCAACATCGACCCCAACGCCTCCGGCTCGGGCCCAAAAGCGCCACCACCGCCGTCCCGGCTGGATGCAGTCCGGGCAAAGCTGAGCACCCCGCTCACGCCTGGCGGAGACCCCACCGCCATCGAGGCGGACTTGGAGGCGCACCGCCAGCTCCTCCTCAAGCAAACCGAAGAACTGGCTGCTGCTAAGCGCCAGATGGAGATCACCCAGCGCGAGTATAACCGCGCCCACGGCCTCACTCCAGGCGGCGGCGAGCCAAGCCGAGCCGGCCACATCCGCCGCGAGGGCCGCGACCTCGGCGCCGAGATCGCCCGCGGCCGGCGCTCCTTCCGCCGGCTCCGTCCGCGGAGCTCCCCGTCTACAACACCCCCGACAAGAACATGCGCGCGGCAGAAGCCGCCGCAGAAGAGCTGAACCGCCTTCAGGGCGAAGAGTTACGCCGCCGGACCGGGCGGGTGGCCGGGCTGCTCAACGCAGCCAACGGGCGGATCGCCGACCCCGGGTATGTCGATGCCCCCGAGCTTCTCACGCTCGTGGGGCTGCGAGGCAACGACGGGGAAGGCGCCGGGGACACGGCCGAGTCCTCCTCCCCAGCACCAAGCCGACGCCATGATTCCCGGGCCACGCACAGCTCGGGCCGGCCAAGCCACCAGCCGAGCGGCTGCAGCCGCAGCCGGCCCCCTCCAAGCCGGAACCAGGAGCAAGATTCTGGGCCCCGCCGTCATCACCGGCCGGCTCCAGAAGCAAGCGGCGCGCGCCAGCCGGCACACTCCCGGCTGGGCCCACGCATCGAGCCCGCTAACGCCCGAGACCGCCTCGACCGGCTGGTGCAATCCCGCATCGCGGAAGAAGAGGGGCCAGCCGGCCCAAAGTGCTTCGGGCCGCGGATCCTCAACGAGCCCATGGTCGAGGGCTTCCAGCTCCCGCGCGACACCCCCAAGTACGACGGCACCACCAAGCCGGAGGACCGGGCTGCTGGACTACTCCACGGCGGTCGGCATCGCCAAGGGCAACAAGCGGCTGGGCTGTGCGTTACTCCCCCTCATGCTACTCGGCTCCGCCCGCACGTGGCTCAACAACCTGCCAGCCGGCAGCATAAACGGCTGGCTGGACTTCGAAGCCGCCTTCATCAGCAACTTTACCGGCACTTATCGCCGGCCGGGTCGCCCTCAACAGCTTGAGATGTGCAAGCAGGGCCCGGACGAGACGGATCGCGCGTACCTGACGCGCTGGTGCGAGATGCGCAACTCTTGCGAGGGCGTGCACGAGATGCAAGCCATCAGCTTCTTCATGGGCGGCTGCCGACCCAACACCATGCTGTGGCACAAGCTGCGCCGCAGCGAGCCCAAGACGATGGCCGCCTTGATGGTCATCGCAGACAAGTACGCGGCGCGAGAGGAAGCCGGCAAGGCGCCGGCTGATGTTTCACCGGCCCCGGCAAGACGGGACAACAACAAGCCGGCCGAGGGCGCCTCGCACGGCAGCCGGCGGGACAACTACCGCGGCGGCAAGCGTCACAACGACCAGCCGGACCGCCGGTACGGCTCCGCCCACGTGGCCGCCGTGGCAGACAACGCGGCAGGCGGCAGCCGCCGCCAGAAGCAAGACCGGCAGTGGAAGCCGAAGTACACCTTCGAGCAGATGCTCGACTTCGCCGTGCAAGTACCACAGCGGCAAGAACCCCTCCAACCACACCACCCGCGGCTGCCACTTCATGAAGCGGGCGACAAGCGGTGAACCCCTCCCGCCTCCACCCCCGCCTCCACCGGCCGGCGGGCCGGGTGGCCAAGCCGGCGCGAGAGAACGTCAACCTCGAGCACCACGAGGCCAACCAAGTGCACCATGCCGGCCGATATCCGGCCGAAGACGCCACCTACATCATCTTCACCTCCGAGCCCGAGGACGGGACGAGCCAAGAGCGCCGTTCCCTCGAGGTCAACGCGGTCATACCGCCGGTCCCCCGGTACCTAAGCTGGTCGGAGCGAGGCCATCACTTTTGATCGCCGCGACACACCGGCTGTCCTGCCGAAGCCGGGCAGCTACGCCATGGTCCTCGACCCCACCATCGGCACAACCCGGCGCAGCGTGCGTTTCTCGCGCGTCCTCATCGACGGCGGCAGCGGCATCAACATCCTCTACCGCGACACCGCCCGCAAGCTGGGCATCCGGGAGGCCGAGTTGAGCCCCACCCCCACCGTCTTCCATGGCATCGTGCCGAGGCCATTGCTGCCGGCCGATCGGCCGGATCACGGCCGGAGGTGATGTTCGGGAAGCCGGACCACTTCCGCTCGAGAGAATCGAGTTCGAGGTGGTGGACCTCGTGAGTCCCTACCACGCGCTCCTGGGCAGGCCGGCCACGACCAAGTTCATGGCGGTGCCCCACTATGGGTACCTGAAAATGAAGCTGCACGGCCCCAAGGGGGTCATCACCGTAGCCGGCGACTATCGCCGCTCCATGGACTGCGCCACGCGAGCTCCAAGATGGCCCGGACGCTGGTCATCGCCACCGAGAAGCAGCTCATCCACGACGCCGTCGCCCTCGCCAAAGCCGCGCGAGACGGACATGCCGGCTGCGGGCAGCCCGGCTGGGACGACTCACTTCCAGCCGGCCGACAACACCAAGAAGATCCTGCTGGACCCGGCGCAGCCGGCTCAAGTTCGTCACCATCGGTGCCGGCTTGAACAAGAAATAGGAAAGCGAGCTCACCAGCTTCCTCCGTGAGAATCGGGACATCTTCGCGTGGACTCCAAGAGACATGCCGGGTGTGCCGAGGGAGTTGGCTGAGCACCACCTCCACGTCCGGCCTGAAGCCAAGCCGGTGAAGCAGCCTCTCAGGCGCTTCGCCGAAGAACGAAGGAAGGCCATTGGTGAAGAAATCGCCCGGCTCCTAGCTGCCGGCTTCATCATGGAAGTGCTGCACCCGGACTGGTTGGCGAACCCGGTCCTGGTTTTGAAGAAGAACGGCTCTGAGCGCATGTGTATCGACTACACCAGCCTGAACAAGGCGTGCCCGAAGGATCCCTTCCCCTGCCGCGCATAGATCAAGTCATAGACTCAATTGCTGAGCTGTGAGCTGTTGTCTTTCTTAGACGCCTATTCGAGCTACCACCGGATTCCTTTGAATCCGGCTGATCAAATAAAGACTTCGTTCATTACCCCGTACGGGGCTTATTGCTACACGACTATGCCGTTCGGCTTGAAAAATGCAGGCGCCACCTACCAAAGGTGCATGCAAAAATGCTTGCGGGATCAAATCGGCGAAACGTTCACGCATATGTGGATGATGTCGTTGTAAAGACCAAGGAGACGACTACCCTCCTTGATGACCTGAGAGAAACCTTCACCAATCTGAGAAGATTCCGGATGAAGCTCAACCCGGCCAAGTGCACATTCGGCGTGCCGTCTGGCCAGCTCCTTGGCTACCTCGTCTCTTAGCGAGGGATCGAAGCCAACCCGGACAAGATCAGTGCCCTAGAGAAGATGGAAGCTGCCGCGAGTGCCTCAGGACGTCCGAGAAGTTTGCTGGCTGCACGGCCTCCTTGAGCCGCTTCGTCGGCCGGGCTGGGGAGAAGGCACTGCCCCTGTATCAACTAATGAAGAAGGCGGACAAATTCGTCTGGTCACCGCAGGCGGATGAAGCTTTCCGTGACTTGAAGCGCGTGCTCTCAACCGCGCCAATCCTTGCAACGCCGGGTTCAATGGAGCCGATGCTGTTGTACATCGCAGCCACCAATCGGGTGGTTAGCGTTGTCCTGGTGGTGGAGCGCAGAGAAGCCGGCAACGAGGAGCAGGCGGTTCAGCGCCCGAGTCTACTACCTTAGCGAAGTGCTCTCCCGGTCGAAGCAAAATTACCCCCACTACCCGAGAAGGTCACCTACGGCGTCTACATGGCGGCCAAGAAGCTCAAGCACTACTTCCAAGAGCACCCCATCGGGGTGGTTGCCACAGCGCCCTTGGCGGAAATCATAGGCAGACAAGGATGCCAACGGCCGGGTTGCCAAGTGGGCCCTGGAGCTAGCCGCCCACACCATCCTCTACGAGCCACGCACGGCCATCAAGTCGCGAGATCCTCGCGGACTTCTTCGTCGACTGGGCTGAGATGCAGTACCTGCCGCCTGTGCCGGATTCCACGCATTGGAAGATGCACTTCGACGGCTCGAAGATGCGCAACGGCTTGGGAGCCGGCATCGTCATAACTTCTCCCAAGGGGGACCGGCTGGACTACGTCCTGCAGATCCACTTCGCCGCCTCCAACAATGTGGCGGAGTACGAAGCGCTCATTCATGGGCTGAAGCTGGCCAAGGAGATTGGCGTGCGTCGCATACTACGCTTCGGCGACTCCGACTTGGTCATACGGCAAGCATGCGGCGGCTGGGACGCGAAGGACGCCAACATGGCCTCGTACCGCTTCCATGTCCGGCAGCTATCCGGCTTCTTCGACGGCTGCGAATTCCACCATGTGCCACGAGCAAATAACGAGCGGCGGATGCCTTATCCAAGATTGGCTCAACCCGGCAAGCCATTCCGCCGGGTGTCGCCTTGGCGGTTCTCAAGAAGCCGTCCATCATACCGATCACCGGACTCGGATTCAATATTCGTGCCGGCTGACCGGGGGCTGCTCAGCCGAACCCGGGGGCTTCATCGCCCAAGTCGGGGGCTAACAAGCCAAACCCGCCGGCTAGCATGCCGAACCCGGGGACTTCTCAGTCCAACCCGGGGCTTCATCGCCAAACTCGGGGGCTAGCAAGCCGAACCCGCCGGCTAGCAAGCCGAACCCGGCGACCATGCGGTCGAATCCGGAAGCTCCCACGCGGGAGGCCTACGTTGGTCGGCGTATTCGAGATAAGATGCGTACCTTCATGGGCACAAGAATTCCTCTCCTACCTCACCGACGGTGTGCTTTGCTGATGATAGAGTCCGGAGCCGGGCAGATTGAGAGAAGGGCCAAGGCCTATACCATCATCAACCACCAGCTGTACAAACGCAGCGTAAGTGGGGTGTTCCAGCGGTGCGTCGAGCCGGCTGAAGGGATTGAACTCCTACGGGAAATCCATCAAGGAGAGTGCGGACATCACGCCTCATCCAGAGCCATAGTGGCCAAAGCCTTCCGGCACGGGTTCTACTGGCCGACTGCGCTCAGAGACGCAGAAGATTTGGTGAAGAAGTGCAACGGCTGTCAGCGCTTCGCAAAGCAAAGACACCAGCCGGCTTCCGCCTTGAAAACCATCCCCATCACATGGCCATTTGCCGTATGGGGCTTGGATATGGTAGGCCCATTCAGAAGAGCGCGAGGCGGCATGACACACCTCTTGGTGATGATTGACAAATTCACCAAGTGGATCGAAGCCAAGCCAATCAAGAAACTGGATGGGTCCACAGCCGTCACATTCCTCAAGGAAATCATTGTGAGATTCGGCTACCCCCACACCATCATCACCGACAACGGCACCAACTTCTCCCAAGGCATCTTCTCTCGCTATTGCGGGGAATGGGGATCCGGATGGCCCTATCTTCGTGGCACACCCGAGTCCAACGGACAAGTGGAAAAGGCTAACGGCTTAGTCCTAGCCGGCATCCGGCCCCGGCTGGTGGAGCCGCTCGAGCGAGCAGCCGGCTGCTGGATTGAAGAATTGCCCAATGTCTTTGTGGAGCACTGCGCACAACGACAAACCGCTCGGTCGGCTTCACACCATTTTTCCTCGTATACGGGGCCGAAGCCGTCTTGCCGGCGATATCGAGCATGATGCGCCAAGGATCAAGCTCTACACGAAGCCGAAGCCAAAGAAGCTCGCGAAGATGGAGTTGACCTGGTCGAAGAGGCCGTGCTGCTGGCTGAGTCTAGATCTACTATCTACCGAGCAAAGCCTCCGACGCTATCACAGCCGGGAGGGTCCAGCCCTTAGCATTCCGAGAGGGAGACCTAGTGCTCCGGCTGATCCAGAGGACAGCCGGACAGCATAAACTATCATCCCCATGGGAGGGTCCCTTCATCGTGAGCAAGGCAGTAGGCAATGATTCCTACTATCTCATAGATGCCCAAGAGGCTAAGAAAAACAAGCCGGACAAGGCTGACGAGGAGACTAAACGTCCCTGGAATGTCAGGTTACTCCGCCCATTTTACACATGAGAGCAGGAATGTATGTATCCCTTGTATCCCTTTTGTGAGTTATGAAAAAGCTTGCGCCAAGAGCGCTGTTTCCGACAAGTTTTTCGCGTACTTTACCTTGTTTCGCCAATTGGCTTGAACCCTCTCACGCGGTCGGCTCAGTAACGTGATCCGGTTTCCGACAGCCGGCTTCCGATCCAGCTACGGGACCGCAACCCGGCTGTCCGGCTGGCGGGAGTAAGGCCTAGGGAGCCGGCACGCGAAAACGACTAAGGGAAAGAGTAAAGCGAGTTGACTTGCAACTTTTCATAAAAGTGCCGGATTGCCGAATTCAGCTCGTTCGGCGAAATCTCGTCGGCCTCACCCAGCAGCCCGCTCTTGATCCGGCGACGGACCGCAAGTCGGACGTACGGCCGGCAAGGGCACGGCCAAAGAGTGGGGCGGATGGGAAAAAGCGAACGAGTCGAAAGAAAGCAACTCGGCACACAGATGATTAACAAACACATTAAAGCGTGCCTTAGTAAAAGGATAATAACATTGTCTTACATATGCACCCGGCATCCCGGGGATTTAACGAATTGTCTTGGCAAAAGCATAAGGAAACAGGTAAAAGCTAAGCGCCGGCTGCATCAGCAGAGCCGGCCGCCGGGTCATCCTCGGGCACATCGTCCGCCTCCTCGTCCTCAGCCGCCTCCTCCTCGTCGTCAGACGGCGGATTCGGGTCCGCGATGAAGAGGGACTTGTCGACGAAGTCGGCAATGGCGCAGGCGCGGGCAAGCCGAGCAGTCTTGTTCTCCGCCGGGAGCTTGTCCTCCACGCCGGCGCGCCGGAACTCCAGCTGGTCGAGGCTAACCTCGTTATACCAGGAGAGCACAAAAGATAGCGCCATATCGGCTCCGGCGCGCGTGGCCGACTCCTTCCAGTCCAAGAAGCGGTCGGGAGCCCTGTCCAGCCAAGCGATGAGATTGGAGAGATCTTCTGGCAGCGTCTCCGTCGGCCACAGCAGTCGCATCAGCTCCTCCGCCGCCTTCCGCAGCTCCCAGCCGAGCTTGGTGACCGGCTCCACGCGGGCGGCGATGGACGCCAGATAGTCGTCCATGGTGAAGCAGTCGGAGCTCTGCTCCCCAGTGGCCTGCCGGCGATCCTCCCGCGCCCTGCCAACAGCTGCTAACGCCTCCTCCTGCGCCTCAGGGAAGGCCGCTGCAAAGAAGAAAAGCATGTCAGAAGCCATCAAAGCCGAAATAAGCTGAAAAATGCAAATTTTCGAAGTCCTAAAGAAAACCTGGAGGCAGCCGGCAAGAACCGACTGCCCCCAGCCCGAAGATGGAGATATCGAAAAAATCAAGGTTCTGCCGCTGGCTGCCAACCTAAGCCGGCAGCCGACGGCCGAAAGCCGGCAAAGGGGAAGGCATAAGACAAAAGACTCACCAGCCAAGCCGCGGTCGAGCGCGCTAAGTTCCCCCAACCACCGCTTGGCGGTGGCCGACAGCTCGTTGGACTTGGTGGTCACCTCCTGCTGGAGCGAAAGCCGTTGCCGTTCCACCTCCTCCAACCGCTTGCTCAGACCCTCCAGTTTCTCCTCCTGCTCCTTCTTGAGGGCGGCAAGTTCCTTGAGATGGTTAGCCTCAAGGAGGCGCAGCCGTTTCAGCTCCCCGTCAGCCACCTTCAGCTTGGCGGCAGCAGCCTGGTTCGCCTCCTCACTTGTGGCGCATTGAGCGCGGGCAACTCGGAGGTCCGACTCAAGCTGCGGGACCCGGGCGGCCTCAGCTGCAGGCCGGCAAAAACAAGCCGTCAGTAAAACAGAAGCGTAAAAAAGAGTAAAGGCAAAGAGAGAAAGCCTCACCCTTGACAGCCTCCAGCTCGCGAGCCAAGCCGGCTCGCTCGATCTTGGCCTTGTGGTAGCTGGTCACCACCTTGTTGTACAAGACGGTGCGTCGCTCCGTAACCGTACGAAAGAATCGGTTGCTTAGACGAAACCCGGACCGGCTCCAAGCAGCGGACCATGCCTCGGAGGGCTACCGAGGATAATAACAAAATTGCAAAAACAGAAAGACACCTACCTTGTCAGCATCCTCCAGCGTTGCTAGCTGGGCCAGGGCCTCGGCGGCCTTGTTCTTAAGGGCGGCCCGGTAGCCGGAGAAGACTATCTTCATGGGCGCCGTACCAGGCTGCCCCTCCCGGTTGAACACCTCGCAGGAATCCGCCGAGTGCCACGCAGCCTCCATGGTGCCAGCCGAGCCAAGGCTGGAGTCAGAGGCAGACGGCACATGCAGCAGCCGGGCCCCCTTGGCCACGTGAAGGCCCTCAGTTGGGCCCGGCGGGCCCCTCGTCCTCACCAGAGCCCGGGAATCGGCGTCCTTTGAGCGCCCTGGCTGCCCCCTCGCCGGCTCCTTCCCGGTCGGCTCCCTCCTCGTCGGCTCCGAAGCTGGAGGCGGCGCGGTCGAAGCAGTCGGCCCGGTGGGAGCCGTCGCATCCGGCGCCCGAGGCGCTCCCTTCGGAGAACTCTCCGGCACCACGACGTTGGGCGCGGGCCCGCCGACTCCGGTCGAAGGCGGCGCAGCCCCACCAGCTCCAGCTCCTGCCGCAGGCGGCATGCCCCTGCCGGCTCCGGCTGCCCGCTCCACAAACGGGGCGCGGCGCGGAAACATGTCGTCTAAGGTCGGCTGGCGCGCCGACTGACCCTGGTCTCCGCCGCCAGGCGCCGCAGAAGAAGACGCCCCCGCAGAAGGTGGCGTGGCCGCAGGCGGCACGTTAGCAGCCGGCGGCGTGCGCGCGCGGGCTGAAGGTTGCGGGGTTGGCTCCCTCCTTTGCCGCTGAAGCGGCGACGTGACGGGAGGGGCCTGCCGAGAGCCGCCTCCCTGGGTAAACTTAATCGCGGCCCTAGTCGAACAAGCAAGAAAAGATAAGTACAGAGGAAGGAAAGAAAAGGAATCAAACAACAGAGGAAAAAGAACTCACCCGGCTTTCTCCGGGACCTTCTTGGGCGCCAACCGGCGCTGTTTCTTGGCCCTCGCCTCCGAAGCGGCCGTGGACCCGACGCCGGCCCGCTTCCTCCCCTTCGGCGCAGAAGTCGCCGTGCTAGTAGGCGGCGCCGCGCGCAGAGGCACCGCCGGGATGGCCCCCGTGCCGGATTGGGCCGGCTCCGCCTGCAGCTGCTCCTGCTCCTGCTCCTGCTCATGCTCAGGCGAAGGCGGCGGGTTATGCTCCCCCTGGCCGCCCTGATCCTGCGCCACCAGCAGATCGTCGTCGCCAGCTTGGTCGCCGGCTAAGTCAGCCGGGTCAACGAGATCCGGCGTCCAGACCTTCGTCGCCAAGTCGCCATCCTCGATGCCTTGGCGGACGAAAAGCTGAAAACAAGACAAGATAAATATCGAGTCGGCCACGCTGCCGCAAGTCGGAAGACGGAAAAACATCAACTTACCAGTTCAGGCGGCTGCTCCCGATCGTAAGGCGCCAGCCCCCAGTCCCAGTTGTCCGGCATGTTGGCCTTGGTGATGTTGTTCACCCGGTGAGCCACCTGGGCCTTGGAGAGCTCCAACTTCGACGTCCGTGTCGGGTCGAGCAGGCCGGACATGTGGCCGATCTTGTGGACGCGCCACTGGAGCGGTACGACCCGGCGCGAGATGTAGGTGCAGAGGAGGTCCTCGGCACTCAGCCGGCCCTCCGAGACGCACCGGCCCGGGAAGTTCCACAGGAGGTTCACCTCCGCGTCCGGGTTCGAGGACTTGGCGTTGAAGCCCCGGTTGATCCGGCCGATCGGCGGAGCCGGGTTGAATTCCGGCAGAGTTGAGCCGGTCGAAGGCCGGGCTCTCGTTCCGCACATAAAGAAAGACATCCGCCAATTCTTTACGAGAATCGACAGTCGGAATCCGCGGGAAGGACGTACCCGTACGGGGGTAGATGGAGGCGGCGCCGCAGGTCCTCAGGCGGCCTTCGGTCGTCTGCGCCTTGATGTAGAAGAGCCGGCTCCAGAACTCCACGTCCGGCCACAAGCCGGCGTAGCCTTCCATAAAGGCCACGTAGCAGCTGAGGAGGATCATGGCGTTGGCCGGCAGGTGGTGCGGCTGCAGGCCGAAGTGATCGAGGAACCGGCGGAAGAAGTTGGAAGCCGGCAGACCCAATCCGCGGTCGAGATGCGCGCCGAAGACCACGCGTTCGCCGGGCTCCGGCCGAGGCTCTGCTCCTCGCCGGCGCCACGGTAATCACCCCCGCCGGGATGCGGCGGAGGCGCACGAACCGGGCAATGTCGTCGTCCTGCATGTAGGAGCCCTTCCAGGAGCCGCTCGGCTGGGCCATCGAGGACGAAGAAGAAGAGGTCCAAGAGAGGCGGAAGGGCGAAGAAGAGCCGCTCCTCGCCGGAGGAGATCGCGGTGGAGAAGGGCGCGCCGTCGATGCGCGTGGCCCCGTGGCGCCGGATTGGCGGGCTCGCGGCGGTAGCTCGGCGGAGGATCGTCGGGGCGACCGCTCGCTGAGATTCGCCAGAAGAACGGCGTCGGAGCAGCGAAGGAGCAAGGCAGGAGCGCGAGGAGGAAGAAAGGGGCAAGTGCCGCCTCGGTACCGCCCCCGCGGCATTTATAGCCGACCGCGGCGGTTGGCCTCCAAGTGGCCGACGTGGGCCACGTCTCCGGGTTTACTGCGCCATAACTCCCCCCACGACCGCTACCGTTACCAGAAACGGCCACACCACGTCGCCCACTACCGCACCGGATCCGGAGGGACATTGATGTGACCAGGACGAACCGGCGGCGAGCCCCAGCGTCGAGGCCGGTCAAGTCGGGCGCAGAGCCCTAGGCGGCGGAGACTCCGGCGCGCAGCGAGCCGGAGCCGGACAAGAAGTTCCACTCGAGCCAAAATTCGTCAGCAAGGCGGAGGCGCCATCAGATCTTGCGAGAACGCAAAAACTGCCCAAGTGTAAAAAGCGGCCGGCTAGAAGCAGCCGGCAGGAACGAGCCGGATGAGGGCGCAGCCGGCTGAATGGAAATTCTCAGTCGGCCCCTCCAAGTGCCGTCTAATATATTCGAGAAGCCAGGAAAACCTGCCTAGGTCCTTCTAAACGCAGGACCTTGCCAGCTTCGGGGCTAATGTCGGGGGAAGACCCCGGATAGGGCAATGGACGCGGAGCAGCCGGCTGGCCACCGGCCGGCTCGCGGCAAAGGCCGGCCGAGGAGCAGCCGGCTGGCGCCGTGGCCGGCTGGTCTGGAAGCCGGCTGGCTCTAGGTCCTAGTCGGCCTGGCTACGGCCACCAATGCTGTAGTTGGGCCGGCTTCTACAAGCCATATCCGACTGGGGTTTGTACCTCAGACCGACTCGAGGCCGGCGAGTCTTGCACTGGAAGGAACCGGGTAGGTGATCCGGGTTCCCAAAGTCCACGCTGACTCCATCTTCCGTGAAACGCGGGGCACTGTGGAGCAATAGTGCCTCGCGCCGGACAGGCCGTCAGGGCTTACGACGATCCGTACTGGGTACAGTGGCTGACGGCGACAGGGACACCTCCTCCATACCGCTGACCGTGGCAGCCGGATGGGACAGGCCACGATGCCTCAACCACTCCTGACGTCACCGCCTCGGGAAGGAGCGGAAGCCGGAGCCGGCCCAGCCGGCCAGTAAACTATAGGGTCTTATATGTAAAGTGCCGGTGCCTATATAAGCCGCACTACCCCCTCTCGTGCAGGGATCGATCATTTATTGCTTTCACCCACCTACGAGCTGCCCTCCGAGAGAGACCATAGTCTTCCTTAGCCTCTCGGGAGCAGCCGGACACAGCTCTAGGAGCACCATTGTACTCGTGTGATCATCATATACACTCATAGCGGGAGTAGAGGTTTTACCTCCATCGGAGGGCCTCGAACCTGGGTACGTCGCCGTGTCGCTCGTGCCCATACCCGCATCCGGATACCGCCGTGAGATCCCTCAGGAACCACTTCGATTAGCCACCCTATGGCATATGCCGTGACGATACCACGACAATCGGGTACCTAACGCGTCCGTTAGGATTTTTCTTCGTATCCATTGATACGGAAAAAAGTAGCAAACCGACGTCAGAGACGGCGCCACGCCACACGGAACGGATCCGGGGTCTTACCTTCACAAAGTTTTGCGGCATTCAGAAATTATTCGCAACTTTGGCGCTCTGAGAATATATTGTTGAGTGCTTTTTCGGCTGTTGGAATAGCACATTTTATTGAGTCAACGGATGACTTATATTGCTCTCCCGATGGGAGTATATGTCGAGTTATTTATATAACTCGAAATATACTCACTTTTTCTTCTTCTTTTTCTCTCTTTTTTCTTTCTTTCTTCTTTTTTTTATAATTTCATCGGGCACGCGAACAGCATTCCCGATGGGAGTAGCCCCCGAGGCTACAGCGAAGGACTTGTGCTTGGGTGTAGGCTCCACGCCTTATGTCGCTATATTTTTCATCTGTCGCATAGTTTTTCGAATCTCTCGGGTGCGCGAACAGCGCTCCCGATGGGAGTAGCCCCCGAGGCTATGAGAAAATACTTGTATTTGATCATAGGCTCTCGCCATTTCTATTTTGTCTTTCTCGAATTTTTCATTTTTCCAAAGTAGCCCCCGAGCATTTGATCAAAAACTTGTATTTGATCAAAGGCTCTCAAAATGATCCATAATCTTCTGTTGTCGCCTTTTTATGAAGCTGTTGAGTCGAAATTTTCTCTTGCTAAGGTGACATCATTGCTGACGATAGCCACGACCGCTGTTCCTGGAAACCGCGAGAAGTTCTCTCTTGCTGCCTTGCGGGCCCAAATTACGCATCGTATTGACACGTCGTGCAAGTGGGGGACACACGTCCTCCGCTTTTCCTGACGCACGTACTGTAGCTCCTGTGCTTTCGCGCGTGTATGAAATTACTTTTTACCCGTTGACCACGTGTACACCATCTGTTCCGCAATCTCTCAATCCAACGGCGCATCGATTCACCGCACCTCTATATAAAGGCATCGTCTTCCTCCTCTAGTCTTTTCGCTCGCGCCGCACCTCTGCTTCTCCTCTGCAAAATCCCCCATTGCTCCCATTGCTTCAAGCGCTCAACCACACTCACACCCTTCGCCACCAAGCTCATTGATGCCGCCTCGCATCCGTTTGACTAGGCACAACACTCCAGAGTCGAAGATGGCGACGGCGGATCTGGGAAGCGCCGAGTGTGAGAGATCCAAGATCTCTGCCCAAGACATCAATCTGCTGAAGAAGATGGGGTTCAACAAGAAGGAGAACTCACTCCGCTTCCCCAAGGAGGAGAGCTATCCAAAGCCTCCAATCGAGTATCGGGTCAGTTTCGTTGACCATCTCATCTGAGGTCTTTCTCCCCCAATCCACGAATTTCTTCGGGGTCTTTTGTTTGTTTATGGGCTTCAACTGCATCAGTTGACGCCCAATTCCATCCTCCACGTGTCGATTTTTATCACATTGTGTGAGTGCTTCCTCGGGGTCCAACCTAATTGGGCTCTGTGGAAGCGTATCTTCTGCCTTCGCCGTAATGGCTCCCACAACGTCACCTACAACATTGGCGGCGTTGTTATCTGTGCTCGCTCTGACGTTGAATATTTCGACGTCAAATTCCCCGACTCTGTCCAAGGTTGGCGGAAGAAATGGCTGTATATCCACGAAGAAAGCTCCAATCCAGTGGAGGACAACATCGCCCCTTTCAACGGAGAGGCCAAAATCCTTCGCCGCCTTTCCTGGGATGCTGAAGCTACCGAAGCTGAGAAGTTGGCGACAGAAGCGCTGATGACTCGCATCCACGAGCTACAGAACACCCGCGGCAAGGAGCTTTCGGGCATTGAGATTACTGCCTATTTCCTTAGGATTAGAGTGCAGCCTCTCCAAGCTCGCAAAAATCCCCTTTGGAAGTATGCTGGTGAAGAAGATGTCGACAGGCTCTCAAAAGACCTTCCTTTGAAGGATTTTGAAAAGCTTATCCGCAAAATCTCATCGCTCAACAAGAAGGATCCAATTCCATCCTCTTGCCGCATTACGCCATATAGTGGCGCCAATCCTCTCCCCGAGATAATTTTTCCTCTTAATTGCTATATTGTCTCTCCCGAGTTTTAATATTTATCGACTACTGTCTTGCTAGCTTCTTTTGCATAACTTCTTTTTTATCGACACTTTTTCTCAGAACCACCATGTTCTCGCTTCTCTTCCTCCTCTTCCCGAGGGTGGAGAAGTTGAAGACCGTACCGTTGTCGATGATGACAACCAAGGTACCTCACGTCCTGAAAGTGAAGTCGCGGGTTCTCACAAATCCGCGGCTTCTTCTGAAAAAGACGCTGAGTCTGAGGCCACTGCCTCGACACACTCCCTTCCTCCTGCTGTTTCTCCAAGGAATAAAAGGAAGAGGGATGAAGTTGAAAATTCCGGCACCTCCAAAGCCGAAGAAGCTGGTCCTTCAAACAAGAAGGCAGCTTTCAACCCATATGATGATGCCCTCGTCAGCTCGTAAGTTACTCCTTGCTTCTTACTGTTTTGCTCTTGTCATATTTTGTCTATCTTGCTTCTTATACGGTCGCCATTTTACTGCAGTGGTGACGAGGAAGAGGCGCAAGCTATTGACGCGACTGCTCGAACGAGTATGTCGCGTACTTTAGTTGTGTCTGAAGTGCAAGTTGAAGGAGAAGAATCGTCGCCTCCTCAACAAAACACCGATCAGCCGACTCCTCCTGCAAGCCCCCTTGTCCCTTCGCCAAAAAGGGCGAGGGTTGAATCAATCATGGAGCCTGCCTTACAATTGGGTGGCTCCACGACTCCTCTTCTAGATGATGTAAGTCCCTTCTCTTTTTCTTTTGTGCTAAGTACTTCCACATGCTATCGATCTTTTTGTTGTTTACTTCTTTTGGCTTTGTGCTGTCGAACTTTTTCTATGTTGACACTTTCTTGTTTCTATCTTTCTTCGTCAGCCTTTGATTAAGGAATTCATCCGCTTCGGTGCCCAATTCGTCGGGTACCGTGAATATGCTAGCAAGGCTGAAGGTAATATTTTGCTGCTTCTCCTGGCCCATGACTTCTCACTCCTTTCTTGTCGTGATTCTGACTGGTTTTGACTATTTTGGCAGAAAAACTTGCGGAAGCCAACAAGCGTGCCGATGCACTTGCTCAAAAATTGGAGCAAAGTGAAAAGGCTCGTAAAAGGGCTGAATCAGATGCTAATAAGGCCAAGGCAGATGCTGAAAAGGCCAAGGCAGATGCTGCTGGTGTTGAAGATCTTCGAAAGAGGCTTCACGACGCAGAAACTGCTTTGAGCGACAAAATAACTGAGCAAGCTGCTCGAGAGGAAAAGATCCTCAGTCGCTTGGAGGCACAGAGTCGACGTTTTGTTAGTAAGTGCTCGAATCGTTGTGCATTTCCTCGGGTTACTTCACATTTTCCGAGCATTCTTTATTTACGAGCTACCCTTTGCTTGTTTTCAGGGAGAACTCATCAAGAATACGAAGTGGATGGTCCTGAAGGCGACGAGCTTCTCGACGCGCTGACCCTTCTTGAAATCCATGGGGATGAAGCACGCGAAGGCCTTGCTGATGCTGAGGCAGGTCTGTCGAAGCTTTTCCCCTACTTCTTCCCGAAGAAAGAGGAGTCCAACACTTTTGTTGCTCTTGCCAAAGGCTTCAACGTGCCGGAAGATCTTGGGCTCAAACTTCGCCAAGAGGGCCTGAAAGTTGGCGTAGAGGGCACTATCGCGCTGATTGCTGATAGCCAGCAAAATGTCGACTGGGCCAAGGTTGGCGACATAGGGTAGATGGAAACGAAGAAGTGGCAATCTCTAATTAGAGCTACCAAACCTTCCTCAAACCCAATCCTTGCCTACCTTGGTGTTAAACCAACTCCTGCTCCAAGCGCATCCAAGCCGGAGGTCAAGTAGACCACCCTTTCTTTCTTTTCTTTTTTCTTTTGATGCTGTCACCAAAGTAGCTTTGGCGACGCCTACCGCACTAGTTTGTTAGGGCTTTCTCCATTGTAATGTCTTGTAAATATTCTAAAAATCAATGGAATTCTATCTTCCTTGATGATTGATGTCGAGCCTTTTCTTTCAGTTGACGTCCGATAACTATACTCCAACTCCTGCTCCTTCCGATGTTTTGCCTACCTCTTCTCGCTCGAAGAAAGCGCTTGTGAATAGTGAACTTGATGAAGATTCCTCGAGTAAGAGTTTAGCGCAAGACTTGGAAGAACTTCGTCAACAACTTCAGCATGCGAAGAAGCAAACACTTGTGATGATGGAGCAATCTCGAAAGGCATCCGAAAAAGAGAAAATCGCACTTCAACAAGCTCGAGAAGCCATATCTGCCAAGGAAGCCGCCGTTTCTGAAGCTGAAAAGGCAACCACTCGAGAGAATTGTATGCTCAAACTGATGAATGAAGCCAGTGTAGATATGTCAGGTATGCTTTTTCAATCCAGAACTTCCTCTATCTTTCTGCTGTATCCTTTTTTGAATTTCTCGTGCCGTCGCCAAATAGGTTCCTTTCTCGACGCTGCTGCTGAAGATGAAAGGGTAAACGTAAGGACAAATCTTCTCGTTAACCTTTCTCTTGACCACGGTTCTCTATTCTGGGCCACTCCAGAGCGGACCCGACAGATTGTCAGGTTTCAAGACCGCGCCTGTCAGGTTCGCGAGTTCCTTGATTTCTGCACTAGAACATTGTCCCTTGTTTACAAGACGATGTTTCCTCGGGACGAGGCACCCGATACTCTTCTTGGTTTGATGGAAAAGTTTCGGGATGCCCCTCGTATTCATAACTTTGTACGATCTCAATTGACTGCTGGAGCAAGATTCGCCATGATCATGATACAGATCTGCCATCGAAAATTAGATCTGATGACGATTGTTTCCAAATGCCTGGCCAAGAAGTCGAAGCGAAAAAGTAACGTCGACAAAATCAATGACATTGTGACTCCTGTAGCCGAAGAAATGATGGACGAACTTCTTCGGATGGACTCTGAATTCTTTGTCAAATGGAGCTATGCTGATCATAAGACGACTGCTGCAAATAACAAAGGTCTATCCATAGATAGTATATTAGGCATTGACTGAGTTGTACTATATTGCGAGAAATCATGTCTATATTTTTTGTCGAATTCTTTGTGTTAATGAAGTTGTCTATATTTTGAAGTGTAATCTGTATTGCGAAGCCCCCGAGCCCTTGGCCGGAGCTTATACTGTTTTTTCGTCTCAATGAATTTACTATTTTGCGAGAATATATATTTTGCTGTCGTGGGTTATGAGCCCCCGAGCCTTTCGACGAAAAAGATGTATATCACCAATATCTTTTACTATATTGCAGCACCGCGAGCCCGCCTCATTAAAAACCTTTCCAGCCCCACTCGATGCCCTGAAAAGGAAAAGAGTGCGTCTGAAAACTCGCGGGCGTTTCAGTACATTGTATTTTTAAAAAGGAGGACTATATTTCCACTCTAAGCGTAGAACCGCCTGAGTTGTGCCACGTTCCAGGGATTTTTCTCAGGAACCCCTGTCTTCTTGTCCTTGATCCTGTATGCTCCTCCTTCGATTACTTTTGTGACGATGTAAGGACCAAGCCACGGCGACTCGAGTTTTTCAGTACTCTGTTGATTGAGCCGTAAGACTAAATCTCCGACCTGGAAGGATCTTGGCCGCAGTCATCGACTGTGATAGTTTTTCAAGTCTTGCTGGTACTTGGTGACCCATGATAATATTTCGTCTCGAGCTTCATCGACTGCATCGACATCGTCCTCTAATGCTCTTCTGGAAGTTTCTTCATCATATTATGTGACTCTTGGGGAATCATGCTCTATTTCGATCGGTAATACTGCCTCAGCTCCATGGACCAGAAAGAACGGATTTTCCTGTGTCGCCGTATTTGGTGTTGTTCGAATACTCCATAAAACACTTGGCAACTCTTCTGTCCAAGTATGTCGAGCCTTTTCAAGCGGTCCTAGCAGGCGCTTCTTGATACCGTTGCAGATGATACCATTGGCTTTCTCGACTTGACCATTGGTTTGCGGATGCCCAACTGACGCGAAGTGCAATTTAATGCCCACCTCTGCGCAGTATGCCTTGAATTCCTTGGATGTAAAGTTACTGCCATTGTCCGTGACGATGCTATGAGGTACTCCAAACCGAAAAACAATGCTCTTCACGAATTTTATTGCTGATGCTGCATCTGGTGAATTTATTGGCTTTGCTTCTATCCACTTGGTGAATTTGTCGACAGCGACAAGCATATACTCGTATCCTCCTGGCGAGGCTTTGTGTAATTTTCCCACCATATCGAGACCCCATTGGGCAAACGGCCAAGACAATGGTATTGGCATCAGCTCTGCTGCTGGAGAGTGGGGTTTTGCGGCGAATCTCTGGCACGCGTCGCAGGTTCGTACTATCTCCTTCGCATCCTCGATTGCTGTCAACCAGTAAAATCCAGCCCGAAAAACCTTGGCCACAATAGCTCGATTGCTCGCGTGATGACCACATATTCCCTCGTGTACATCCTTTAAGATTATCCTTCCTTCTTCGGGTGTGACGCACCTTTGTAGCACGCCCGAAATACTGCGCTTGTATAACTCCCCTTTGACCACTGTAAAGGCTTTGGATCGTCGAATAACTCGCCTTGCTTCAACTGGATCGTCGGGTATTTCTTTCCTTAAGATATATGATATGTACGCTTGCATCCATGGGACCTCCACCATCATCACCAGCTCCTGGTCCTCTTCTTCTTCCGGTGCTTCTTTGAGAGCCGTCGAAGTTTTCTCCTCCTTCTCCTTCTTCTGCGCCTTCTTTGGTTTGGTGGATCTCTCGGTTATCTCTTCCCAAAACACACCTGGCAGAATTGCGAGGCAGTGCGACCCGATGTTTGCGAGAACATCGGCTTCATCATTGCTTAGCCTGCTGATGTGATTTACCTCGCATCCATCAAATAACTTCTCGAGCTTGTTGTACACTTGCTTGTATGCCACCATGCTGTCATTGACTGCATCACATTGGTTCATGACTTGCTGTGCCACCAATTGCGAGTCGCCCAAGATTTTTAATCGGGTTGCACCACAAGCTTTCGCCATCTTCATCCCGTGTATAAGAGCTTCGTATTCTGCTTCATTGTTAGATGCGTTTGGGAACGTCATCCGTAGGACATACTTCAGTTTGTCGCCTTCAGGTGATATAAGTATCACACCTGCACCAGCTCCTTCTATCCTCTTGGACCCGTCGAAGTTCATAGTCCAAGTTCTTGATAAATCTGGGGGTCCTGTATTTTGCAGCTCCATCCACTCTGCGATGAAATCTGGCAGAATTTGCGACTTTATTGCTTTTCTTTTTTCATACGTGATGTCCCGAGGGGAAAGTTCTATCCCCCAAAGGGAGACACGACATGTAGCTTCTGGATTGTTCAGGATATTTGATAGAGGTGCTTCATTGACCACTATTATCAGGTGTGCCGAAAAATAGTGGCGCAATTTCCTTGCGGTTGTGAACACTCCATATGCTAGCTTCTGGTACTGCGGGTACCGCTGTTTTGAAGGCGATAAAACTTCACTAATGAAATATACCGGCCTTTGCACTCCATGGAGTTTTCCTTCTTCTTCTCTTTCGACAACTAGCGCCGCGCTGACCACCTGAGGTGTGTCTGCAATGTATAACAAGAGGGGTTCCTTCTCTTTCGGCGCCACCAAGATTGGTGGTGTTGAAATTGTGCGTTTAAGATCCTCGAAGGCTCTATCTGCCTCTTCGTACCACTGGAATTTCTCGCATTGCTTGATTAATGCGTAGAACGGTAACGCCTTTTCTCCTAGCCTGGCGACGAATCTGTTTAAAGCTGTGACTCGCCCAGTTAGCTGATGTATTTCTTTCAACTTTGTTGGCTTCCTCATTGTTACGATAGCTTGAATTTTTTCGGGATTAGCTTCAATCCCTCTTGCTGAGACTAGGAAACCAAGAAGTTCTCCTGCAGGGACGCCGAAGGAACACTTCGTTGGGTTCAACTTGAGGCAAAACTTGACGAGGTTATCGAAAGTTTCCTTCAGATCCTCGATTAGCATTGTCCCCTTTTTTGATGTTATGATGACATCATCAATGTATACTTGTGCGTTTTTCCCAATCTGTGTTGCTAGGCACTTCTGCATCATCCTCTGGTACGTTGCTCCCGCGTTTTTCAGACCAAAAGGCATTGTTCTATAGCAAAACACACCATAAGGTGTGATGAACGCTGTTTTGACCTCGTCTTCTTCTTTCAATCTGATCTGGTTATAACCAGAATATGCATCCAGGAAGGAAAGACGTTCACATCCTGCCGTGGAGTCGATAATTTGATCGATCCTCGGGAGGGGAAAGTGATCCTTTGGACAATGTTTATTGAGACATGTAAAGTCGACACACATGCGAAGGACTTTAGTGTTTTTCTTCGGCACCAACACTGGGTTTGCTACCCACGTGGCCTCTGTATGCAGCTCCTTGATGAAACCAGCTTCTCTCAGTCGATCAATTTCTGACAGCATAGCTTTGCGGTTTGGCTCCGAAAAACGTCACAAAGGTTGTTTGATTGGTCTCGCTAATGGATCCAAGTTTAGGTGGTGCTCGGCAAGTTCCCTGGGTACTCCTGGCATGTCAGCTAGACACCATGCGAAGATTTTCCAGTGCTCACGGAGGAACTCGACGAGCGTGCTTTCCTATGCGAGGTCCATGTCTGTCGCAATGGACGTCATCTTTTTTGGATCTGTCGGGTGAATCTGCACCTCCTTAGAATTTTTCTCAGTGTTAAAGGTTGATTCTTTGTTGGGCCTTCCTACATCTGGCAGCACATCATAATCAGTCGTGAGCCTTGACGCCATGTACTCTGCTTGCATCCCGAAGGTTTCTGATAGTCGATGAAAATCCTTGTCACACTTATCGGCTAGCGCGAAGCTTCCTTTGACTGTGATTGGTCCCTTAGGTCCAGGCATCCTCCACAACAGGTACGTGTAATGTGGTACCGCCATAAACCTGGCATATGCTGGTCGTCCCAACAAAGCGTGGTACTGTGATGGGAAATCCATGACTTCAAATTCCAGCCTCTCTATTCTGTAGTTTTCTCGGGTCCCAAACTGAACATCGAGATTGATCTTCCCCAACGGATAACTTGGCTTCTCCGGTGTGATGCCATGGAAACGTGTGTCAGTTGGTTTCTGATTTGCTAGAGATATATTCATCTTCCTTAGTGTATATGCATAATAAGGTTTAAACTGCTGCCTCCATCTATGAATAGTCGAGATACGTCGAATCCTGCAATTACTGCTGGTAAGATAAGTGCTGACTGCCCTAGTCGAGGAACTTGCTGTGGATGATCCGCTATTGTGAAGCCAATGTCTTGCCCTAACCAATTAAGGTGCTCAACCGTTGGCGGAAACATTTTCTCTGCCATGAACACCTGTCGCGAGATTACTTTCTGAGCTCTATTGGATGGCCTGCCTTTCTGAATCATCGAGACCGCTCCGTTGGAATTGGGATCAACGTAAGGTGGTGGTGTAGGTGCTGCCGCTATTCTGAGCTGGTGTCGATTTTCGTCCGTAATTGCGGGAGGAGGTGGCAAGTGGATCTCACTCCTGGGCCCTTGAGGGTTTCTATGTGTTGCCTGGGCATTGGCGTGTCCTGCCCACCTTAACATTGCCTGAAAATTTCGGAAATCCTTTTGCAAGTGTCCTGACTATCTCTTTCCGTTGTTGTCGAGATAAAAATGCATCTGACACGGCCCGTTCATCATCTCCTCGGGGGACACGAAAGGTCTTTGAAACCTTGGCCCATTATTTTTCCTGTTGTTTCGGGAGTCATCTCTATTGTCGCCTCGCTGCTCGTTGCTCCTCTGATAGTCATCTCTATTGTTTCCTCCAACGCTTGCTCGGAAGCCAGCCGAAATTTGTCCAGGAGCATCATAGCTCGAGTACTGCCGAGGAAATCGTCACCTATTTTGATAATTTCGACCGCGGTCCTCTTCTGGTGACCTATGCCGTTTGTTGTGAACAACATCTTCTCCATCTGCCCATCTGTTTGCTATCTCCATTAATGCGGATATTGTCTTTGGGTTAGTTCTACCCGAGTCCTCGACGAAATCTCCCCGCCTGATTCCTGCGACAAACGCATCTATCGCTCTCTCGTCAGATATATTCTCTGCCGAGTTTTTAATAATATTCCACCTTTGGATGTACTTCCTCATTGATTCGTCTGGCTTTTGTCGACACGCCCTCAATTCCTCTAGTGATGGAGGTTTTTTGCAAGTGGACCGGAAATTCTTGACGAACACGTCCTCGAAGCTATCCCAGTTGTCGATAGATCCTGGAGGAAGCTTCTTTATCCAAGATCGCGCAGCTCCACTCAGATGTACCTGGATGCTCTGCATAGCTGTTGCTCTGGTTCCTCCTGTCAGCTTCACCGTCTCGAGGTAATCGACTAGCCAATCCTCTGGATCTTGCAGGCCGTCGAATTTTTTGAAGTTATCAGGCAATTTGAACCCCGAAGGAACTCGAGTTTTTCGAACCCTCCTGGTGAAGCATGGCAGCCCACACATATCCTCATCATCTAGCTCTGGGGAGTGCCGATGTTCCCTTCTATTTTGTCGTGCTCTATCCACCCTTGCTTGCGCTGCTGTGTCTCTTGCTCCACTTGTTCTCTCGGGAACTGGTGCTACTGCCGCAGGCCGTGGACTATTTTGCCTGCCTGTTCCTACGGGAGGTGTTGCTGCAAACGCCGTTCCCATGGCCCCTACACCTGCCATGGCCATATTGTATAATGCCTCTCTTGGATCTCCGGGAGGTGGCCTGGATGCAAGGATAAAGGCTTGTGTCACCATATACCCAGCTTCCGGTGTCTTGGGGATAATGTTCCCTCTCGTGTCTATCGACATAAAATACATTTCGAGGTTTTGATGAAGGAGATATGCCCAAGAGGCAATAATAAAAGTGGTTATTATATATCTTTATGTTTATGATAAATGTTTATATATCATGCTATAATTGTATTAACCGAAACATTGGTACATGTGTGATATATAGACAAACAAAGAAGTCCCTAGTATGCCTCTTAACTAGCTTGTTGATTAATGGATGATTAGTTTCATAATCATGAACATTGGATGTTATTAATAACAAGGTTATATCATTGTATGAATGATGTAATGGACACACCCAATTAAGCGTAGCATAAGATCTCGTCATTAAGTTATTTGCTATAAGCTTTCGATACATAGTTACCTAGTCCTTATGACCATGAGATCATGTAAATCACTTATACCGGAAAGGTACTTTGATTACACCAAACGCCACTGCGTAAATGGGTGGTTATAAAGGTGGGATTAAGTATCCGGAAAGTATGAGTTGAGGCATATGGATCAACAGTGGGATTTGTCCATCCCGATGACGGATAGATATACTCTGGGCCCTCTCGGTGGAATGTCGTCTAATGTCTTGCAAGCATATGAATGAGTTCATAAGAGACCACATACCACGGTACGAGTAAAGAGTACTTGTCGAGAGACGAGGTTGAACAAGGTATAGAGTGATACCGAAGATCAAACCTCGGACAAGTAAAACATCGCGTGACAAAGGGAATTGGTATTGTATGTGAATGGTTCATTCGATCACTAAAGTCATCGTTGAATATGTGGGAGCCATTATGGATCTCCGGATCCCGCTATTGGTTATTGGTCGGAGTGAGTACTCAACCATGTCCGCATAGTTCACGAACCGTAGGGTGACACACTTAAAGTTGGATGTTGAAATGGTAGAACTTGAATATGGAATGGAGTTCGAATATTTGTTCGGAGTCCCGGATGAGATCCCGGACATCACGAGGAGTTCCGGAATGGTCCGGAGAATAAGATTCATATATAGGATGTCATTTTATGTGAATTAAAATGATCCGGAAGGTTCTACGGAAGGTTCTAGAAGGTTCTAGAAAAGTCCGGAAGAAATAAGGATGGAAGGTGGAGTCCCGGAGGGACTCCACCCACCTTGGCCGGCCAACCTAAGGGAGGAGGAGTCCCAAGTGGACTCCCCACCATGGTGGCCGGCCACCCCACCAAGGAAAGGGGAGTCCCACTCCCCCTAGGTTTGGACACTTGGAAGGTTTTTGTTGGGGTCTTATTCGGACTCTTTGACCTAAACCTTGGGGCTTCCACCTATATAAAGAGGGGAGAGAGGGGCTGGCCGGCCACTCAAGCCACCACCATGGCCGCACCCCTCAAGGGTGCCCTAGCCGGCGCCCTCTCCCCAAACCCTAGCGGCCTCTCTCCTCCACCACATCCCGCACGCTTAAGCGAAGCTCCGCCGGATTTCTCCACCACCACCGACACCACGCCGTCGTGCCTGCCGGATTCAAGAGGAGCTACTACTTCCGCTGCCCGCTGGAACGGGGAGATGGACGTCGTCTTCATCAACAACCGAACGTGTGACCGAGTACGGAGGTGCTGCCCGTTCGTGGCGCCGGAAGCGATCGTGATCAAGATCTTCTACGCGCTTTTGCAAGCGGCAAGTGAACGTCTACCGCAGCAACAAGAGCCTCATCTTGTAGGCTTTGGAATCTCTTCAAGGGTGAGACTCGATACCCCCTCGTTGCTCCCGTCTTCTAGATTGCATCTTGGCTTGGATTGCGTTCTCGCGGTAGGAATTTTTTTTGTTTTCTATGCAACGAATCCCTACAGTGGTATCAGAGCCGTGTCTATGCATAGATGGTTGCACGAGTAGAACACAATGGTTTTGTGGGCGTTGATGCTCTTGTTATCTTTAGTTTGAGTACTTTGCATCTTTGTGGCATAGTGGGATGAAGCGGCCCGGACTAACTTTACATGACCGCGTTCATGAGACTTGTTCCTTGTTCGACATGCAACTTGTATTGCATAAGAGGCTTTGCGGGTGTCTGTCTCTCCTACTATAGTGAAGATTCAATTTACCCTTCTATTGACAACATTAGTATCACCGTTGTGGTTCATGTTCGTAGGTAGATTAGATCTCTCTCGAAAACCCTAAACCACGTAAAATATGCAAACCAAATTAGAGACGTCTAACTTGTTTTTGCAGGGTTTGGTGATGTGATATGGCCATAATGTGATGATGAATATGTATGAGATGATCATTATTATATTGTGGCAACCGGCAGAAGCCTTATGGTTGTCTTTAATTTTCATGTTGAGTAGTATTTCAAAGTAGTTGTAATAGTTGCTACATGAGGTGAACAACCATGAAGACGGCGCCATGGACCTTGACGCTACGCCGACGATGATGGAGATCATGTCCGTTGATGATGGAGATCATGTCCGTGCTTTGGAGATGAAGATCAAAGGCGCAAAGACAAAAGGGCCATATCATATCACATATGAACTGCATGTGATGTTAATCCTTTATGCATCTTATTTTGCTTAGATCGCGACGGTAGCATTATAAGATGATCCCTCACATTAATATCAAGATAATAAAGTGTTCTCCCCTCGTATGCACCGTTGTACGAGTTCGTCGTTTCGAAGCATCTCGTGATGATCGGATGTGATAGATTCAACGTTCACATACAACGGGTGTAAGCCATGTTGCACACGCGGAATACTTGGGTTTGCTTGACGAGCCTAGCATGTACAGACATGGCCTCGGGACAACAGAAACCGAAAGGTTGAACACGAGTCATATGGATGATATGATCAACATGTTGATGTTCACCATTGAAGCTACATCATCTCACGTGATGATCGGTTTTGGTGTAGTGGATGTGGATCGTGTACCACTTAACAACTTTGAGGGATGTTGTATTAAGTGGGAGTTCATTAGTAATTAGATTAGAACATGAACTAATTATCATAAACATAGTCTGAGTAGTATTTTGAATTAATTTTGTAGTATTGGCATCCGTTTTCTACTATGCGCTAGTCTTGTTATTGAGATAGAAATACTGTTAAAATTGACAAGAAACTTTACGGATTGGTACCGTATTGTTAAAGAATCAAGAATTGATTAAGTCCTACTGCAAACTTTTAGTAAACCTCACATTGTTGATTCAAAGAGCTATGGTTTCAATTAGTAACTAAAAGTTATCTTGTCTCCGTAAAACTTGAAGTTCAAATCTGTTTGAAAAGTAAGGAGCTGAAAATTTAGTTTTCAGAAATAATCAAGGTATGAGATATATGTGATATCTAAGACCTTATTGCAAGATGATAGAATATAATTTGGTGAGACTACATAAACTCATAAGTTTTATGGGAATGTATGAAGGTTGAAGACGCCAGACGTCACAATCCTCCAACTATTGGGGCACTAACGATATTCGCATATCCATGAAGTTATCATCCTTAGTATGCACCGTTGCTAAGACTCGTCGTATCGAAGCATCACGTGATGATCGGGTGTGATAGATTCTACGTGTGCATACAACGGGTGCAAGCCGATTTGCACATGCGAATACTAAGGTTAAACTTTATGAGCCTAGCATGTACAGACATGGTCTCAGAAAGTTGTCATGAATTGATGGATAAAATTATGAGTGAAATTGTTCATCGTATTACAAAGTTACTAATAGTGAAATCTAGAACACTTGTCATATGATGATCAACTTCAAAATAAGAACCTCAAGGTTATTGGTATTAGACCAACAAACCTAGAAGTTATTGATGTTGAAGTGTTTTTCTGAATAATGAGGGAAACTAAAAGAGAAACTGCAAAAGATATTTTGGCAGAAAGAAAGAAAAGACTAGAAAGTCTAGCTCAGGTGTATATAAATGATATACATGTTATGGTTGTATTCCTAGTTAGGTCACACTATGAAATTCTTGGGTATTAGTACTATATTGGTTGGTATGAAGTATCATACAAAACAACGCAATACAAGAATACAATGGCCTAAGTGACTGACAAGGAATATGATAGGAATGCACGTCTAGAACAAAATAAAGTGTTATTATGTTCATCGTTGGCATTCTATCTAGCCCTTAGAATTTATAATAAAGAACTTAATAATTGTTATTTTGTTCTGGTCAAATGAAAACAATGAGTTGTTCAAATTATGACATTACTCCATGTATGATGGACAAGTTATTATAAATCTTAATGGTGAAACACACATACATAACACTGACGCTAAAATGCCATAAGGCAAAAGATTTGAATTCCACTTATTTGTGGAACCGCCATTTAGGTCATGTTAGAAAGGAACGCATGAAGGAACTCCATGCAAATGGATTTTTGGAGTCATTTGATTTTTGAATCATTTGGCGCTTGCAAATCTTTTCTAAAGAGAATGATTAAAATACCGTTCATAGGCCAAGAGTTGAACGGGCAACAAACTTAGTGGAAAAATACATAATGATGTATGTGGTTCACTGAGCATAGTTGTGTGCGGGAGATTCTTCTACTTCATGAAAACTTTCAACAATGAATTGAGTATATATGTGGATATATTCAATAAGGAAGAAGTTTGAAACATTTGAATGGATTCAAATAAATTTCAGCATGAAGTGGAAATCATCGTAATAGAAAAATCAAATATCTATGATTGGATCATGGTGAAAATATTTGAATTACGAGTTTTAGCAAACATCTAAGAGAGTCATGAAATTGTTCTACAACTCACATTTCTTGGAGCATCATAATGATGATATAGTATCCGAGAGATGTATCCAAACCTTGTTGGATTAATGATGAGATAAAATATTATGACGCCATTATATTTTTGTGGATTATGCTTTAGTGACTACCGCTTTTACACTAAATAGAGCATCATCATGATCCGTTGAAATGACGCCATACAAGTTATGGTATGGGTATAAACCCTAATAGTCTTTTCTTTAAATTTTGGTCTAAGAGTTTACAACCAAAATCGGATGAATGTCTTTGTTGGTTATCCCAGAGATTGAATTGGGAATTCTTCCCACGAGACAAAGACAAAAGTGTTTGTCAATGTTTCTTATTTCCGAGAAATTGTTTCTAGTGAAGTATTTGAGTGGGAGGACAATATAATTTGATAAGGTTTATGAACCTGAGCATAATGATCAGAGTAGCGCAGCATCAGAATTGGTTTCGGAAGCGGCCATAACGATCATGGCTCCCATGACTACAAAGTGTTTTAGCCATGGAGATCAAAGTATATATTGAATCTTGTAGGTATGGTTTACTTTGTGATCAAATAAATGATTTGTGAACAAAGGATTGATTTTGAACAATGATAAACCAACTACAAACAAAGAAGTTATGATGGGCCCTGACTCCGTTAAAATGGCTATACGCCATGAAATCCAAGATAGATGAATACTTTTTGAAAGTAAATGGATCTGTAAAATTGATGGACTTGGATGAAATATCTTTGAAGAAGCTTGACTTGTCGAAAAGTTGTTTACGACAAAGTTCAAAGAGTTGACTACGACAAGATTAGATCTTCCGTAGCAATGCTTATAGTCTATATGGATTATTCTAGTAATCACTACATATTTCTTTTATGAGATATGTTAGTAGGATGGCAAAATACATTACTTATCGAAGTGTGTATTAAAGGTGTATACAAGATACAACCAAGAGTTTTGCTGGTCCGTGGAATACTAGATAGGTATATGAACTTCAATTGGATGAAGTAAGTATCACGGAGTTGGAATCTTCACCGGATGAAATAGTCAAAGAGTTTTTGATTTCATCAGAAACGATGAAGAGGCTTGCATTTGCAAGAAATTAAGTGGGAGCGCTAAGACATATTTATAATACTTTATGTAGATGACATATAGTTGGTTATAAATGATGTAATTATATACTTGATTAAAAAGGTTTCATTGAGAAATTAACTTCAATGAAAAGATATGGACTGAAACAAATTTAGTGTCAAGATCTATGAAGATAGATTGAAACACAAAATAAGTTTAAGTCAAAGTACATAGAATAGATATTGAAATAGTTCAATATAGAAATATTAAGAAGATGTTCTTGTCATGTGAAGTTTTAACAAGACTTGAGTGTATCTGACACTTAATGAGTAAAAACACATGAGTGATTATAGATCACGAATAATATGTACACAATCAGATGTCCTATGCTCTAAAAGTGTTATGAGCATGTACCAGAATGATTCATGTGATAATCACTGAAAAACAGTAAGAATATTCTTGAGTACTTAAGAAGAACCAAGTATATATATATAGTTTTATATGGATAAATGACAAAACAAATCGCTGTAAGGTGTTGCACCGATATTAGTTTTGTCACATATGAAAATAAAATTTCAAATCTCAAATTAGACTAAGTGTTGTTTAAAAGGTAGCACAATGAGCTAGAAGTTGTCTATGCTAGATTTAGAAGAGTTCTAAATATTGTGACGGATTCTACAAAAGAAGGCGAGTATGTCATTGTTTTGACAATGACAAAGGATATTAAGTCAAGAGGTTCTTTGAGAACTTGGTGTAGTTTCGACAGAGTCAGAACTTTGAAGCTATATTGTGTGTGACAATATTAGTGACATATTTCAGACCGCGGAATTAAGGTTCCACCAGAAGACCAAACATATTTAATGCCGACTCATTTGGAAATGAGTGATGCGTTGAGACGCAAATGAATTACAAAATACATACGTTTCGAGCGTGTCGGATCCGTTGACTAAAACCTCTCCCGTGAGCAAAACATGATAAAGCACCGGAAGGCCAAGGTGTTATATCTTTACAAATGTAAACTAGATTATTGACTCTAGTGCAAGTGGGAGACTCGAAGGAGATATGCCCAAGAGGCAATAATAAAAGTGGTTATTATATATCTTTATGTTTATGATAAATGTTTATATATCATGCTATAATTGTATTAACCGAAACATTGGTACATGTGTGATATATAGACAAACAAAGAAGTCCCTAGTATGCCTCTTAACTAGCTTGTTGATTAATGGATGATTAGTTTAATAATCATGAACATTGGATATTATTAATAACAAGGTTATATCATTGTATGAATGATGTAATGGACACACCCAATTAAGCGTAGCATAAGATCTCGTCATTAAGTTAATTGCTATAAGCTTTCGATACATAGTTACCTAGTCCTTATGACCATGAGATCATGTAAATCACTTATACCGGAAAGGTACTTTGATTACACCAAACGCCACTGCGTAAATGGGTGGTTATAAAGGTGGGATTAAGTATCCGGAAAGTATGAGTTGAGGCATATGGATCAACGAGTGGGATTTGTCCATACCGATGACGGATAGATATACTCCGGGCCCTCTCGGTGGAATGTCGTCTAATGTCTTGCAAGCATATGAATGAGTTCATAAGAGACCACATACCACGGTACGAGTAAAGAGTACTTGTCAGGAGACGAGGTTGAACAAGGTATAGAGTGATACCGAAGATCAAACCTCGGACAAGTAAAATATCGCGTGACAAAGGGAATTGGTATTGTATGTGAATGGTTCATTCGATCACTAAAGTCATCGTTGAATATGTGGGAGCCATTATGGATCTCCAGATCCCGCTATTGGTTATTGGTCGGAGTGAGTACTCAACCATGTCTGCATAGTTCACGAACCGTAGGGTGACACACTTAAAGTTGGATGTTGAAATGGTAGAACTTGAATATGGAATGGAGTTCGAATATTTATTCGGTGTCCCGGATGAGATCCCGGACATCACGAGGAGTTCCGGAATGGTCCGGAGAATAAGATTCATATATAGGATGTCATTTTATGTGAATTAAAATGATCCGGAAGGTTCTAGAAGGTTCTAGAAAAGTCCGGAAGAAATAAGGATGGAAGGTGGAGTCCCGGAGGACTCCACCCACCTTGGCCGGCCAACCTAAGGGAGGAGGAGTCCCAAGTGGACTCCCCACCATGGTGGCCGGCCACCCCACCAAGGAAAGGGGGGAGTCCCACTCCCCCTAGGTTTGGACACTTGGAAGGTTTTTGTTGGGGTCTTATTCGGACTCTTTGACCTAAACCTTGGGGCTTCCACCTATATAAAGAGGGGGAGAGAGGGGCTGGCCGGCCACTCAAGCCACCACCATGGTCGCACCCCTCAAGGGTGCCCTAGCCGGCGCCCCTCTCCCCAAACCCTAGCGGCCTCTCTCCTCCACCACATCCCGCACGCTTAAGCGAAGCTCCGCCGGATTTCTCCACCACCGACACCACGCCGTCGTGCTGTCGGATTCAAGAGGAGCTACTACTTCCGCTGCCCGCAGGAACGGGGAGATGGACGTCGTCTTCATCAACAACCGAACGTGTGACCGAGTACGGAGGTGCTGCCCGTTCGTGGCGCCGGAAGCGATCGTGATCAAGATCTTCTACGCGCTTTTGCAAGCGGCAAGTGAACGTCTACCGCAGCAACAAGAACCTCATCTTGTAGGCTTTGGAATCTCTTCAAGGGTGAGACTCGATACCCCCTCGTTGCTCCCGTCTTCTAGATTGCATCTTGGCTTGGATTGCGTTCTCGCGGTAGGAATTTTTTTTTTCTATGCAACGAATCCCTACATTTGAACCAAGTGCTCTCTTTCTCCCTCAGGTATGTTTTGCAGCCTTGATCTTGCTCTGTTCCGAGCTTCCCTGTGGCTGTATCCCGAAGTTCTTGAATGTCGACTTAACTCCGCCCTTCGCCTGCTTGATGCAGAGGCTGCTTCCTGCCTTCTATCCAACTCGATTTTCTGCTTCTCGAGCTCCCGCCTGGTATGTGCAAGCCTATACTGGTATGCTTGTAACTCCTCAGGTGTCGCCGTTACAGTCATTGGCTCTGTACCATTAATAGCTCTTGCGACTCGATCCCACACTTCTTGCAGAAATCGCACCATCTCCCGTGTCCCTGGTCCGATATATTTTGTCCCTAGACCTCTCGTGAGATCTGCAGGATCGACATATGGATTCCCTGCCTCGTCGAAGTTCTATGATATCTCCTCTTGTGGGCGACTCGGATCTCCGATTGAATAGATCTGATGATATTTTGGATACTGAACCATGTTAGGTTTGGTGACACCATCATAGAGATTGGTGAAGACCTTGCCAATGGTAGTGGATCTGTCGATGAAGTTGAAGCTGTCGACGCTATTCGAGTCATCGCTTATATCTGAGTCCGCGAGATGACTCGAAGGACATGTCGCTGAAGATCTTGGCGAGCTTTTCGCTTGCCCTGGTGCTGATGAAGCGTGGCGATGAAGTCTCCTCTTCGCCTGACTCGATTGACGATGTGGAGTTCGAAAAATCGGAATCGACCGCCGATAATCCCGACGAGATCGGAATTTCGAGACGATACGCTCCCTCCTTCTCGACGCGAAAGTGGAACCTTCCGAACGTCATCTCCATAGGCTCCTCCAGATATGCATATGCATCCAAACAGGAGGGCAGGTGAGGAACAAAATCGACAGGACCAGTTGCGATTTGTTTACCTCGATCCATCGCGTTGCTTGCTGTTGACGAAGTCGACGATCTTGAACGTGCCATCAAGATCAGATCCTTGACTCCTCTAATTCCCACAGACGGCGCCAATTGACAAGGGATTAACTTGTCAATGCCTACGGGTTGTAGACTAGGGTTTAGTTAGAAGTAGAGGGCAAGTAGATCTCGAAGGTTTCAGCCGAAAAGTACTCGACGATATGAAAACTAGGGTTTGTGAGACAATGAATCGATGCTTTCTTTGTCCCTCGACTCCCCCTTATATAGGAGGTGGAGCCGAGGGATTCGTGATGTACAAGTTACAAAGTTCGGGAAGGTTTCCAACTCCTCCCGTAATATTACAAGTGTTCTCTCCTAATACAACTCTAGCTTTCCTTAACTAGCAAGTTGTGCTTCCGAATTCTTCTTATCCTTCGGGTTGTGGGCCTTCAGTAAACCCCAGGTACCATCTTCGGCAGGCCCATTGGGGATGCCTATGTCAGGGGGCACCAGTGGAGATGCTCTGAGAGTAAGAATGGGAAGAGAGGAAGAAGAGATGATTGAGAGAGAATGAAGAACCGAAAGAAGACCATCGTAGTCTCCATGTTGCTCATGGTGGCATTTGCTGTACTACTTCGGTGCTCCAATGAGACTGTAAATAATGTGATGAAGTTGAATACATTTGATATTTTTGTATAAATTTGTTGCCAAGCCTGCAAAAATAAAGTGAGGAAAAAATCAAATATATCTAGAAATTAATACTAACATGGTGCCCATGTACTGGTAGCAGGCCACCTGCCACACAACTAGTACTCCAGAAACTAGTAGCAGGTGGCGGCAACGTGCGACCAATAGTGGAGATACTGGTAGCGAGCAGTTAGGGCGCGCTACCTATAAAGCTAGTGGTCGTGTGCAAAGTGCACAACATATCCACTACTAGCCGTGTACCCAACGGGCACGCAACCAGTAGTTGGTTACCAATCGCAAATGGGGCCCGTGATTCCCTGATTGTTATCCAAATACCACATGCGGCCAGTAGCGTCTTCTCTACTAGTGTTTGGGGAATGACCATGGAACAATGGTCTCCACTTCTTTCAGTTGCTCCCATGGTAATAGATTCATCAGCTAGGAAGGTATCTTATTTCTCTGGTAGGTTGCACACATGGCTTGCTGAGGCAGATGCTTTCACCAAATTCTTTCACATGCACTCTAACCATAGGCGTCGGAAGAACTTTGTTGTTCACCACAAGGTGGGTGGCGTGCTTGTGTCAGACCAAGATGAGAAGGCCGGAGCAGTGGACTCCTTCTATGGAGAGCTCCTAGGCTCGTCACCGGAGCGTGGTTTCTCTCTAGACCTAGACTACATGGGTGTGCAGACACATGGCCTCTATGAACTTGGTGATGATTACTATGCTATTCTATCCGTTGAGTCTAGTGACATGACATAGAGAACAACTAGCTCTATGCTTGTGTTTTTTTTTGATAAGCTTGGAAGACAACGGGATCACTTTATTGGAGTAGTTCATGTAAGTGATACTACTTCATTCTCACTTAAGAAAGCAATTGAAGCATTACTTAATGTAACATCTCAAATTTTAAAACAAAGAAGGAAATGAATTTCCTTTTTACAAAATTTGGAACCAACAAAAACTTTTATTAATTTAAGTTTGATACATAGTGATCATGCTTAGATGTTGTGTTATTGCCATGATTGTTTGTTGTAGTATTTTGAAATGATCTTAAACCCTAAACCTCACTCCTCTTTGCACCATCTAAGATAAAACAAAATAAAAAGAAATAAAATAAGAAAAGGGCCTATGTGCCTATGGCTATTTTTGGTAAAACTTTTACCTAGGCTTTTCTACCATGTTTAGGTGTTTTGAAAACATCAACAAACCTAACCTAGTACCTACCAACTAATTAAAGTGAGAAACAACAAGAAAATAAACATATGCAAAGAGGCATATGTGGCACATAGCCATATTACCAAATTTTGACCTATGCCCTCCTACCTTACCCTAATGGTTTGAAACCTTTCCCAAACTCACTCTAATGCTAAATAAACCATAGAACATGCCTAAGTGAAGCAAAGAAAAGGAAAATAAGAAATTAAGAAAAATGCAATTCATCACATACATGTGCTTATGGCCATTTTTGCAAATCTTGGAACTAGGCCTTTTGGAATTGTTTCAATGGTTTGGAAATGTTCCTAAACCAGTAAGAATCACCTTTGAATCAAGAAAAACCAAATCAAATAGAGAGAAACAAAATAAATGAGAAAAATGGAAATCTCACTCACATAAACAAATGGCCATTTTTGCAAATCATCAACCAAGGCTACCATTGCTTGTGCCATTGCTTGTGAAACACTAATATATCAATAACAAACACATTTGCATCAAAGAAACACAAATCAAATCAAAGGAAAATCAAATCCTTGTTACATGTGATAATGGTCAAATTGCCCCTTTTTAACAACCTACCTACTTTGAGCCCTTTTATTAAGAGAGTTCTAAACCAAAACTTCTTAAGTCTTTGCACCTCATCCAAGACCATGTCAAGATGAACTTTTCTTGTGTTGACCACCATGGTTGACCCTGCCTAGTTTGACCAATATAAATGAGACAAGTAGCAACTATGAAACAAAAACAAGATCTTACCCATTTTGACATTTTGCAAATCAACTCCATTTTGAGCACCACCACCACACTTATGCTTCAAATATTATTTGTTTCCACTCCACCAAAAAGAATTACAAAATTCAAATCTTTTTCTCTTTCGGCCATTTTCACAAACACCTTCTGAGCACTATTAGACTTTGAGCATACATGCTTTTACCCAATGGTTCTAAGCCTAAACCAGGATGAAATGAGATTCTGGTGGTCCTTGTACCTCCTCTGTATCAGAACCTGCCCTTTTGCACTGATAAAAGTGGTGGCATGATGAAGAACTCCACCATGCCGTGCACCATGCCGGTCATCATGCTCCCTCCCTCTCTGCTCCTCTTCTTGCACTTTCATCATGTCCAGCAGCACCTACTGGCAACCCTGATCGTCACCCTGCCCACCATTGGCCACGGAGAGGCACGCCCTGGCCAGGAACGCACGCGCCCAGACGCGCCCAGAACGCCCAGGTCGTGCCAGACCGCGCATGAGCACGTCTCTGGACACGACAGAGCGCACGCTCGCCCGATCGCTGTCGTCCTCCCCACGTCTCCTCCGTTTGCACACGCACACGCCTACTCACCTGCTCCCTCCTAGACACCCTCACTGGCACACGGGAGTCCTGTCGCCGTCGCCATGATCGTCGTTCTCCGCCACAGTACTGTCAGCTCCCATCAAACCCCTGCACGCTCTCGTCCATCATTCGCCGCGCCAGCACGCTCCCTAGCCTCGCCTAGACGTCGCTTACATCACGCGCACCTTACCTTGCCCCTTCACCGCTCCAAACCGCCGCGCCATGGCCAACCCGAGCGCACCCCCGCAGCACCTCGCGCCCCTATAAAAGGAGGCCACCCCGCGCCTCATTCTTTACACCACCGTGCTCCCTTCTCTCTTCTCAACCTCCTCACCCACCTCTCCTCCTCGATTGAGCCCACCATCGCCGGAATTTCACCGGAGCAGCTGCCAGTACCCGCAGGTCACCGCCGTTGATTGAAGCCACCCTGAGCGACACCGCTGCTACCCGCTGCTTCCCCATCGTCGACAACGCCTCCGCAGCACGTCGCCGATCATCGCCGGAGCCCAGGATCGCCGCCGACCCCCTCCCTCCGCCGTGCCAGTACACGCCTCTCGTCGACGACGACGACGTTCGACCTTCGATCGTCCTTCTAATCTCACGGTTCACGTTGAAAGGTACCGCTTCGGTGTTATAAGGCGCTGACCGCTGGGACCAACCCTGTCAGGCGGCCCGCGGCGTGAGCAGCGCTAGCTAGGCCGGCCCGTTTACTCTTCCCTTTGCTGGCCCGTTAATTCTCCCGCGCTAGCTCGTTCATTCAAATTCAAACTATTTGATTTAGCCCGATTTTCCTCACAGATGCTTTGTTCAAAATCAAATAACTTCAAATCCACTCAACCAAATTTGATGAACCTTATATTGTTGGAAAGCCTATCAAATGCTCTATCCAACCACACCGGATTCAAACCCATAGCTATTGTAGATTTTGAATGATAAAAATAACAAGACAGAGAGTTTCAGAGTTCAAATAAATTTATAAAATCAACCATAATGAATTTTGAGATGATTCAAATTCTCATAATTCACATTTCGAATACTCTAATTGATTATGCAAAAATATGATAGGGTTGCTTCATATGATCATGGTCTAGATTTAAATAATGGCTATGTGGCCATTCCTAGCTCATTTAAATTATTTCAAAACTAACATTTAAATTCCATGAGATATAGCATCTCATTTAAATCAGTATTCCAAGTAATTCAATGTGAGGTGATGAAATATCCTTCATGACCCCACATGTTATTATTGAGAATATTAAACCATGTCTATAGTAGCATTTAAATTACATGAGGTGACATACCTCATTTAAATCATTTTTCCCCAATGATAAAGATGAAGTGTTGACCTTGGTCAACATGTGCTCATCCATTATTATTTGAGGAGATTAAATCTTAACAAGATTCAATGAGAGGAAATTATTTCTCCAAACTAAAGAGAAACCCTAATCTACATTTCAATGAGAGGAAATTATTTTCCTAACACTAAGTAAGAAAACCCTAGAATAATTTTGGGTAGCAATGTTAAGTGATGATGATAGATCATTTGTGTGAGCCATTAAGGCTAATTAAGTCTACTTAAGAGTTGTTTGGTGACTGTATCCTCGTACTCGTTTATAGACGCTAGTACCGGAGACTATCAAGAGGAGGAGGTATTCTACCAAGAGGAAGGAGAAGAGAACTTTGATCACTACCCCAACCAAGGCAAGCTAACACTCTTGCAAAGCTCCCAAGTGCAAAGCTCCAATGGAGCAAGGCACCATTACATTTCTATCTCTACTTAAGGATCCTTTTCCCAAGTTTTTACCTTACCAGTTTTTGACTTTTGTCTATCAAAGTTTACTTTTTGATTCATGATTCACTTGGTTCAGATATAGAGTAGCCCAAGAGCATCAAATTTAGCCTAGAGTAATCAAAGCTAGTTAGCACCCCTCATGACTAGTTGCTAGTGCTAAACCAATAAAATTGACTACTCTAGATGGGAACATGTGAAATGAAATGACTTTGAAAACCTTGGAATGATGAATCATTCTATTGAAAGATTTTTGAAGGTGAATATGACTTGTGAATGACTTAGTGAATTTTACGAAAACTGATGGTTTGGTTCGGATGCGATACCATTCCAATTTGAAAGTACCCCCACAATACCCAATATGGGTAAGGGATTAACTAGAAATTTATGTGCTTTGGTATGGGTTCCCTCTAAACAAGCGTCATCGGGGTTATGCCAAGCCTGCCTCCAAAGAAACAGGAAGTGATGTGAAATGACGTGAAATGAGGTGAATGTCCGGCCCAAGCCCTGTGCAGTTCCCAGGCTGACCGTTTGTCTTCACTGGGAGGCCAAGCTCATGGGGAGAGGTGCCTATACTAGAGTATGTAAGTGAAAGGTTATGGTTGGTAGTACACACACGGAGTGTGATAAATCAGGGCCAGTTAACCCTGACAGATTATTGCAAATGTTGTGGCACAAGTGTACGACCTCTGCAGAGTGTAAAACTATTCGAATAGCCATGTCCACGGTTATGGACGGTTGGAAAGGCCATATTGTTCCGTCATCAGATCATTTTCAAAAATGTGACATGTGACATGTGACTTGAACTTGAAAGGTGAAAGGTGAATTTGACTTGAATCACAACAGAGTTGTGGGAATGACACTGATGTTCCCACTTGAGTTAGGTTAGGCAAATGAGGAGTCTTTCATTTAAAATTGCTCATGAAATAAAATTGGCTTTATGCAAATAAACTTAGAGCTTAGCACCCCCTTACCATAGTTGATAATACTTACATTAGAGTACTCATGGCTTTGTCCCTGGCTATTCAAATGGCCAGACTTTGAAGGAGAATAGCAGTACGAGGAATATGGACAGCAGGACGTCTACGAGAACTAGGACTGCTCCTGACATCAAGCGTTGGCCTGTGGATTAGATAGCCACTACTACTTCGCTTCCGCTATTTGTGATGTTCGTTGATCAATAGATCAACTACTGTTGTAATATTGGATCATGTGATCTACCTTTGTAAGACGATTATATGTTGTAATAAATGATGACTCTAGGATATTCAACTGTTATGTCTCGCAACAACAATCTTCCTGGGATTGCGATGTATGGCATAATAGGCATTTGGAATTAAAAATCCGGGTGTTGACAAGTTGGTATCAGAGCCATTGTTTGACCTTAGGAGACCCTAGTTAAAATGAACGTCTGAAAAACTTAGTTTCAAAACCAATGAAGTGAATATTTATGAAAACTTATTCTCACTCTTACCCTTGAGATCTTTTTCAAAAATAAGAAACTCATGCTCTACCTTTCTTTGTAATTCTACATAAAAGTTTGCACACTTGATCACTTCATTAACTTACTTATCCTAATTGCTCACAGATGGAGTACCAATGTGAGTCCTATCAGCTTGGCCATGGAGGAAACCTGATGTTCGAGAAGGATTTGAAGCAACTAGTGGAATATTTAGGACGCCCGTATCCCGAGTTCTTCGGAATACCCCTCAACCATCCGTCGGGAGGACCACCTCGGTGGGAAGTTACTGCAGATCTGAGAGGAAAGCTTGGAGCCCCAATATGGGAAACCATCTGGTTTTCTGTAACAGGAAACACTTGGAAGGGTGGAATCGCCAAAGCCATGCAAGAAGCAATTGCCCGTCTGTGTGGACAAAATGAGCACAAGATCAAGAACACTCGCTTTGTTTACTACCCAAGACATGACCCCATGGGAAGACCCCTAACCATGCCACCGCACCCGGAGATGAACTACTATGTGGTATGCCTAGACTTCCTGCTGCACAAGACCCACAAGGAGTTGGACAATGCCCGTCAAGCATGATGCGTGTAGTTGACACGTCCGTTGGGAACCCCAAGAGGAAGGTGTGATGCGCACAGCGGCAAGTTTCCCTCAGTAAGAAACCAAGGTTTAATCGAACCAGTAGGAGTCAAGAAGCACGTTGAAGGTTGATGGCGGCGGGATGTAGTGCGGCGCAACACCGGAGATTCCGGCGCCAACGTGGAACCTACACAACACAACCAAAGTACTTTGCCCCAACGAAACGGTGAGGTTGTCAATCTCACCGGCTTGCCGTAACAAAGGATTAACCGTATTGTGTGGAAGATGATTGTTTGCGGAAAACGAGTAAAACAAGTATTGCGAGTAGATTGTATGCGATGTAAAGAATAGGACCGGGGTCCACGAGTTCACTAGAGGTGTCTCTCCCATAAGATAAACGAGCATGTTGGGTGAACAAATTACGAGTTGGGCAATTGACAAATAGAGAGGGCATGACCATGCACATACATATTATGATGAGTACTTGTGAGATTTAATTGGGCATTACGACAAAGTACATAGACCGCTATCCAGCATGCATCTATGCCTAAAAAGTCCACCTTCGAGGTTATCATCCGAACCCCCTCCAGTATTAAGTTGCTAACAACAGACAATTGCATTAAGTATTGCGCGTAATGTAATCAGTGACTACATCCTCGAACATAGCACCAATGTTTTATCCCTAGTGGCAACAGCACATCCATAATCTTAGAGGTTCTTGTCACTCCTCCAGATTCACGGAGACATGAACCCACTATCGAGCATAAATACTCCCTCTTGGAGTTACTAGCATCAACTTGGCCAGAGCATCTACTAATAACGGAGAGCATGCAAGATCATAAACAACACATAGACATGAATTGATAATCAACATAACATAGTATTCTCTATTCATCGGATCCCAACAAACGCAACATATAGAATTACGAGATAGATGATCTTGATCATGTTCGGCAGCTCACAAGACCCGACAATTAAGCACAATGGGGAGAAGACAACCATCTAGCTACTGCTATGGACCCATAGTCCAGGGGTAGACTACTCACACATCACTACGGAGGCGACCATGGTGGCGTAGAGTCCTCCGGGAGATGAATCCCCTCTCCGGCAGGGTGCCGGAGGCGATCTCCTGAATCCCCCGAGATGGGATTGGCGGCGGCGGCGTCTCTGGAAGGTTTTCCGTATCGTGGCTCTCGGTACTGGGGGTTTCGCGACGGAGGCTATTTGTAGGCGGAAGGGCAGGCCAGGGGGCCACACGAGGGCCCCACACCACAGGTCGGCGCGGCCAAGGGCCAGGCCGCGCCGCCCTAGGGTTTGGCCGCCTCGTGGCCCCACTTCGTCTCCTCTTCGGTCTTCTGGAAGCTTCGTGGCAAAATAGGACCCTGGGCGTTGATTTCGTCCAAATTCCGAGAATATTTCGTTACTAGGATTTCTGAAACCAAAAACAGCAGAAAACGACAATCGGCTCTTCGGCATCTTGTTAATAGGTTAGTTCCGGAAAATGCACGAATATGACATAAAGTGTGCATAAAACATGTAGATATCATCAATAATGTGGCATGGAACACAAGAAATTATCGATACGTCGGAGACGTATCAGCATCCCCAAGCTTAGTTACTGTTCGTCCCGAGCAGGTAAAACGATAACAAAGATAATTTACGGAGTGACATGCCATCATAACCTTGATCATACTATTTGTAAACATATGTAATGAATGCAGCGATCAAAACAATGGTAATGACATGAGTAAACAAGTGAATCATAAAGCAAAGACTTTTCATGAATAGTACTTCAAGACAAGCATCAATAAGTCTTGCATAAGAGTTAACTCATAAAGCAATAAATCAAAGTAAAGGCATTGAAGCAACACAAAGGAAGATTAAGTTTCAGCGGTTGCTTTCAACTTGTAACATGTATATCTCATGGATATTGTCAACATAGAGTAATATAATAAGTGCAATATGCAAGTATGTAGGAATCAATGCACAGTTCACACAAGTGTTTGCTTCTTGAGGTGGAGAGAAATAGGTGAACTGACTCAACATAAAAGTAAAAAAGAATGGTCCTTCAAAGAGGAAAGCATCGATTGCTATATTTGTGCTAGAGCTTTTATTTTGAAAACATGAAACAATTTTGTCAACGGTAGTAATAAAGCATATGAGTTATGTAAATTATATCTTACAAGTTGCAAGCCTCATGCATAGTATACTAATAGTGCCCGCACCTTGTCCTAATTAGCTTGGACTACCGGATCATCGCAATACACATGTTTTAACCAAGTGTCACAATGGGGTACCTCCATGCCGCCTGTACAAAGGTCTAAGGAGAAAGCTCGCATTTTGGATTTCTCGCTTTTGATTATTCTCAACTTAGACATCCATACCGGGACAACATGGACAACGGATAATGGACTCCTCTTTAATGCATAAGCATGTGGCAACAATTATTATTCTCATATGAGATTGAGGATATATGTCCAAAACTGAAACTTCCACCATGAATCATGGCTTTAGTTAGCGGCCCAATGTTCTTCTCTAACAATATGCATGCTCCAACCATTAAGGTGGTAGATCTCTCTTACTTCGGACAAGACGGACATGCATAGCAACTCACATGATATTCAACAAAGAATAGTTGATGGCATCCCCAGAAACATGGTTATCACACAACAAGCAACTTAATAAGAGATAAAGTGCATAAGTACATATTCAATACCACAATAGTTTTTAAGCTATTTGTCCCATGAGCTATATATTGTAAAGGTGAATGATGGAATTTTAAAGGTAGCACTCAAGCAATTTACTTTGGAATGGCGGAGAAATACCATGTAGTAGGTAGGTATGGTGGACACAAATGGCATAGTGGTTGGCTCAAGGATTTTGGATGCATGAGAAGTATTCCCTCTCGATACAAGGTTTAGGCTAGCAAGGTTATTTGAAACAAACACAAGGATGAACCGGTGCAGCAAAACTCACATAAAAGACATATTGTAAACATTATAAGAATCTACACCGTGTTCCTTGTTGTTCAAAACTCAATACTAGATATTATCTAGACTTTAGAGAGACCAATTATGCAAACCAAATTTTAGCATGCTCTATGTATTTCTTCATTAATGGGTGCAAAGTATATGATGCAAGAGCTTAAACATGAGCACAACAATTGCCAAGTATCAAATTATTCAAGACATTTTAGAATTACTACATGTAGCATTTTCCAATTCCAACCATATAACAATTTAACGAAGAAGAAACTTCGCCATGAATATTATGAGTAGAGCCTAAGGACATACTTGTCCATATGCAACAGCGGAGCGTGTCTCTCTCCCATACAGTGAATGCTAGGATCCATTTATTCAAACAAAAACAAAAACAAAAACAAAAACAAAAACAAACCGACGCTCCAAGCAAAGCACATAAGATGTGATGGAATAAAAATATAGTTTCAGGGGAGGAACCTGATAATGTTGTCGATGAAGAAGGGGATGCCTTGGGCATCCCCAAGCTTAGACGCTTGAGTCTTCTTAGAATATGCAGGGGTGAACCACCGGGGCATCCCCAAGCTCAGAGTTTTCACTCTCCTTGATCATATTGCATCATACTCCTCTCTTGATCCTTGAAAACTTCCTCCACACCAAACTCGAAACAACTCATTAGAGGGTTAGTGCACAATCAAAATATACATGTTCAGAGGTGACATAATCATTCTTAACACTTCTGGACATTGCACAAAGATACTGAAAGTCAATGGAATCGAAATATCCATCGAACATAACAAAACTGGCAATGCGAAATAAAAGGCAGAATCTGTCAAAACAGAACAGTTCGTATTGACGAATTTTATCGAGGCACCAGACTTGCTCAACTGAAAATTCTCAAATTGAATGAAAGTTGCGTACATATCTGAGGATCACTCACGTAAATTGGCATAATTTTCTGAGTTACCTACAGAGAATTTTGCCCAGATTCGTGACAGCAAAGAAATCTGTTTCTGCGCAGTAATCCAAATCTAGTATGAACTTTACTATCAAAGACTTTACTTGGCACAACAAAACACTAAACTAAGATAAGGAGAGGTTGCTACAGTAGTAAACAACTTCCAAGACACAAAAATAAAAACCAAGTACTGTAGTAAAACATGGGTTGTCTCCCATAAGCGCTTTTCTTTAACGCCTTTCAGCTAGGCGCAGAAAGTGTATATCAAGTATTATCAAGAGGTGATGCATTGGCATTCTTACCAGGGGTGTTGCTCTTACCTTTCTTACTCTTATTCCTACTCTTTGGTCTAGGGAATACATGACCGCATCCAGGTGTAGAGGTAAAATTTAGAGTGCCTTTCCCAACATCTATGACTGCTCCCATGAGTTTCAGCAGGGATCTTCCAAGCGTGATTTGTCCTGCCCCTACACATTCAATAACGAGATAATCAGTGGATACCGTCCTTCCAGGAAAGGTTGTGAAAACACCTTCAGCTATACCCTTAGGTATTACAACAGAGTTATCCGTAAGAGTTATTTCTTCTCCCCCTTCAGTAAGTTTCCAAAGTGTCAAAGATTCATAAATACTTTCAGGCATAAGGCAAAACTCAGACATAATATCACAACGAGCAAGAAAAGTTTCACCACCAATAGTAGCTTTAACGGTAGGCACCCACATTGAAGGTTCGAAACTTAATGGAACATAATCATAGTATTTGCGAATTTGGTTATACACTTCTTTTAAACATGATATATTTGTTTCAATAGTGTTTAATCTATTATGCATGCTAGCATGAGATGGATCAAAATTATTATCGGAGCTAAATGATGTAATCAATTTCCTTATAGCATTAAAAGCTTGATCCCCATCACAATGAAGGAAATCTCCTCCCACTACAGGCATCTAAGGCATATCTATAGCGAAGAATAAGCCCAAAATAGAAATTACTAAGAAGCAAACTCAAGGTCATTTTAGGTTCAGTTTTACTATAAGAATCAAAAATTCTAGACCATGCTTCTTTAAAATTCTCTTCACCTCCTTGTTTAAAAGTGAAGATTGATTCCTCAGGTGATAGAGTAACAACTACGGGACTAGACATAATAATAAAGTAAATGCGAGTAACTAATTTTTTTTTGGGTTTTTGATATAGAGTGCAAACAAGACAGTAAAATAAAGTAAAACTAGCAACTAATTTTTTTGTATTTTGATATAGTGCAGCAAACAAAGTAGTAAATAAAATAAAGCAAGACAAAAACAAAGTAAAGAGATTGGGAAGTGGAGACTCCCCTTGCAGCGTGTCTTGATCTCCCCGGCAACGGCGCCAGAAATTTGCTTGATGCGTGTAGTTGACACGTCCGTTGGGAACCCCAAGAGGAAGGTGTGATGCGCACAGCGGCAAGTTTCCCTCGATAAGAAACCAAGGTTTAATCGAACCAGTAGGAGTCAAGAAGCACGTTGAAGGTTGATGGCGGCGGGATGTAGTGCGGCGCAACACCGGAGATTCCGGCGCCAACGTGGAACCTGCACAACACAACCAAAGTACTTTGCCCCAACGAAACGGTGAGGTTGTCAATCTCACCGGCTTGCTGTAACAAAGGATTAACCGTATTGTGTGGAAGATGATTGTTTGCAGAAAACGATAAAACGAGTATTGCGATAGATTGTATGCGATGTAAAGAATAGGACCGGGGTCCACGAGTTCACTAGAGGTGTCTCTCCCATAAGATAAACAGCATGTTGGGTGAACAAATTACAGTTGGGCAATTGACAAATAGAGAGGGCATGACCATGCACATACATATTATGATGAGTACTGTGAGATTTAATTGGGCATTACGACAAAGTACATAGATCGCTATCCAGCATGCATCTATGCCTAAAAAGTCCACCTTCAGGTTATCATCCGAACCCCCTCCAGTATTAAGTTGCTAACAACAGACAATTGCATTAAGTATTGCGCGTAATGTAATCAGTGACTACATCCTCGAACATAGCACCAATGTTTTATCCCTAGTGGCAACATCACATCCATAATCTTAGAGGTTCTTGTCACTCCTCCATATTCACGGAGACATGAACCCACTATCGAGCATAAATACTCCCTCTTGGAGTTACTAGCATCAACTTGGCCAGAGCATCTACTAATAACGGAGAGCATGCAAGATCATAAACAACACATGGACATGAATTGATAATCAACATAACATAGTATTCTCTATTCATCGGATCCCAACAAACGCAACATATAGAATTATAGATAGATGATCTTGATCATGTTCGGCAGCTCACAAGACCCGACAATTAAGCACAATGGGGAGAAGACAACCATCTAGCTACTGCTATGGACCCATAATCCAGGGGTAGACTATTCACACATCACTCCGGAGGCGACCATGGCGGCGTAGAGTCCTCCGGGAGATGAATCCCCTCTCCGGCAGGGTGCCGGAGGCGATCTCCTGAATCCCCCGAGATGGGATTGGCGGCGGCGGCGTCTCTGGAAGGTTTTCCGTATCGTGGCTCTCGGTACTGGGGGTTTCGCGACGGAGGCTATTTGTAGGCGGAAGGGCAGGTCAGGGGGCCACACGAGGGCCCCACACCACAGGTCGGCGCGGCCAAGGGCCAGGCCGCGCTGCCCTAGGGTTTGGCCGCCTCGTGGCCCCACTTCGTCTCCTCTTCGGTCTTCTGGAAGCTTCGTGGCAAAATAGGACCCTGGGCGTTGATTTCGTCCAATTCCGAGAATATTTCGTTACTAGGATTTCTGAAACCAAAAATAGCAGAAAACAACAACTGGCTCTTCGGCATCTTGTTAATAGGTTAGTTCCAGAAAATGCACGAATATGACATAAAGTGTGCATAAAACATGTAGATATCATCAATAATGTGGCATGGAACACAAGAAATTATCGATACGTCGGAGACGTATCAAAGCACATTACCCATGAAGATGAAGAAACCACCATGAAGAGTAGTAGTACTAAGTCACTTGAGTAGGTGCGAGTTTGTATCAGGAGGATTCCCTTGTATCGTAGAGCGATGAATGGTTCTTAAAATCAACGGTGTGTTAGCTTTGTAATATGTGATGTTTGGTCTGAATGAAAAAGTGTTGTTGGTTTTTACCCCCGCAACACTACTCAAGTTTTCAAGTTTTGAACTTTTTGAACTTTAACTCAAACAAACCGTAGAAATTTCCCTCTTATCTTATCATATACCTCCATGTTCAGATGGCCCCACCAACCCGCAGCACCAACCAGGATGCAATGATGCAGATGCTGCAGATGATGATGGCAGACAGGGAAGCCGAGAGAGCTGAACGTCAAGCCAATATCGCCGCACTGCAGCAGATAGCTCAGAACAATCAAGGCCATGGAAACCACGATCACCCTTGGTCGAAGCTGAAGAACTTTCAGAACACCAACCCACCAATGTTCAGCAAGACCAAAGAGCCCCTTGACGCAGATGACTGGCTCCAAACAATGGAGAACAATCTGGAAGTTGCGGGAGTTGAAGCCGCAGAGAAAGTACTATTCGCCACCCACTACCTGCCAGGACCTGCCAGAGCCTGGTGGACAAGTGCCCGTGCAATGAATGCCGGACAAATGATGACCTGGGAAGACTTCAAGCTGAAGTTTAGCAAGTATCACGTGCCCCAAGGACTGATCAAGAAGATGAGAGACGAGTTCCGTGAACTCAAGCAAGGAAGAATGTCCGTGGTGGAATACCGCGACAGATTCCTCACTCTGTCAAGGTACGCCTCGGATGAGACCGACACCAACGAGAAGAGGAAGGAAAGATTTCTGAATGGACTGCACGACGAGATGCAAACTGTGTTAGTGAACATTCCGTTCGCTAACCTCGAAGCCCTTGTGGACTCAGCCATACAGATGGAAGGGAAACTGCATCAAGCCAACGAGAACCGCAAGCGCCGGATGATGAACCATAATGGACCCAACAATGCACTGAAGTACCGCAACAGCTCAACTGGAGGATTTGCCTCAAGATACAACAAGCCCCCTGCTCAGACTTATCGCCCAAACTACACCAACAACAACGGAGGACCCCCGAAGCCCGGAGGCAACCACCCCAACAACAACAATCACCACAGCAACAACAACAATCACCACAGCAACAACAACAACAACAACAGCAACCACAACAACAACAACAACAACAACCATCCCAATGGTAGCAACAACAACCCCAATACTGCCACCAGGACTGGAAGCAACGTTGTTCCCGTCAACCCCAAAGAGAAGTCAACTGTGAACTGCTATGAATATGGAGTTGTGGGTCACTACTCCAATGAGTGCCCCAAGAAGCTCGCCAAGATTGCTGCCAACACCGCTGCACCTGCTCAGCAACAGCGCCGCTTCGCAGTTAAAAGGAACCAGAACAACCGCAACGGTCGTCTCTACCACATGAATGCCACTGAAGCCCAGGAAGCTCCCCAGGCCATGCCAAGTATGTTTTCCTGTTAATCCAATTGCCCAATCTCTCGTAGGAACCTAACTTTTCTTAAAATCTCGGGACGAGATTTGTTTAAGGGGGAAGGGTTTGTAACATCCCAAATTTTAAAACAAAGAAGAAAATGAATTTCCTTTTTACAAAATTTGGAACCAACAAAAACTTTTATTAATTTAAGTTTGATACATAGTGATCATGCTTAGATGTTGTGTTATTGCCATGATTGTTTGTTGTAGTATTTTGAAATGATCTTAAACCCTAAACCTCACCCCTCTTTTCACCATCTAAGATAAAACAAAATAAAAAGAAATAAAATAAGAAAAGGGCCTATGTGCCTATGGCTATTTTTGGTAAAACTTTTACCTTGGCTTTTCTACCTTGTTTAGGTGTTTTGAAAACATCAACAAACCTAACCTAGTACCTACCAACTAATTAAAGTGAGAAACAACAAGAAAATAAACATATGCAACGAGGCATATGTGGCAGATAGCCATATTACCAAATTTTGACCTATGCCCTCCTACCTTACCCTAATGGTTTGAAACCTTTCCCAAACTCACTCTAATGCTAAATAAACCATAGAACATGCCTAAGTGAAGCAAAGAAAAGGAAAATAAGAAATTAAGAAAAATGCAATTCATCACATACATGTGCTTATGGGCATTTTTGCAAATCTTGGAACTAGGCCTTTTGGAATTGTTTCAATGGTTTGGAAATGTTCCTAAACCAGTAAGAATCACCTTTGAATCAAGAAAAACCAAATCAAATAGAGAGAAACAAAATAAATGAGAAAAATGGAAATCTCACTCACATACACAAATGGCCATTTTTGCAAATCATCAACCAAGGCCACCATTGCTTGTGCCATTGCTTGTGAAACACTAATATATCAATAACAAACACATTTGCATCAAAGAAACACAAATCAAATCAAAGGAAAATCAAATCCTTGTTACATGTGATAATGGTCAAATTGCCCCTTTTTAACAACCTACCCACTTTGAGCCCTTTTATTAAGGAGTTCTAAACCAAACCTTCTTAAGTCTTTGCACCTCATCCAAGACCATGTCCAGATGAACTTTTCTTGTGTTGACCACCATGGTTGACCCTGCCTAGTTTGACCAATATAAATGAGACAAGTAGCAACTATGAAACAAAAACAAGATCTTACCCATTTTGACATTTTGCAAATCAACTCCATTTTGAGCACCACCACCACACTTATGCTTCAAATATTATTTTTTTCCACTCCACCAAAAAGAATTACAAAATTCAAATCTTTTTCTCTTTCGGCCATTTTCACAAACACCTTCTGAGCACTAATAGACTTTGAGCATACATGCTTTTACCCAATGGTTCTAAGCCTAAACCAGAGATGAAATGAGATTCTGGTGGTCCTTGTACCTCCTCTGGTGGTTCTGCGGTGGTCCTTTGCACACTCGCCCGATCGTTGTCGTCCTCCCCTCGCCTCCTCCGTTTGCACACGCACGCGCCTACTCACCTGCTCCCTCCTAGACACCCTCACTGGCACGCGGGAGCCCTGTCGCCATCGCCATGATCGTCGTTCTCCGCCACAGTACTGTCAGCTCCCATCAAACCCCTGCACGCTCTCGTCCATCATTCGCCGCGCCAGCACGCTCCGTAGCCTCGCCTAGACGTCGCTTACATCACGTGCACCTTACCTTGCCCCTTCACCGCTCCAAACCGCCGAGCCATGGCCAACCCGAGCGCACCCTCGCAGCACCTCGCGCCCCTATAAAAGGAGGCCACCCCGCGCCTCATTCTTCACACCACCATGCTCCCCTCTCTCTTCTCGACCTCCTCGCCCACCTCTCCTCCTCGATTGAGCCCACCATCGCCGGAATTTCACCGGAGCAGCCGCCAGTACCCGCAGGTCACCGCCGTTGATTGAAGCCACCCTGAGCGACGCCGCTGCTTCCCCGTTGTCGACAACGCCGCCGCAGCACGTCACCGATCATCGCCGGAGCCCAGGATCGACGCCGACCCCCTCCCTCCGTCGTGCCAGTACACGCCTCTTGTCGACGATGACGACGACGTTCGACTGTCGATCGTCCTTCTAATCTCACGGTTCACGTTGAAAGGTACCGCTTCGGCGTTATAACGCGCTGACCGTTGGGACCCACCCTATCAGGCGGCCCGCGGCGTGAGGAGCGCTAGCTGGGAAGGCCCGTTTACTCTTCCCTTCGCTGGCCCGTTAATTCTCCCGCGCTAGCCCGTTCATTCAAATTCAAACTATTTGATTTAGCCCGATTTTCCTCACAGATGCTTTGTTCAAAATCAAATAACTTCAAATCCACTCAACCAAATTTGATGAACCTTATATTGTTGGAAAGCCTATCAAATGCTCTATCCAACCACACTGGATTCAAACCCATAGCTGTTGTAGATTTTGAATGATAAAAATAACAAGACAGAGAGTTTCAGAGTTCAAATAAATTTATAAAATCAACCATAATGAATTTTGAGATGATTCAAATTCTCATAATTCACATTTCGAATACTCTAATTGATTATGCAAAAATATGATAGGGTTGCTTCATATGATCATGGGCTAGATTTAAATAATGGCTATGTGGCCATTCCTAGCTCATTTAAATTATTTCAAAACTAACATTTAAATTCCATGAGATATAGCATCTCATTTAAATAATTATTCCAAGTAATTCAATGTGAGGTGATGACATATCCTTCATGATCCCACATGTTATTATTGAGAATATTAAACCATGTCTATAGTAGCATTTAAATTACATGAGGTGACATACCTCATTTAAATCATTTTTCCCAATGATAAAGATGAAGTGTTAACCTTGGTCAACATGTGCTCATCCATTATTATTTGAGGAGATTAAATCTTAACAAGATCCAATGAGAGGAAATTATTTCTCCAAACTAAAGAGAAACCTTAATCTACATTTCAATGAGAGGAAATTATTTTCCTAACACTAAGTAAGAAAACCCTAGAATAATTTTGGGTAGAAATGTTAAGTGATGATGCTAGATCATTTGTGTGAGCCATTAAGGCTAATTAAGTCTACTTAAGAGTTGTTTGGTGACTGTATCCTCGTACTCGTTTATAGACGCTAGTACCGGAGACTATCAAGAGGAGGAGGTATTCTACCAAGAGGAAGGAGAAGAGAACTTTGATCACTACCCCAACCAAGGCAAGCTAACACTCTTGCAAAGCTCCCAAGTGCAAAGCTCCAATGGAGCAAGGCACCATTACATTTCTATCTCTACTTAAGGATCCATTTCCCAAAGTTTTTACCTTACCAGTTTTTGACTTTTGTCTATCAAAGTTTACTTTTTGATTCATGATTCACTTGGTTCAGATATAGAGTAGTCCAAGAGCATCAAATTTAGCCTAGAGTAATCAAAGCTAGTTAGCACCCCTCATGACTAGTTGCTAGTGCTAAACCAATAAAATTGACTACTCTAGATGGGAACATGTGAAATGAAATGACTTTGAAAACCTTGGAATGATGAGTCATTCTATTGAAAGATTTTTGAAGGTGAATATGACTTTTGAATGACTTGGTGAATTTTACGAAAACTGATGGTTGGGTTCGGATGCGATACCATTCCAATTTGAAAGTACCCCCACAATACCCAATATGGGTAAGGGCTTAACTAGAAATTTATGGGCTTTGGTATGGGTTCCCTCTAAACAAGCGTCATCGGGGTTATGCCAAGCCTGCCTCCAAAGAAACAGGAAGTGATGTGAAATGACTTGAAATGAGGTGAATGTTTGTCCCAAGCCCTGTGCAGTTCCCAGGCTGACCATTTGTCTTCACTGGGAGGCCAAGCTCATGGGGAGAGGTGCCTATACTAGAGTATGTAAGTGAAAGGTTATGGTTGGTAGTCCGCACACGGAGTGTGATAAATCAGGGCCAGTTAACCCTGATGGATTATTGCAAATGTTGTGGCACAAGTGTACGACCTCTGCAGAGTGTAAAACTATTCGAATAGTCGTGTCCACGGTTATGGACGGTTGGAAAGGCCATACTGTTCCGTCATCAGATCATTTTCAAAAATGTGACATGTGACTTGTGACTTGAACTTGAAAGGTGAAAGGTGAGTTTGACTTGAATCACAACAGAGTTGTGGGAATGACACTAATGTTCCCACTTGAGTTAGGTTAGGCAAATGAGGAGTCTTTCATTTAAAATTGCTTATGGAATAAAATTGGCTTTATGCAAATAAACTTAGAGCTTAGCACCCCCTTACCATAGTTGATAATACTTACATTAGTATTAGTTTGCGAGTACTTTAAAGTACTCATGGCTTTGTCCCTGGCTATTCAAATGGCCAGACTTTGAAGGAGAACAGCAGTACGAGGAAGATGGATAGCAGGACATCTACGACAACTAGGACTGCTCCTGACGTCAAGCGTTGGCATGTGGATTAGATAGCCACTACTATTTCGCTTCCGCTATTTGTGATGTTCGTTGATCAATAGATCAACTATTGTTGTAATATTGGATCATGTGATCTACCTTTGTAAGACGACTATGTGTTGTAATAAATGATGACTCTAGGATATTCAACTGTTATGTCTCGCAACAACAATCTTCCTGGGATTGCGATGTATGGCATAATAGGCATCTGGAATTAAAAATCCGGGTGTTGACACTTAAGCAACATCATTTGGATATAACTTAAATCTTTGTGCAAGGTTATGATGGGGCTATCAACATGAGAGAGGAGAAATTAAAAGTTTGAAGACACTTATCATGAAAGAGTCGCCTTTTTGTTTGTTATGTGCATTGTTTTGCACATCAACTCCAGCTAGTTCTTGTTGCTATTGACAAGGGAAATAATGATTGTGTGTGGTTTTTTGATCAAGTGTCTCTCCAACTTGGTATTGTTGGAGCTTCTTATAAGTGTCATGACATGCTTCAGAATGCTACCCTTCATAATATCATGAGGTTAACTGAATGTGGTGAATTGGAAACTGGAAGAGGATTAAATCAAGAAATGGGCTTACCTAGGCCAGGAGAAGCTCAATGGGGCTCTCAATTCAAAACTATTCTCAACATGATTGATAAGTATCCCTCAATCCGTGATACACTCATATCTCTTGGATAAGATACTTCACAAAGAGGTGATTGGCCAAAAATGCATACTTTTGTTGGTGTATTTGAGTCATTGTACTTTTTTTCAATGCACACTTGATGCTTCTCATTCTTGGATACACTAATGAATTGTCTGAGTGTTTGCAAAGAAGAGACCAAGTTATTCTTGCTGCCATTTATCTTGCTCAAATGGCGAAGAATAGTATTCAAGAGTTGAGGTCTTACAGATTCCTTAAAAATTTACATTATTTTGCAATACAAATGGCATTCAAGTTCCTACAATGGAGGATGATTATGTGTCTTATGGAAGATCATCACTATTTTCTCGACGTCAAACAAATGATGATCTTTTTAGAAGAGAATTTTATCTTGGGGTTGTTGATCAAATTATTCAAGAGCTTGATAATAGGTTTGGTGAGATCAATATGGAGTTGCTTCTTGTATGTCGTTATTGAGTCCCACCAACTCATTTGCTGCTTTTGATGCACACAAGGTTTTCAAACTTGCTGAGTTCCACCCCGGTGATTTTAAAAGCCAAGATCTGATATACCTTGAGCTACAACTTGATAACTATATTGATGACATGAGAAGAGGTGAAAAATTCAAAGGCCTAGAAAACCTTGTTATCTGTTGGTTTAGCTTGTAGAAACAAGGAGGCATATAATTCATAATTTGGTGTACTTGCTTCTCAAATTGGCATTTCTTTTTCCGGTGGAGATAACAAATGTTGAAAGAGCATTTTCTGCAATGAGTTTAGTAAAGAGAAAGTTGAGAAGTAAGATGGGTGATAGTCTTTTGAATGATTGTCTAGTCACATACATTGAGAGGGATACTTTCTCCAAAGTGGATGAAGAAGATGTAATTGCGAACTCCATGGCCATGACAAGGCGTAGACCCCATAAAAAGTAGTCTTCTCTTTGAGATTTTGAAGGTATTTAGGCCTATTTTATGCAAAATCAAACTGAATTGTGAAATATTATATATGTGTAAGACCATAGTGTTATTGTCATATTAGGCGCTAGTATGTTTACATTGGTCTATTTGTGTTAAAAAATTGAAGACGAACCACCATGCTTAATTATCCTAGATCCGCCACTGTCTTTTCCGGTAGATTCTATGCCGCTTGTTGGCACATTATCAACCCCATCAGTCTTATACATAGTATGGCGAAGCTCGTGGCCAAGCTGTGTTCATAAGTGGATGTTATCTGCATGATCACTTCCAGTTGGTACGTCTCATGGCATGGAAGCTTCAGCACGGAAGAAGGATGCCCTCCTACTCAAGTTGGATATCACCAACACTTTTGACACGGTGGACTGGGCCTTCCTCTTGGAGCTGTTGGCCAAGCTGGGATTTGGCCATAGGTGGATCACCATGATCCATGGGCTTCTTGGTGCCATGTCTACGCGTGTTGTTGTGAATGACATTTCCGATGTCTCGGTCTTCTACAACCGTGGTCTATCACAGGGTGGCCCTCTCACATCACTGCTTTTCGACCCAGTCGTGGACGTCGTTCATCTGATGTTCGAACGGGCGGATGAAGATGTGATGGTGGTCAACACAATTGGGGAACCCCAAGAGGAAGGTGTGATGAGCACAGCAGCAAGTTTTCAATCAGTAAGAAACCAAGGTTTAATCAAGCAGTAGGAGAAAGGCATGACTTCTGAAGGTTTTGCTAGCTAACTAGTGGCAGGGCGCACTACCGACATCAGCAACAACGTGGAACCAGCACACAACACAACCAAAATACTTTGCCCCAACTTATAGTGAGGTTGTCAATCTCACCGGTTTTGCTGAACACAAAGGATTAAACGTATCGAGTGGAAGGAGATGTTTGCAGTAATTAAAGAGAACAGAGCTTGCAGAAAGTAAACAGAACAACATTGCGGTGGTTGAATTTAACAATGTAAAGCAAAGGGTCGGGGTCCACACTTCACTAGAGGTGTCTCTCCATCAAGATAAATAACATGCTGGATGAACAAATTACAGCTGAGTAATTGACAGAATACCGACCATACATGATAAGATGATTACTATGAGATTCGTTTGGGCATTACAACATAATACATAGACCGTAATCCAACTGCGTATTAAGTTGCAAGCAATAAATTATCCACCTTCCGATTATCGTTCAAACCCCTTCCAGTATTAAGTTGCAAGCAATAGATTATCGCATTAAGCAATGTGTGTAAAGTAGGCAATAGAATTACCCTCGGATAAAACATTGTTATTTTCTCCCTAGTAGCAACAACACATCTACAATCTTAGTTATTGTCAATCTTCCAGAAAACTAGAGGCATGAACCTACGATCGAGCATAAATACCCCCTCTTGGAGTCATAAGCATCTACTTGGCCAGAGTATCTACTAGCAACGGAGAGCATGCAAGATCACAAATAACATATGACAAGAATATATAATCGATCTCAACATAGTATTCAATATTCATCGGATCCCAACAAACATAACATGTAGCATTACATAAGGATGATCTTGATCATGTAGGGAAGCTCAGAAGATCTAAACATGAGGCACGAATTGGAGAAGACAAACATCTAACTACTTCTATGGACCCATAGTCCAGGAATGAACTACTCACGCATCACTTCAGAGGCGGGCATGGCGATGTAGATGCCTCCGGTGATGATTTCCCCCTCTGACAGGGTGTCAGGAAGAGCTTCAAAACCCTCCCGAGCTAGGGTCTGCATTGGCAGCCGCGATGGACTTTTCGTGGATGGAGGATTGGGTCTTTAGGTTTTTCCCGAGATCGTGAATAAATAAGCGGAGGGGCGATGTCGGTGGAGGCCAGAGGGCCCACACCACCCCTAGGCGTGGGCCCGGCCATGTCTAGGGCTGGTCTGGCCGACCTTCTGCCTTCCTTCGACCCCCCTGGACTCTGTCTTCGTTACGGAAAAATATTGACTTCGGCTTTTGTTTCGTCCAATTCCGAGAATATTTCATGTACACCTTTTCTGAAATACAAAACAGCAGAAAACAGGGAACTTGCACTGTGGCATCTTTTTAATAGGTTAGTGCCGGAAAATATATAAAAGTGGAACAAAGCATGAGCAAAACATATATAAATTGGTGTAAACCAAGCATGGAGCATCAAAAATTATAGATACGTTTGAGACCTATCAAGATGGTCTGCTGATTGAGCTTCCTGCTAGTGGTTTTCGACATTGAACCCTCGATGTATGCCGATGATGTGGTCACCTTTATCCGCCAACGAAGGTTGATCTTCTGGCGTATGCCTCCACTGTGGAAGCCTTTGGTGTGGCATCGGGGATTCGTACCAACCTAGCCAAATGTTCTATTCACCGTATCTAATGTCTACCAGGGCAAGTGGAGATGGCCCACAAAATTCTTGGAAATGAGGTGGCTACCTTCCCTTTAGGTAATTTGCGTTGCCTCTTAGTCTGAGGAAGGTGACAGTTGCTTAACTAGAACCGGTGGTGGATAGCGCGGCCAGTCAGTTGCAATAGTGGTGAGCGAAGCTTCTCACGTGTGGAAGTAGGACAATGCTTGTCCAAATCACTTTGTGTGTGATCCCTAGAAGCGACATCGAAGATTTGTAGGGCCTTCCTGTGGAAATGCCGATAGGAGATCAGTGGCGGTCATTTCTTGGTTGCTTGGGATAGGGTCGCTGATACGTCTCAAACGTATCTATAATTTTTGATGCTCCATGCTTGTTTTACACCAATTCTTATATGTTTTGCTTACACTTCGTTGCACTTTTACATGATTTCCGGCACTAACCAATTAACAAGATGCCACAGTGCCAGTTTCATGTTTTCTGTTGTTTTTGTATTTCAGAAAAGTTGTACATGAAATATTCTCGGAATTGAAAACAAAAGCCAAAGTCAATATTTTACCGAAACAAAGACAAAGTCCAGAGGGGGGTCGAAGAGGCGCAGCAGGGTGCCCAAACCACCCCTAGGCGCGGCCTGGACCTGGCCCTCGCCTTGGGTAGGTCTGGACCACCAGACGCCCCACCGACCTAAATTCTCCGCCTATTTATACATCTTCTTGGGAAAACCCTGGATACCCAAGCCTCCATCCACAAAAAGTTCCGTCGCGGCCGCCATTGCAGAACCCATCTCGGGGGGTTCTGAAGCTCTTCCCGACACCCTACCGGAGGGTGAAATCATCGCCGGAGGCATCTACATCGCCATGCTCGCCTCCCTATTGATGTGTGAGTAGTTCATCCCTGGACTATGGGTCCATAGAAGTAGCTAGATGGTTATCTTCTCCACTTTGTGCTTGATGTATCGATCTTGTGAGCTGTCCTACATGATCAAGATCATCTTTATGTAATCCTATATGTTTGTTTGCTAGGATCCGATGAATATTGTATACTATGTTAAGATTGATTATATATTCATGTCATATGTTATTTGTGATCTTGCATTCTCTCCGTTGCTAGTAGAAACTCTGGCCAAGTGGACACTTGTGACTCCAAGAGCGGGTATTTATGCTCGATAGTAGGTTCATGCCTCTAGTTTTCTGGAAGAGTGACTTTATAACTTCTAAGATTGTAGCTGTGTTGTTTCTACTAGGGAGAAAACAACAATGTTTTATCCGAGGGTAATTCTATTGTTTACTTTACACACATTGCTTAATGTGATAGTCTGTTGCTTGCAACTTTATACTGAAAGGGGTGCGGACGCTAACCTGAAGGTGGATTATTAGTCATAGACGCAGTTGGATTACGGTCTATGTATTATGTTGTAATGCCCATATCAAATCTCATAGTAATCATCTTGTCATGTATTGATCGATATTCTGTCAATTGTCCAGCTGTAATTTGTTCACCCAACATGCTATTTCTTTATGGAGAGACAACTCCAGTGAACTGTGGACCCCGGTCCTATTTCCTTTACTGATAAATTCAACTGCAATCCTGTTCTATTTACTTTCTGCAAACATTTCCTTCCATTCGATACGTCTAATCCTTTGTGTTCAGCAAACTGGTGAGATTGACAACCTCACTGTAAGTTGGGGCGAAGTGCTTTGCTTGTGTTGTGTGCAGGTTCCACGTTGTTGCTGACACCGGTAGTGCGTCCTGCCACTAGTCAGCCAGCAACAACTTCAGAAGTCACGCATTTCTCCTACTGGTCGATTAAACCTTCGTTTCGTACTGAGGAAAAACTTGTTGCTGTGTTCATCACACATTCCTCTTGGGGTTTCCCAACCGCTTCCACCACTGCCATCACCGGAGCACCATCAGTCGCCTCTCCAAAGTGCTTTAGAGGTTTAGAAATACCTAACCTTTGGCTCCTGAATCTTGACCTACGTTCTTGGTGGGTGTGGCTCCAAAAGGTGAAACTTTCTACGGAGTGGGATGAATTTAACATTCAGATGCCTAGCCTCTGCACTGGTCTCTTTTGGAAAGATCGGTGGCTAAACGGGTATAGGACAGTTGACATTGCCGCAAATGTGGTCAAGATGGTATTGAAGAGGAGGGCTAGCGCTTGCTCGGTTAAGGACGACGTTACCAGGTAGTGGCTCAAAGACTGCATGGGGATCTAATATGGGGGATGAAGCCCTCGCAAATTTCTTCTTATTGTGGCACAAGCTAGCTAACGTCACCCTGGATCAGTACCGTGAGGACGTGCTAGTGTAGATGTGGTTAAGTGATGGCTAATATTCATCAAAGTCTGCATATGAGGCCTTTTTCCGGCCCGGTGAAGGCCACCTTTACTGATGAGATTTGGCGGTCGAGGGCCCCTTAAAGCTGCAATTTCTTCATATGGCTAGCCTCGGGGAACCGTTATTGGACGGCGGACATGTTTTTTTCGAAATGGGGTAAGCCCCGGCCTCTGCATCGGTTGATGCACACGGGGCCTTTTATTAATCAAACGAATATTCAAAGTTTACAATTCAACGATCACCGAGGGTCGATACAAAAATCAACCACCGAAAAAAGAGAAAACTGCTAAGCAATCTAGGCATCCTGTAATCTCTTAATAGGCCGCCAAGTAGCCTGGTAGAAAATATCCTAGGCAACCATTCGAAGGCAGTTGCATCCAGAAACCATGCACTCTCGCTGATCCTCCGGCAGCAAGAAGCGCCATAGCTGGATCCAGTGCATCATACTATGAATAACCTACAAGAAATTAGTAGAAACCTTAGTGTCGGGGTCTTTATTGCCCGGCTGCTTGCCCGTTGTGCAACCAGGAGCCGGAGACCTTGCAACATCTCGTCCTAGGATGCGTAGTTGCTCGGGAAGTTTGGTCGTGGAAGCTTCAATGGTTGGGCAGGTTGGATTGGCTTCCTGGAGGCAACTCGTACCTCTTAGACTGGTGGATGTCTCTCCCGTGCCACACGGTACATAGGCGCGACCTGTGGACATTGATCATCCGGGTCTTCAGCTGCATTTGGCGGTACCGGAATGACATGGTCTTCAACGGAGTGGGGGCTTCGCAAGAGGCCATTAGGGTGAAGAACAAAGAGAAGTATGACACGTGGTGCCCTGCTAAGCTCTTCCGTGGCGTTGATTTTTTCTTTCCCAGAGCCGAGAGAGATATTGTAGCAGTATGGAGTTTAGGCTAAGGCGAAGAGCTACAACCTCTTGTTGGCAGCACCATCTTGCCTTTCTTTGACACATTTCTATATGATTGATACACTTTTTCATGATGTATTATCAAGGAAAGAAAATGAGAGCTAGCAAGAAAAACCAGGTTAACTGGCAATAACTAAGATTTACTTGGGACGACCTAGCCCTTATATGTTGATCTGTCCCTTCCTAGTTCACAAGTTCATACTGTCAACTGTGCATTTTATAATGGTTCGGTACGTGCTTAGCTGCTGCGTACGGGGCTTCCTAGTTCACAACTTCACACTGTTGGATCCTTCCCCCACATTGCAATTTGCAACATTTGCCTGTACGTCCTCCCACCCTCCGCGCTCGCAGCTTTTACACAATCTCGATCTCCGATCCCCGTTTGTCCGCCGCCGCGCGCCACAAAATTCACACACGTTGCCGACACCGCGGCAGCCTGCATCTGGACCTGAAACTGAACTTGACGTCTGTAGAATCTGCGCGGCATGGGCTATCGCGGTCAAGCGGCGGCGCGCGCTACCTGCATGCTATCTATCTCGAGGAGTTGATTGGAGGAGCAACGTCCAATGACTTCCCCGATCGGTCCTGGTCGAACTAACAACCGATCTGCCTCGCTACCGCTCCGTCTCTCAAATTAAAAAGGGGAAAAGAAGACTTATGTGCCATAATTTCAGTATGGCTGCATGATACGGGCATGGGATTGTAATGTTCTTTGGATACCGACTTATTATTGTAGAATGGCAGGATTGCAACTTGCTCATCTAACTGGTCTATTGAAGGCCATGACTCCAATGAATGTGCGTCGCCTGTGGTACACATACGTGAACGACCAATCATGTATACCTTTTTTTTTCGATAAAGGATGCTTTATTACTTTAATAAGCAATTACATCCAGCCTCTGCATAACCAGGATGCACACAGCCGTTTCGTTGTCTCAAGTCCAAAAGGATAAATGATAAAAACTAGGCGAGATACATATCGGAACGATGAATCATATAACGCCTAAAGTGTAGGTGGGGCATCTATCCATAGACTATGCTACCACCCATGTAGAGAAAAAGTATCCCTCGCCGTAGCCTCCAACCGTGTACAGACCTCCGTACATAGCTGTCGGTTCTCCACACGCTGTAGAGGTAACCATGAACGGAGAATACATGTACATCTGTAGATGACCTGCAACAAAGAACAATTTTTGTCATTAAAGATCTTGTCATTTCTACATAGCCAAAGCGCCCAGATAACTGCTAGCGCCCCCACCCTAAGAAGCAACTTAAACCTTGAATCTAAACCATGAAGCCAATCGCCAAAGACATTGGCGACACTAGTCGGAGGATACAAGGTAGACGCTACTTGGATGACAGACCATATAGATCTCGCGAACTGGCACTGGAAGAATAAGTGTTTGATTGTTTCGTCCTGATGACAAAAAACACACCGTGTACTTCCATGCCAATTCCGCTTAACAAGATTGTCTTTGGTGAGAATAACCCCACGACGAAGATACCATCCAAAATTTTTAATTTTTAATGGTATCTTCATCTTCCAAATCTTCTTATTGTTGTCAACTGGTAAGTCAGAAAGAAGGATCGCATTGTAGAAAGATTTTACGGAAAAGGTACCATCTACATGAAGGTTCCATCTAAATTCGTCTGGTTCAGGTGATAAATGAATATCTCCGAGTCGTTGAATTAGGGTATTCCATGCCACAAGTCTTTGTTCAAGTAAAACCCGTCTGAACGTCACATTCGGAGGTGAGGTAGCCATTACAGTAGCAATGGTATCACCTTGGCGACAAGCAATCCTATACAGAGCAGGATACTGTTCACTTAAGGGTGCATTGTCTAGCCAAACATCTTCCCAGAACCGTATCTGTGCTCCATTCCTGATTGAGAAAGTACCATGGCGAAAGAATACATTTTTTGTCGCCATAAGACCAGCCCAGAAGTGAGAATCCCCAGGTTTCCAAACCACTTGGGATAATGTCTTCGAACCGATATACTTTCTCCGAAGAATAGTTTGCCAAGTCCCATCCTCAGTAAGTAGCTTAAACAGCCATTTACCCAGAAGAGCTGAATTCTTGACCTCCAGGTCATGAACTCCAAGCCCTCCTTGATCTTTGGGACTACAAACTATACTCCACTTAACCGATCGATATTTGTTTTTCTCGCTGTCCCCTTGCCAAAAGAATCTGGATCGATAGTAATCGAGTTTATGCAGAATTCCTTTCGGTAGGATGAAGAATGATAACATATACAGTACCATATTTGTGAGTACCGAATTAATGAGTATCAATCTTCCTCCCAGGGACAACAATTTACCTTTCCAACTACTAAGGCATTTTTGTAATCTTTCTTCCACTAATTTCCATTCCGCGATTGTAAGTCTTCGATAATGAATCGGAATACCCAAATAACGAATAGGAAATTGGCCTTGCCCGCAACCAAACAACTCTGTATACAGAGTCGTATCGTTTTGGGCATCACCGAAATAGAACAGTTCGCTTTTATGGAAATTGATTTTCAATCCTGACAACTGCTCAAAAGCCGCCAAAATTAATTTCAGATTTTGAGCTTTCTCAAGATCATGATCCATAAACAGAATTGTATCGTCGGCATATTGAAGTATAGATAAACCACCATCAACCAGATGTGGAATCACTCCTTCAATCTGGCCATCAGCCTTGGCCCGCTCTATGAGTATAGCCAGCATATCCGCTACAATGTTAAACAACATCGGTGATAACGGATCCCCTTGGCGTAACCCTTTTCGTGTTTGGAAATAGTGGCCGGTGTCATGTATACCTGTAGTCCTGTATATTGACACCTGCTCGTGCATAGAACGTAGGTGTTCTCTTTCACTTTCATGTACATGATCGATTTGAAGTTTGTCAATCCTACCTATCTTGATGAAGCATGCAGAAGCAGGGATATCAATGTGAAATGCTACAGAAAGTAATTTGAAGATATGGATACAACTTGAGTACCCATAATGACTAAAACAGCAATAAATAAAACATCAAGAACAATTTTTAGGATTCTTACCAACTTAGCGTATCGGCAACGCTAAGTTCTCCGGTAACGGTGCCAAAAAAACTACTTATTTTGATACCCACAAGTGTAGGAGATAAATTATAGTGTTTCGATAGGTAGTGAGTATCGACACCACGAAGAGTTTAAGCTATTGAAGAACACAATTGAATAAGTAAATGCGGACACAACAAAGAGTCGGGAGTAACGATTGTTTGGGTTTCAAGTGAACTACGAGCAAACAATAATGAAAAGTATCACACTTCATAAGTATCCCAATCCTCTAAGTTGAGAACAATTAAGACTAAGGCTATAATTTATAACACCTTAGCGTTCTTGGGGATGGCAAGAATATTTAGAGCACACAAATTTCCTTATAAATAATGATAAAAAAAACTTGTTGAGTTCTATTCCTAGTAGTTGAGCTAGGTCATATCCATTAGCACTCAAGTGAGCTAAGTCATATGGCAGTCATGAACTATGGTAGTTCTTGAAAATTGCCAGCGGTGTGTTCACCTGTTGTGGCGAGCAAAAAAGGGATTGATCACTTTATATTGAGGAGGAGAAGAGACGTATCGCACCACTCATCACATGATAGATGGAAGGCGAAACCATACACTAATTGTTCCGTACTTGCAAACCTAACATGGCTATCGTTGTGAACTATTTTAATTGTAGAGACTATGATGTCTTTAGTGGTTTTATTTATAAAATCGGGCTTAGTCCGTTAATTTAAAGTTAAAACCAATTGTATCAACTATTTGTATTGAACTTTTTTACTTCATCTCACCTTATGCCAAAAATTATGTTCCCTTTGAATACATTCTTTGATAGTTTACATCACTATTTTTTTCATGTGCAACTATGAGAGTTTACATCAAAATTATTGTCGTATATAGATATCTTGATACTTATTTATCATTTCACATTTGATTATGATATTTACCATCACAAATATATTTTCTTGTTCTAAACTGGAAATTGTATTTGAATTTTGGAGTATGTTGCACAAAATGTATGTCTAAGTTAAGTTCTAAATGACTATTTGTTTTGCATTTAATTCACCTAAGTCTAAGCAAAGCGGAAGTGGCACATCACTTCACCGAACTAATATGTGTATTTATAGTAGTGTGTTTGTATGTGTCCTTTTGATATATTATCCTAAAATATCTATATATGGGACTTGCTAGCGGAAATTCAATTCGGTTCTATGGTGCATATGCTCCCTCCCTCCATGTCAAAATATCTATATACTTATTTATCATTTCACATCAAAATCCATGTATAAAAGAACATAGGAAAACATAGAAAATCCTATGAAATTAGGCCATATAAAATATATATAGAATTTTGACATCATTCCAATGAACTAGAGGTTTTCTATAGAAACTACGCCAACAGATTATAATTCAATAAAAACAACTTATAGAATACCTAAAATTTAACCAATCCATTTAAACTACAGAGAGAATATGGTGCAGATTAACAAATGTACACCTACTCACATGCAGCAAGCACCTTATCACTCATCCCAACAGATTATCAAAGCCCAACCCTGCCTGTTATATTCGTCGATCTGACTGTTCACCAACAAAAATATAAATTGAATGTAGTTTGTATAAGTCATATCTCGCTGTGATTATTTACTAGCATGATCCCTAACAAAATAATTTGTAGTCACAACCTACGTAAACAATAGCGCGTATCTGAAGAAAGAGAGTAAACAAAGCATTATGCGCAGGTGTATACACTTGAATTATCCCCAGTATTATTTTCCAATTCTAATGTACACTTGAATCCTCCCCAATTTTAGAGAGAGCTACTAGGTGTATATCAACCTTCCCGGCTGGTTGTAAGTTGGAACAATCAATACAATCTTCACACAAAAAATGGCCAATTAGAAAGCCTTAGACCACGTCTACCAGACTGCCATGCAGGATCGATCCCGTGATAAGGCGAAGAAGAATATACTTGCGTGCATGTGATATCACGAAGGGTAGGAAGCATTCAAGTGCGACGAGAAGCACGGCGATCCCCTCCAGACCCTTGCGTGCATCTTGAGCATCTCCCTCGCCCTCTCCCTGGGGCGGTCGCCGGCGGCTCCGGCCTGCACCAGGAACAGCAGCCTTCCGACCACACCGACCGCCAGCATCTCCTGCAGCACCGCTGGCGTCGCCGAATGCCTCGCCACAGCGTGTAGAGCGCGCACCGCGCTCTCCGTCCCCGCGGCGGACAGCCGCGTTGCCGCCCTCGCCACCACCGCCAGCCCCGCCGGGTGCGCCACGAGCTCCAGACGACCTTCGGCGCAGCCGCATAGATGGTCCAGCACGACGATCGCGAGCTCGCACGCCTGCTTGCTGCCGCCGCAGCACTCGTTGAGGAGCAGCTCCACGAGCGCCGCCACCGCGCCGGCCTCGACGGCCTTGACGCGGTTCCGGCCCCACAGGCATAGCCGGCAGAGAACGTGGAGCGCAATCTTGACCGCCTTGGCCGACAGCTTGTCCGTGACGACCGACACCACCCCCTCGACCAGCTCGGCGCTGGCCGAGGTGAGCTGCGCCGGCGGCATCTCCGAGACCGCCGCTTTCAGGAGCTGGATGCCGTAGGTGCGCGAGAGGTGGCTCGGCCGCCGCAACACGGACGCCATGGTGTCGAGGAAGTTCTCGCCGCGCTCCAGGATTCTCTTCCAGCTCTCCTCGGAGAGCCTAAGCGAATGCAGGATGCTGAGGGCCGTGTCCTCCGGCGAGCTCGCCTTGGGCGAACCCAGCACGGCGCCGTACATCTGATCCTCCTGGGACTGGGACCCTAATGAAGGCTGCTTGGGCGCGTCCTGCGCAGCGTGCTTTTTGAGGACGGACACGAGGAACGCGACGGCGCCGGGCGCGGCCTCGACGCAGCGGCGGTTGCAGTCGCTCTCGGCGACGATGTCCGCGAGCTCCTTGAGGGAGGCCGCCAGCAGGTCGTGGCCCCGCCTGGCCGCGTCGACGATGGAAGCCACACGGGCGGCGTCGACGGGCGCGCGCGGGGTGGGGAAGCGCTCGACGGCGTGCACGGCGCACCAGCCCTGGATGAGGCGGCGGAGCGTGTGGTTGGGCGTGGGCTCCCGGTCGGCGGCGCCGAGCTGCTGTTTGGTCATGGGGCACTCGCCGTGGCCGTCGGTGAAGACCCAGCGCTCGATGCTCTCCCGGTCGTAGGTGATCCCGGAGGAGAGCGTGACGGGGTCCCGCATGATCTCCATGGAGATCGGGCACAGGAAGTAGGAGGGGACGTCCACCTGCGCCGCCGATGCATCCACTGATTTTCGATCGATCGTATAAACCTCCATGTAGTAGTAGTACGTATGTATCTGTCTATCAAGTCTAGCTAGCTATGTACACATGAAGCTAGGAGAAGCAGCGAGCAGGAAATGTCTCCGGTCGAATCGAGAAAGCTTCTGGAGGTGAAGGAGACGGGTGAGAGTGCCCTTTTATAGGGGGAGAAATTAGAGAGGGAGAGGCATCAAGGTCAGCTGTGAGAGGTTGAACCGTGGAAGTCATAGTAGTTCGATAGATTCTACAAACACGACCATTTAACTCGCGTATAGTATTCCGAAACGTAGGCTGGCTGCTCGATCTCTCATGAAATAAATAAAAACGAAATTAGCTTGTAGCCCTATGAATGTATGATGAACATGTTGGTTGGCTGGTGTGGAAGTGAAGGGGAGAAAACAAATCGGAAAATGGTGGGCGAGGAGAATTAATTAATAAATAAGGCGCGCGCGATCGCCATTTCCAAGCGGTGGCAGAGGTGAGGTGAGGTCGATCCCGATGAGATCGGTCGCGGTTGCCGGACGAGCGGGCCAGGGCGGCCACCGCGCGCGCTGACCACGAAACGTTCTGCGGCGATGCTTTGACCTAACCTTGTTTTTCCTCTCGTCGTCTTTATTTTCGAAACCTGTTTTAAATTCATTCCTGTTTACTGCTGCTGCTGCCTCCTTTCGACTCTTCTTCTTCTCCCATCCTCTCGATCGCATGGCTCGCGTTGGCTTTGAAATTTTCATGCCTCAGCTAGCTACTTGCGCTAGATTTTTCAACCTTCAATAATTCACTTCTCTATCGCTTAATTTGTCTCACTGTACGCCGCACAGCACTTGCACTTGCACTTGAGCTTGAGTCTTGACTCAATTCGTATGTGTGTACGACTTACGACGAGTCAGTCCCGTGGAGGTAATTACTACTACCATTCTGGATATGAACTACCAAAACATGTGTCTGGCTATTTTTGAAGTTTACACACTATTATTGGTGTTTCCGTCGCTTTTTGTTAAGTTTTAATCACTCTCATGTGAAATCTCAGTTACTTTTTCTGGAATTTCACCCACTGTCTTTGTTGTTTTTTATGTCCCAACTTCTGTCCTTTTTTTGTTGCAGATGCATTTTTTGTGCAATCGCCCTTTCACTTTTTTTGTTATTTCTTTGGTTATTTACTTGTGATTGTACTCTATTAGTGCACCTATTTTGCTGAAGGATGCATACCATCATTGCCATTGCATGAAAAAAAAACAGATTTAGCCACATTAATTTTTTCTCTAGTACAAAAGCATTGGCCCATATTTAAAAAAAGATAGGTAGAAAAAAAGTGAATTGTAGCGAAACACAACTTCAAGGAAAGTTGTAACAAATACAATTATAACTTCTACTACTTTTTACATAGTGTTGGCCCAAACATAATTAGTAGAAAAACATAACTTCACTCATCAACGACTTTAAACTAGAAGTCAAGTGGGCTTCTTGGTGCCGTCGGCTAGGCTTGAGCCGCCTTGCCTTCAAATCATTATCCATTTTCTAATTTTACTATCAAATTGTTGACCACCAAAACCCACCGGCGAGCAGCGACGGGCAACACGTAGAGCCGGGAGGCTCCCAGGACTGCTGGTGGGCCCTGGTCCCTCGGGCGACGGCCCGTAATGCTCCGGCACGCACGTCCGATGCTGGTGCAGAGCGTGCCACCCGACCTATACCGGTCGGGAAGGTGATGGATTGCTTCGACTAGTTTCCTGCATGGCGTACACGTAAACATTAAATACGAGCCTCGATCGGCTCTCAGGTTATCCTGTGAATCGGCTCAAGGAGCCGATCCACCCATGATTCGTATTGGATCTACGATAACATGGTGGTCCTGCTTGATCAATACTAAGCTAAAATGATCTACGACGATTTAGGGTTTTCACCACATAACCGGAACATCCTACACGTAGTTGAGCCTGGCAGATACGAAAGATGGCAGAAAACCAACCCTAGAAAAGGCCTAAAAACCAACATGGAGTTGATCCTCGGAACATCCCTTCTAGGACCAGCAAACCGTACCTCACGCACTGCTGGATCCTTCAACCCGTTTGCAAGGCCTAACTATATGGATATTAAACTAATCCTTGAAGAACAAGGAACAACCGTAACAGATCGAATCTACTAAATAAGGACTAAGCAAGGTGCTGCCCTTACACCCAAGAGAGGTGTAAGGACAGCTAGATATCTAGGGATAGCAAAGCTAAGCGAATACATCAAGTAAATATCGATGCAAACCCTAACATATCTATGATAATGGTGTTGCTCGTCATCAAAAAGGCTTCAGTACAAGCAACACATGAACAACGAATAAACAAGATACTGCCTAGATCGCAAGATGCGATCTAGGCAGCATAGCGCTTACCCGGAAGAAACCCTCGAAACAAGGGGTGGCGATGCGCCTAGATTGGTTTGTTGTGAACGTGATCGTCCTCCTTTCTCAATAACCCTAGATACATATTTATAGTCCGTAGACTCTCTAACTTGGGAATAATCCCAACCGTGCACGAGCTAAACTCTATCTTTTAATTCTAACCGACACGTAACCTACTATAATTTACACATACACGGGCAGTCTAGCCCAAACTCTTGTACGAGGCCGATTCATGAATATTTCCCGTGTATATTCTCCAAGCCCATCTCAATCACGGCCCACCTCCTGACTTGGTTAAAATCTGGTGATAACACATGCCCCCCTGGTTTTGGCAATGATAATTCCAAAACCACTTTGTTCTTCCTTTGTAGGGTCATGTCGTGGCAGAGCAGAACCGTCGCAGTATCCTTTCATCATGATGCCTTGCCTTCTCAGCTTCTCTGCACGATTTGACAGTTTTTTGGCACCACTTCCTCGGAAACCGCTGTGGCATTAAATCTCCACTATATCCCCTTTTATTTAACCGCGCCGAATAGTTCGCCTCTTCATCCTCTTGCTCAGTACTATCCATCGGCAAAAAACCCCCTTCCCCTGTAGCCATGTCTTCCTCTTCTCCTCCTCCGCCTCGTCGGGTCTCTCTTTCCAGTCCTCCTCCTCCAGCGAGCCGATACCAGAACACGACCTGATGGCGCAATACGAGAAGGAAGCTCCCGAGCATTGGGACGATGAAGAGTGGGACTTCACCGTCAGGGTGAACGACGACCTACCCCTGGCCGCCGTCGGGTCAGATGATGACCTATCCCTGACCGACGGGGAGGCGGACCTCCAGTTCCTCGTCGACGGGGAATTGGAGGGAGAGAGCGAAGACGACCTCTATTCTTGGGCCAGCTTCACCTCCTACGACGAGGAGGAGGAAGAGGAGGAGGATAACTCCTCCTCCGACGAGTACCCGCCGGCAAAGCGCTTCCGCGCTTGGTCGGAGGACGACGACGACGATGATGATGAGGAGGGAGAAGCCCCGGTCGAGGGCTACGGCAGCAGCGACGAGGAGCTCGCTGGAAGCAGCGCCGACGGCAGTTACGACGGTGACGACGAGGCCAGTGACGGCCCTTAGAATAGGAACTACTAGTATAGGACTAGTAGTAGTTCTTGAGCAATCGGCTCTTCTTTTGTTCTTCCTTCCTTGAGCAATCGGCTCTTCATTGTAAAAAACCCCCTTTATTAATGAAGAAGTATTTCCAATTGATCTTGCCGATAGTCAAAGTCAGTCAACTCTCAAAGAGCCGATGGCATCGCATCGGCCTTTACCATAAAATGCGAGTAAGGCCAAATCAGTTGCCTATTCAAACGGTAACCTGCAACCTTCGTCTGAGAGAGTAAACTCAGATCCCCAAATCGCCGCTCGAACAGATCCAACTCACGGCCACACGAATCTCAGATCTGAACCGCGCCAAATCAACTCCGCAACGAATCCAATGGCGGAATCATCCAATGCCAACGCTACGGTCGCCGGTCTGAAGGTAATCCTTAACCGCTCCTGGTCATCCGAATAAGTGTTAGGATTAACAGCAAACACCTGAATTAATGTCCTATTTCGTTATTAATTTTAGGTTTCAGACATTCTGCTGCCGCATCCTTCTCTCCCAAATTCTCTTTGTCTTGGTCCCCGTTCTTCCGAGAGTCCTGCCCATTTAATTTCATGCGAGGCCAATAGAATTCCCTTCGTAAACCAGAATTTAGATCTCGACTTCTTGGGCCGACCGCCTACGAGCCCGGCCTAATCCTCCCGAGGGTTGGGTGGCATGGTACGATGAGAGTATCCAAAACTCACTATGCCACATGGGAAACTATAAGGATAGCCGATGCTTTGTCATTATCATTGTCTCCCCTTGAGAAGAACGAGAACCTTCTGAAAACCATCGGCTACTTTTGGTCTGATGCACTGAATTGCTTCATGTTTGGCCATGGTCCTATGACACCAACTCTGCTAGACGTGGCCATGATCACAGGTCTAGACATTGCATCCCCAAGCCCTTCTGCTTTTATGCTGCCAAAGGTTCCTTTCACCCTCTCCTCCAAAACAGAGTGTACAAGCTGGGGTGCCAACCAAAGGCCCTGTGACAGAGAAAGAACACACGGACTTCCTGAACTTCTGGTTGGAACACTTCATATTCTGTGGCCCTTCACTCGCCCCAACCAAGAATTACCTTTCCCTGGCCTATGAACTTGCCAAAGGCACTCAGCTTGGCATCGGCAAACTATTCCTTGGAGAGGTCTATCGATCTCTCCAACTGATGTCTGTCAAACTGTTCTCCCAAAAGACAGTTAAAACAGGAGGCCCCTGGTGGTTTATTCAGCTATGGGCTTAGCTGTACTTCCAAAACCAGATCCCAAACTCTCCACCTTTGGCCACTTGTACCTTCCCAGATGCTAATGGGAAGCAGATCCGATGCACTAGCTACGGCCAAGCTTTATATAGCCTTCCAGGCAGCAAACTGATCCCTAAGGAAGCATCAGAGTGGTTCAGGATTTTCTTCCAAGGCCTGGACAATCCCCTGTTCTTTCCTTACACTGAATCTGGAGATTTTGAAAATCCAGTCTCCTTCAGGCTAGACAGCTTTGCCGATGACCCTAGCACTCGGCACTTATTTTCCATTATGATCCGTCCCTGCTTCCTTCCAGTTGGCATGAGCACCTCTAATAGGCTCATCAAACCTGGTTATGAGTCTTACCAGCCGGTCGTAGTAGCCCGACAGTTTGGTCTTGGGCAGGTGTCTCCACACTTCTTCCTTCACCACTTGACAGAAAGTAGAGCCGAGTTGCCTGATGTCCTCACCGGCCAAAGGTGTTACTCCTTCTTTGACGCTCTAGCAATTCCAATCCCTCACAACCTCCATTTCATCTCGTCAACCGATGGCTTTGAGACCTGGTGGTCAATGTGGAAGACCCACGCCTTCAGGAGAGCTCTAGGACCGTTGCTGAAACAACTTGATGCTGAATATGATATCCTCGCAGAACGAGTACCACTACTCACAAATTTCTTGCAGTGGCTCATAATGATTGTTTGTATCCTGACTCTGTTTCCTTGCAGCAACAAGATGGTCCAGAACCTGTACATGAGGATGGCTCCTCCTTCAAGTTCCTTCCCCCGGCTCCAGTGGTTCTCTTCTGCAAGAGCTCACCACCCTTGAAGAAGGTTGTGATGCAAAGTCAGCCGATTCCGCCAAAATCGGCTCCTAAGAGCACAGCATCTTCTGGGCCAGCTGCCCCCTGAGCCTCAATCAAGGCGAGAAAAGCAGTAAGGAAAGTAGCTGCCAAGAAGACCTTGAAGCGCCAAAACCCTACTCCCGCTCAAGAAAGTTTGCACGTAAGCTGATCCATGCCTTGGTTAATTTCATCTATCTTTCCAGGTTTTTGCAACATGCTTGTATTTCTTTCACAGGCCTCTACTGAAGAAAACTCTAGCGAGGAGACACAGTCCAGTCGAGAGAATTCCAGCTCGGGCAACTCTAGGAAAACCACCACGCAGAGCCAGCCAGACTTGCCACCGTCGGCTTCCAAGAAAAGGTCAGCTCCTGAACCTGCTTCCTCCCAAGCTCCCATCAGAACAGGGCTGCGCACCAAGAGCCGATGCGTCAAGAGAGCTTGCAAAGAACCGCAAGCTTCTTCACCAAGCCAGGAGGTTTCAAATGTAATTATTCCCCCTGGCTCATATTTCATACCAACCCATCGTTACTCGCATCGGCTGACCACTTCCTTTGTAGACTGATGACACTTCTAGTGGGGACGTCGAGGAGGTACTGATGCCATCCGCCACCCTGGATCTAGCAACTTTAAAGAGCGCGGCTGACAAGGTGGCCAACCTAGCCAAGCCCTCAGAAAAGCCGATCACCACAACATCGGTTGTCCCTCCGGTCTTAGGAGAGGTACACTCCATTCCCTTGGCTCTACCCTTTTCTTTTGCTGCATACTGACGCTGTTCTTGTTTGTCTGTCAGGGTTATGACCTCTCAAGCTTGCTGACGTTCGACCCTGAGTCCATCGAACCAGCTACTTCCAGCGCCAGTGAAAAGCCAGGACCCAGCACTACCCATGGACAACTCCAGCGTCTCAGGGCTTTGCTCTCCTCTTCAATTGAGACATTGATTGAAAACCCCGAGGAGGTAAAGGGCATTCTTGAAGACATTCAGCCCCATCTCCCAGTGACACTGCAGGTGAAACTCTGGCCAGTCGTGACTCTGTCAGCCTTCAGGTCAAGGGTGAAGTTGGCTCGTCAGAGAATTGACCTTCGCCACGCCCAGCTCCCGTTGAAGGCCGATATTGCAGACAAGTGTCAACGGCTTAATGAGAAAAAGGCTGCCTTGGACACCAAAACTGACACTTCTGTCAGCAGCCTGCACAAGGAACTGGAGAACCTTGAAGAGAGGGTCAGGGTAACCAAACAGCTTATCCAAGATAAGGAAGCTCTTATTGCCCGCTCCCGAGAGGAAGCAGAAGGCCTCAAAGCTGAACTGAAGACTGATCTGGCCGAACTACGTGCCCTGAACAGCCAGCTGGTGACAGGCAAGGACGAGGATGATGAGGCCGAGATCGCCGAGGTGGATCGTGTCCGTGCTGACGCCCTCCATGCCCTTAGTGTATTCCTTCAGTAGAGCTTCCCTTTGTAATCTGATAACTGCTGATAACTGCTCAATCGAGCTTTTTCCTCTAGAGTCGATGGCTATGCATCGGCTTTTTTATTCTGAAGTCGATGTATGTGCATCGGCTGTACTTGTATCCATCGGCCCTCTAAAGTCGATGTCTGTGCATCGGCTGTGATTTGTATGTACATTTTTTTACTGGCCGATTTTTTATGCATAGGCCCCCATGTTTCACTGTCCATGTATGCTCCGTTTAGGTGCCCCCCGAGCCGAATCTTTCAAGTAATTGAAGATATCGGCTCTCTAGTCATCCTGTTTGTATGGCTTGATGAACCCAGCATCCAACACTTTCTTGATTTCTTTTTGACTTCTTCAAGAATTTCGGCCTTCTTCTGATGTGCTCGTTGCTGGAATGGTCGAAATCCTTTCTTGAGAGGGAGCCGATGCTCAATTATGCTCCTGTCTAACCCAGGCATCTCTGTGTAGTCCCATGCAAAGCAATATGGGTATTCTTTCAACAGAGCTATCATCAAGCTCCTCAGATGCGGATCTAACTTTTTGCTGATAAAAGTTGGGCGTGGCTTATTCCCAGGACCAATGTCAACCTCTTCTAGCTCATCAGCCGATGTAAACCCATACCCTAGCTTTCCGTCACCTGTTAGATCGATGCTTAACACAGGCAAAACGTATGGCGAGGATAATATGGGCCGATTGCTGGAATCGGCCCCCATTTTGATTGCATTGCTAAATGAAGGTTTACATCTTGTTTGTGGTTTACTATATCTACGTGACATGCTTGAGTTGAGATCATTGCTTCTTTTTTTTTGGGGCCGATCGCAGGGATCGGCCTTGTCACGTACGTCCATAGACTTTGCTCTTGCTATACTGTCAGGCCGGTGGATAAGACCAGCCTCACCCCGTTTTTTGTCACTTCGATGCGCTCACAGCCGTCCAAACTGACTCCAGAGAGTGGCTCTTGGTCTACCGCATCCCACATGTTCATGCCAGCCGTTGATATTTCGGCTGAGTCATCTGCATGGACGACCTCCACTTCATCTCCATCCCACTGTATCAAGCATTGGTGCATTGTTGACGGAATGCAGCAGTTGGCGTGAATCCAATCCCTCCCTAGCAGGACAGCGTAGATGCTTTTGCTGTCAACGATGAAGAATGATGTGGGGATTGTTTTTCGGCCTACAGTCAGATCCACGCTCAGAACGCCTTGCGCTTCTGATGCTTGGCCGTTGAAATCGCTCAATGTGACGTTAGTTTTGATCAGATCCGCGCTAGAGCGTCCCAGGCGACGTACCATGGAGTACGGCATTATATTGACTGCCGCTCCCGTGTCAACCAGCATCTTGTTGACAGGCTGCCCGTTGATATAACCTTTCAAGTACAGGGCCTTCAGGTGTCTGTAGCTCCTTTCTCGCGGCTTTTCAAAGATAACTGGCCGTGGGCCGCAGTCAAGTTGTTCTACAGATGCCTCTTCTGCTCTTGGTGCACAAAACTCCGACGGAAGTATGAACACCATGTTTGTGCTAGCCGATGTCTGATCATCGGCTTTCTTCGGTTTGGGGTGCCACTCTTTCTTCTGTGGACGACCCTCTTTGTCCAAAGTTTGCTGAATTTTCGCGGCCAGATCGGGCCGCGCCTTTCTCAGCGTGTGCAGGTATAACCTTTCGGCTTCCTCCAAACTACGTAGCCGCTGCACCCTACACTTCTGAGAGTGGCTGAGTCCATCAGGGCACCACCTTGGCCGGTAGTATCTATCTTCTTCTTCTTCTTCTTCATCTTCATCTTCTAACTCCTCGAGATCTTCCACTCGAGAGGACTCAGCTTGTTTGTTCCGAGATGGGATAGGCCCTAGACGTTTGAACACTGACACGTCTCCTGCGTCTGATACGTCTCCGACGTATCGATAATTTCTTATGTTCCATGCCACATTATTGATGATATCTACATGTTTTATGCACACTTTATGTCATATTCGTGCATTTTCTGGAACTAACCTATTAACAAGATGCCGAAGTGCCAGTTCCTCGTTTTCTGCTGTTTTTGGTTCAGAAATCCTAGTAACGAAATATTCTCGGAATCGGACGAAATCAACGCCCAAGTTCCTATTTTCACCGGAAGCATCCAGAACACCCGGGAAGGACCAGAGGGGGGGCACTGGGCCCCCAGACCATAGGCCGGCGTGGCCCAGGCCCTGGCCGCGCCGCCCTATGGTGTCGTCGCCCCTTCGACCCTCCTGCGCCGCCTCTTCGCCTATATAAAGCCCCTGGATCGAAAACCCTGATACGTTCGACGAAACCCACGTAAACCTTCCGCGAGCCGCCGCCATCGCGAGGCCAAGATGTGGGGGACAGGAGTCTCTGTTCCGGCACGCCGCCGGAGCGGGGAAGTGCCCCCGGAAGGCTTCTCCATCGACACCGCTGCCATCTCCACCGCCATCTTCATCACCGCTGCTGCTCCCATGAGGAGGGAGTAGTTCTCCATCGAGGCTCGGGGCTGTACCGGTAGCTATGTGGTTCATCTCTCTCCTATGTGCTTCAATACAATAATCTCATGAGCTGCCTTACATGATTGAGATTCATATGATGATGCTTGTAATCTAGATGTCATTATGCTAGTCAAGTGAGTTTTACTTATGTGATCTCCGGAGACTCCTTGTCCCACGTGTGTAAAGGTGACAGTGTGTGCACCGTGTGGGTCTCTTAGGCTATATTTCACAGAATACTTATTCACTGATGAATGGCATAGTGAGGTTCTTATTTATATCTCTTTATGATTGCAATGTATTTGTATCACAATTTATCTATGTGCTACTCTAGCAATATTATTAAAGTAGTTCTATTCCTCCTGCACGATGTAATGGTGACAGTGTGTGCATCCGTGTTAGTACTTGGTTTATGCTATGATCATGATCTCTTGTAGATTGCGAAGTTAACTATTGCTATGATAGTATTGATGTGATCTATTCCTCCTACATATGCATGAAGGTGACAGTGTGCATGCTATGTTAGTACTTGGTTTAGTCTTTTGATCTATCTTACACTATAAGGTTACTAAAATATGAACATTAATTGTGGAGCTTGTTAACTCCGGCATTGAGGGTTCGTGTAATCCTACGCAATGTGTTCATCATCCAACAAGAGTGTAGAGTATGCATTTATCTATTCTGTTATGTGATCAATGTTGAGAGTGTCCACTAGTGAAAGTGTAATCCCTAGGCCTTGTTCCTAAATACTTGCGTTACTACTCGCTTGTTTATTGTTTTACTTGCGTTACTACTGTCTGCAATACCACCACCATCAACTACACGCCAGACAAGCTATTTTCCGGCACCGTTGCTACTGCTCATACTTATTCATACCACCTGTATTTCACTATCTCTTCGCCGAACTAGTGCACCTATTAGGTGTGTTGGGGACACAAGAGACTTCTTGCTTTGTGGTTGCAGGGTTGCATGAGAGGGATATCTTTGACCTCTTCCTCCCTGAGTTCGATAAACCTTGGGTGATCCACTTAAGGGAAAACTTGCTGCTGTTCTACAAACCTCTGCTCTTGGAGGCCCAACACTGTCTACAGGAAAAGGAGGGGGAAGTAGACATCAAGCTATTTTCTGGCGCCGTTGCCGGGGAGGAAAGGTAAAAGGTACTCACACTCCGGACCTCGGCTACCAAGCTATTTTCCGGCGCATTGTAAGTACTCGAAGCTATTTCCTTTAGATCCTGCAATTGCATCTTTTTGTTTCTTGTTTACACTAGTTTGGCATAATGGACAAGAATGATCTTCTTATTCTATTTCCTGATTTAAAACATGGATTGTTTGATGCGAAAATTAAAAAACCTATGGAATCTTATTTGCATGCCTGGTAGTAATATTAGTATGAACGCTTTGAACACCATTGTTGATAATAATATAGAAAGTTCTAAGCTTGGGGAAGCTGGTTTTCATGATCTTTTTAGTCCCCCAAGCATTGAGGAGAAAATTTTCTTTGATGATACTTTGCCTCCCATATATGATGATTATAATGATAGTGGTCTTTTGGTGCCACCTACTATGGAGAGTAATTTTTATGATGATAATACTATGCCTCCTACATTTGATGAGAATAATAATGATAGCTACTTTGTTGAATTTGCTCCCACTACAACTAATAAAATTGACTATGCTTATGTGGAGAGTAATAATTTTATGCATGAGACTCATGATAAGAATGCTTTGTGTGATAGTTACATTGTTGAGTTTGCTCATGATGCTACTGAAAGTTATTATGAGAGAGGAAAATATGGTTGTAGAAATTTTCATGTTACTAAAATACCTCTCTATGTGCTGAAATTTTTGAAGCTACACTTGTTTTATCTTCCTATGCTTGTTACTTTGCTCTTCTTGAACTTGTTTATTTACAAGATTCCTATGCATAGGAAGCATGTTAGACTTAAATGTGTTTTGAATTTGCCTCTTGATGCTCTCTTTTGCTTCAAATATTATCTCTTGCGAGTGCATCATTAAAACTGCTGACCCCATCTTAATGGCTATAAAGAAAAGAACTTCTTGGGAGATAACCCATGTGTTATTTTGCTACAGCACTTTGTTTTATATTTGTGTCTTGGAAGTTGTTTACTACTGTAGCAACCTCTCCTTATCTTAGTTTTGTGTTTTGTTGTGCCAAGTGAAGCCTCTAATCGAAGGTTGATACTAGATTTGGATTTCTGCGCAGAAACAGATTTCTATCTGTCACGAATCTGGGCTGTTTTCTCTGTAGAGAAATCAGAAAAATATGCAAATTTACGTGCGTGTTCCTCAGATATGTACGCAACTTTCATTAGTTTTGAGTTTTCTGATCTGAGCAACGGAAGTATTTATTAAAAATTCGTCTTTACGGACTGTTCTGTTTTGACAGATTCTGCCTTTTATTTTGCATTGCTTCTTTCGTTCGTGTTGGGTGGATTTCCTTGTTCCATTACCTTCCAAGTAGCTTTGAGAAATGTCCGGAAGTGTTAAGAATGATTGTGTCACCTCTGAACATGTGAGTTTTTGATTATGTACTAACCCCTCTAATGAAGTTTATGAGAAGTTTGGTGTGAAGGAAGTTTTCAAGGGTCAAGAGAGGAGGATGATATACTACGATCAAGAAGAGTGAAAGCTCTAAGCTTGGGGATGCCCCGGTGGTTCACCCCTGCATATTCTAAGAAGACTCAAGCGTCTAAGCTTGGGGATGCCCAAGGCATCCCCTTCTTCATCGACAAATTATCAGGTTCCTTCTCTTGAAACTATATTTTTATTCGGTCACATCTTATGTGCTTTACTTGGAGCGTCTGTGTGCTTTTGTTTTTGTTTTTGTTCGAATAAATGCTTGTGTGGGAGAGAGACACGCTCCGCTGGTTCGTATGAACACATGTGTTCTTAGCTCATAATATTCATGGCGAAGTTTCTTCTTCGTTAAATTGTTATATGGTTGGAATTGGAAAATGATACATGTAGTAATTTGCTATAATGTCTTGGGTAATGTGATACTTGGCAATTGTTGTGCTCATGTTTAAGCTCTTGCATCATATGCTTTGCACCCATTAATGAAGAAATACATAGAGCATGCTAAAATTTGGTTTGCATATTTGGTTTCTCTAAGGTCTAGATAATTTCTAGTATTGAGTTTGAACAACAAGGAAGACGGTGTAGAGTCTTATAATGTTTACAATATGTCTTTTATGTGAGTTTTGCTGCACCGGTTCATCCTTGTGTTTGTTTCAAATAACCTTGCTAGCCTAAAACTTGCATCGAGAGGGAATACTTCTCATGCATCCAAATCCTTGAGCCAAACAACACTATGCCATTTGTGTCCACCATACCTACCTACTACATGGTATTTCCTGCCATTCCAAAGTAAATTGCTTGAGTGCTACCTTTAAAATTCCATCATTCACCTTTGCAATATATAGCTCATGGGACAAATAGCTTAAAAACTATTATGGTATTGAATATGTAATTATGCACTTTATCTCTTATTAAGTTGCTTGTTGTGCGATAACCATGTTCACTGGGGACGCCATCAACTACTCTTTGTTGAATTTCATGTGAGTTGCTATGCATGTCCGTCTTGTCTGAAGTAAGAGAGATCTACCACCTTATGGTTAAGCATGCATATTGTTAGAGAAGAACATTGGGCCGCTAACTAAAGCCATGATCCATGGTGGAAGTTTCAGTTTTGGACAAATATCCTCAATCTCAAATGAGAAAATTATTAATTGTTGTTACATGCTTATGCATAAAAGAGGAGTCCATTATCTCGTTGTCTATGTTGTCCCGGTATGGATGTCTAAGTTGAAGAATAATCAATAGCGAGAAATCCAATGCGAGCTTTCTCCTTAGACCTTTGTACAAAGGCGGCATAGAGGTACCCCTTTGTGACACTTGGTTAAAACATGTGCATTGTGATGATCCGGTAGTCCAAGCTAATTAGGACAAGGTGCGGGCACTATTAGTACACTATGCATGAGGCTTGCAACTTGTAAGATATAATTTACATGATACATATGCTTTATTACTACCGTTGACAAAATTGTTTCATGTTTTCAAAATCAAAGCTCTAGCACAAATATAGCAATTGATGCTTTTCCTCTATGGAGGACCATTCTTTTACTTTCATTGTTGAGTCAGTTCACCTATTTCTCTCCACCTCAAGAAGCAAACACTTGTGTGAACTGTGCATTGATTCTTACATACTTGCTTATTGCATTTGTTATATTGCTTTGCATTGACAATTATCCATGAGATATACATGTTATAAGTTGAAAGCAACAGCTGAAACTTCATCTTCCTTTGTGTTGCTTCAATGCCTCTACTTTTAATTGTTGCTTTATGAGTTAACTCTTATGCAAGACTTATTGATGCTTGTCTTGAAGTGCTATTCATGAAAAGTCTTTGCTATATGATTCACTTGTTTACTCATGTCATATACATTGTTTTGATCGCTGCATTCACTACATATGCTTTACAAATAGTATGATCAAGTTTATGATGGCATGTCACTCCGTAAATTATCCGTGTTATCGTTTTACCTGCTCGGGACGAGCGTAACTAAGCTTAGGGATGCCGATACGTCTCCGACGTATCAATAATTTCTTATGTTCCATGCCACATTATTGATGATATCTACATGTTTTATGCACACTTTATGTCATATTCGTGCATTTTCCGGAACTAACCTATTAACAAGATGCCGAAGTGCCAGCTCTCGTTTTCTGTCGTTTTTGGTTTCGTAAATCCTAGTAACGAAATATTCTCGGAATCGGACGAAATCAACGCCCAAGTTCCTATTTTCACCGGAAGCATCCGAACACCCGGGAAGGACCGAGAGGGGGCACCGGGCCCCCGGACCATAGGCCGGCGCGGCCCGGGCCCCGGCCGCGCCGCCCTATGGTGTGGTCGCCCCTTCGACCCTCTGGCGCCGCCTCTTCGCCTATATAAAGCCCCTGGATCGAAAACCCTGATACGTTCGACGAAAACCACAGAAACCTTCCAGAGCCGCCGCCATCGCGAGGCCAAGATCTGGGGGACAGGAGTCTCTGTTCCGGTACGCCGCCGGAGCGGGGAAGTGCCCCCGGAGGCTTCTCCATCGACACCGCTGCCATCTCCACCGCCATCTTCATCACCGCCGCTGCTCCCATGAGGAGGGAGTAGTTCTCCATCGAGGCTCGGGGCTGTACCGGTAGCTATGTGGTTCATCTCTCTCCTATGTGCTTCAATACAATAATCTCATGAGCTGCCTTACATGATTGAGATTCATATGATGATGCTTGTAATCTAGATGTCATTATGCTAGTCAAGTGAGTTTTTACTTATGTGATCTCCGGAGACTCCTTGTCCCACGTGTGTAAAGGTGACAAAGGTGTGCACCGTGTGGGTCTCTTAGGCTATATTTCACGTAATACTTATTCACCGATGAATGGCATAGTGAGGTGCTTATTTATATCTCTTTATGATTGCAATGTATTTGTATCACAATTTATCTATGTGCTACTCTAGCAATATTATTAAAGTAGTTCTATTCCTCCCGCACGATGTAATGGTGACAGAGTGTGTGCATCCGTGTTAGTACTTGGTTTATGCTATGATCATGATCTCTTGTAGATTGCGAAGTTAACTATTGCTATGATAGTATTGATGTGATCTATTCCTCCTACATATGCATGAAGGTGACAAGTGTGCATGCTATGTTAGTACTTGGTTTAGTCTTTTGATCTATCTTACACTATAAGGTTACTAAAATATGAACATTAATTGTGGAGCTTGTTAACTCCGGCATTGAGGGTTCGTGTAATCCTACGCAATGTGTTCATCATCCAACAAGAGTCTAGAGTATGCATTT